>NC_133005.1:615833-917500 GCF_048564905.1 Vicugna pacos
ATATCCACCTCTCTGTCCATCTGTCACGCGTTTTATTTTTAAGCACTTTAACATGCAAAATGGAAGTAGATGGACTGTGTTGGTTTTTATTCAGAGCTGCCAGGAATATTGCTAAAGCGTACATTTTCCAATTTTACCTTGGCTTCACAGTTTTGTTCCTGTAATGGCTCTTACTGGATGGTCATTATCAATGTGCCCACCAGAGAAAGAGTAAAAGATACAATTAATAGTCATTTGACAGCTCTCAGTGGTCTTTTTGGTTATACTTTCTTGAGAATGAAAAAGTTGAAGATCCTAATGACAGGATAAGAAGAATACTGCATGCCAAGCAGTTTTTTATTCTTTGGTTTAACAAACTGATTAGGCTGTCAGCTAATAGATGACACTCGAAAATACTTTTGGGGTGTGTAATCGGGAAGGGGTTCAGATAACCAAACGGTATGGCCATGAAGAAGCTGCCTCTAGACCACCTCCTTACGTGACCAGGCTCTCTCGATGCCCCTTAGATAGAAAATGAGAAATAAAATGAAATGAATGCTATAAACTGTCTCTGCCTAGCCACGAGCAGAACTCATCCATGTATATAATCAAAAAAAATTTTGTTTCCCCAATTCCAATAAAACTGAAGTTTTTAAATTTAAATTTAAAATTTAAGTATATTTATGATGTATTGCTCAATTGTGCATTAATAATAATCATTACAATTCAACTCAGAAGACATTTTCAAAAATGCAGAGTCGATTGGTGGTGGGAAAATTTTTTTAGTTGAGATTAAAATGATGTATTTTTGGTACCAAGACATAAGACAAAATGCTTAATGAAAGATATCCAAGCACAAAATGTATTCAATACTAGGATCAAATTTTAAGGGAGAAGCAGAATGAAAATACAAATTCATGGAGTGAAAAAAAATGCTAAATTTCCGACTGGTAAAGAAACTCGTTACTGCTTTTTTTTTTTCTTTTTAAAACTTCATTTCAACATAACTATATTTGCAGAAACACACTCATTGATTAAAAGAATGCAACTGAAGTTCACCTTATCCTACAATTTGGACAAAAATTTGGTACATGGTGCTGTATGTGGTGCTGTACATGGTGGTGTAAGTGGTGCTGTACATGGTGATGTACATGACGGTGTACATGGTGATGTACATGGTGCTGTATGTGGTGATGTACATGGTGGTGTACGTGGTGGTGTACGTGGTGATGTACGTGGTGATGTACGTGGTGATGTACATGATGATGTACGTGGTGGTGTACGTGGTGGTGTACGTGGTGATGTACGTGGTGGTGTACGTGGTGGTGTACGTGGTGATGTACATGGTGATGTACATGGTGATGTACGTGGTGATGTACGTGGTGGTGTACGTGGTGATGTACGTGATGATGTACATGGTGGTGCATGTGGTGATGTACATGGTGGTGTACGTGGTGGTGTACATGGTGATGTACGTGGTGGTGTACATGGTGGTGTACGTGGTGGTGTACGTGGTGATGTACGTGATGATGTACATGGTGGTGCATGTGGTGATGTACATGGTGGTGTACGTGGTGGTGTACATGGTGATGTACATGGTGGTGTACGTGGTGATGTACATGGTGGTGTACATGGTGGTGCATGTGGTGATGTACATGGTGGTGTACGTGGTGGTGTACGTGGTGATGTACGTGGTGGTGTACGTGGTGATGTACGTGGTGGTGTACGTGGTGGTGTACGTGGTGATGTACGTGGTGGTGTACGTGGTGGTGTACGTGGTGGTGTACGTGGTGATGTACGTGATGATGTACGTGGTGGTGCACGTGGTGGTGTACATGGTGGTGTACGTGGTGGTGTACGTGGTGGTGTACGTGGTGGTGTACATGGTGATGTACGTGGTGGTGTACGTGGTGATGTACGTGGTGATGTACGTGGTGATGTACGTGGTGATGTACGTGGTGGTGTACGTGGTGGTGCACGTGATGATGTACGTGGTGGTGCACGTGGTGATGTACGTGGTGGTGTACGTGGTGATGTACGTGGTGATGTACGTGGTGGTGTACGTGGTGATGTACGTGATGATGTACGTGGTGATGTACGTGATGATGTACGTGGTGGTGTACGTGGTGGTGTACGTGGTGGTGTACATGGTGATGTACATGATGATGTACATGGTGGTGTACGTGGTGGTGTGCATGGTGATGTAAATGGGTGGTATTAGGCATCAAACTGCCTTTTATTTACATGACACTGGAGACAGTACTAGAATAATTTTATTTTAAAATATTGATATTTACAGTATCTGGAAATAATATTCTTTGTTACTATTTACACTTTTGATGAAAAAAAGAGAGGTCAACATTTCTCCCGTGTTCCCCACTGTCAGGGCTCGTGGAGGCCTAGTGCAGCCCTGGGCTGCCTGACTCTCAGATCAGGAGAGGGGGACGGCGCAGGGGTGGGGAGACCTTGGGGATGAGGCAGTGGGCTAGGCCCAGCTCCCAACGCTGGGTGACTTCTGGAGGCACACAGCCTCTCTGAGCCTCAGCCTTACCCATCAGGGTGAGATGCCTGTGACGGGGCTGTGGTCAGTGGTGTACAGCCCAGCGGTGGGGGCCTGCGTCCATGTCCCCCAGACTTCTCTCTCCCTGAACCGTCCCTCGCACGTCCTCTCACGGGTACTGAGGAACCCAGGCAATCGTATCCAGGAAGCCCCAAGGCTCCTTCTGTTCCAGCTTAACTTACAGGGAAAGGCTTTTTGTCCCCAGTCTGGTGGGGTCCTCATGCAGGTGGGTCTCTCACTGGCCCTCAAAGCTCTCTGTGGTGGCCTGGCATGGGGTGTGGTCTGGGCATAGGTTCCAGAAGCTCACGGCCCAGTGGTGCCCTTCCCGGGCATGGAACCCATGTGGCTTCATTGGTGTATGCATCTATCAGCATTCATCCAGTTATTCATCTGAAATACGTGTAGCTAACTGTATAGAAATTATACCTCAACAAAGTTGTTTTTTCAAAAAACAAAGTACAGAGAATTCCCGTATATATATGTACATACCCCTCTCCACACCCCCACTATTTTCCCTGTTATTAGCATCTTGCATTAGTGAGGGACACTCGTTGCAACGGATGAGCCAATACTGGTACATTACTGTTGAGTAAAGTCCACAGTTTACAATAGGGGTCACTCTTGGTGTTGTGCATTTCACAGACTTTGACACATGCATGCTGTCACCTGGGTACCGTTACAGTGCACACAGAGTAGTTCCACTGCCTGGAAAGCCCTTGTGCTCCACCCAGTCACCCCCCATCCCTGCCCTCAGCCCCTGCCGCCCCCAGATCCTACTGTCTCGGCAGCTTTGCTTTCTCCAGGAGGTCACAGAGTGTAGTCATGGAGATCACGTACCACGTGCAGCATTTCAGACTGGCTGCCTTCACTTACAGACACGCATTTAAGTTTCCTCCGTAAGCCTTCTCATGGCTTGACAGCCCATTTATTTTCAGCACTGAATAGCATGCCGTTTCAGGGTGAGTGACACTTTGTTTACATATTCATCAACTGAAGGGCCATCTTGGTTGCTTCCAGGTTGGGGCTATTATGAAAAAGTGGCTATAAGATTCATATATAGGTTTTGGTGAGGGCATAAATTGTCGACTCAGTTGGGTAAATACCAGGCAGCGTGACTGCTGGATGGTATGTTAAGACTGTGTGAGCTGCGTCAGAAACTGCCAAACTGTCTTCAAGGTGATGGAACCATCTTGCGTCCCTGACAGCAGTGACCATGGGGCTCTGTGGTTCCACGTTCGGGCAGCCGCTGGTGGTCAGCGTCCAGAGTTTAGGCGTTCCGTAGGTGCGTCGCGGCATCTCACTGCTGTGTTAAATTGCGTTTCCCTAGCAACATATGATGTTGATCATCATTTCACATAATTATTTGCCACCCGCCTGGCCTCCTGGGTGAGGCATCTGTGCAGACCTTTTGCCCATTTTTAGGTTGGGTTGCTTGTTTTCTTCATGTTCTGTGTAAAGTGCTCTTTCTAGATTCCGGATCCAGGTTCTTTAAAGAGGTGTCTTTTGCAAATATTTCCTCCTAGTCTGTGTCTTGTCTTCTCATTCTCTTAACAGTGCCTTTCACAGAGCAGACATTCTTAATTTTCACAAAGTTCGACCTCATTTTTTCTCTCATGGGTAGTGCTTTTGGGGTTGTTTGTAAAAGTTCATTTCCAAACGCAAAGTCACCTAGGTTTTCTCTACATCATCGTCTGGAAGCTTTATGGTTTTGTACTTTATATCTAAGTCTACAATCCCTCTTGAGTTAATTTTGAGATAAGGTGTAAGGTCTGTGTCTAAGCTCTTTTTTTTTTTTTTTTGCCTGAAGATGTCAAATTATTACAGCATCATTTGTTGAAAAGTGTGTATTCTCCAGGAGGGAGTGGGAAGACCCTGAGCTCACCTCCTCCCACAGGCAAAGCTCACAGCCGTCCACGACAGCAAGCTGAAGACCGGAGGATCTTGTGCAACTAAAGACATAAAGAAGGAACCACAAGGAGGTGGTGGGAGACATGGGGAATTGTCAGGACCCTCACTCGTCCCTGGGGAGCTGACCCACCCATGGGAGGACAATATTACAGAGCTTCCCCTGCCAAGGAACGAGGGGTCTGAGCCCCACATCAGGCCCCAGCCGGGGGGTCCTTTACCCGGAGGACCAGCCCCCAGAACATCTGGTTTTGGAGGCCAGTGGGGCTTGTGTGCAGGAGAGCCGGTGAGGGGAGAGCAGGAGAGGACCTTCCCTCCTAAGGGCGCACACAGGCCGCACACCCTCCAGGACCCAGGGCAGGAGCGCTGACATGAGAGAAGCCCGGCTCAGACCCGCCTGCTAACCTTGCAGAGCCTCCGGCAGGACTCCCCAGCGGACACAGACGCCAGTGGCAGCCACTTCGGGGAGCTTGTCCTTCCAGGAGGACAGGGGCGCTGGAGTCCCACCTCTAGCTTCTTACTGCAGGACCTGGCCCCATCTACCAGCCGGCTGGCACCAGTCCGGGGTCACCTCAGGCCAAGCAGCCAGTGAGCAGCTACCAGTCCGGGACCTCTGCCGCCTCCCAGCCAGCCCTCAGGACCAGGCCCACCTTCTGCAGGCCAGCACCAGCCCTGGACCCCGCGGGCCCCAGCCCCAGCCCCGCCCACCAAGGGCTGCCATCAGCTCCTCAACACCTTAGCCCCTCAGCCAGCTGCCCTGGGACGCAGCCGTGCCCACCAGTGGGCCCTCATTAGGGCTGGGACACCCTGCGTCCTATAACCAGCCATGTTCGTAACTGGCCCCACCTACCAGGAGGCCCACACAAGCCCAGAAGCCCCTGAGCCAGGACCCCCCCGACCAGAGGGCTGACCTGAGCTCTGGTACCCCCAGTTTAGCATCCAGCCACCCCAGGACCCAGCTCTGCCCACCAGTGGGCCAGCACTTGTCCCTGGTTCCCAAGGAGACCCGCAGCCACAGCCTTGTGACCCAGCCCCAGAACCCAGTGACCGGCAGTCTCCACACAGGCAGGGTCTGGCAACCGACCAGACCAGGGGCCAGCCGTGCCTACCAGACCACCCACAGCATCAGCCCACCGCAACGGAAGGGCACGTGCAGCCACACGGAGGGCGCCCCTAGAGCGCCTGGCTCTGGGGACCCGAGGGGTGTGCTGCTGGAACTCATGAACCCACAGATGTCTCCTCGATAAAGCCACTTCTCCAAGATCGGGAGATGCAACCAATCTCACAAGTGCGGACAAATGAAAACAGAGAATTAGGCAAAATGAGGCAACACAGGAATACGTTCTCAACAAAAGAAAAAGATAAGCACCCTACCCAACAGAGACTGCAAGGGGTCGACCATGAAGACGCTCAGATCTCACGGAAGGAAGAACACAGTGAGAAGCTGGAAGGTTCTAACAAAGCCCTAGGAAACGTAAAGAAGAACCAAACAGAGCTGAAGAGTAAAATAGCTGCAATAAAAAACACCCTGGAAAAAAAGAGAAAGAGAAGACACTATGAACTCATGCCCAGAAGAACCAGGTTCACAGACACAGCAGACGGTCTTACGCCTACAGGCGGGGGAGTTTGACATTTGCAGATGTTAGCCACTAAATGTGAAAGTAGACAAGAGCCTGCTGCACAGCACAGGGAACTGTATTCAGTATCTTGTAATCACCTTTAACGAAAACGAATATGAAAACGAGTATGTGCACGTACATGCAGGACTGAGACGTGGCGCCGTTCCCCAGAAACTGACACACTGTAACTGACTATACGTCAATAAAAAAATAGAATTAAAATTAAAAATATAAAAGAAATGAGCTATCAAACCATGAAGACATGGAGGAAGTTTAAATGCACATTACTAATGAGAGAAGCCAGTCTGAGAAGGCTACATGATTCCAGTCCCATCACGTTCTGGGAAATGCGAAAGTATGGAGACAGGAAACATCAGTGGTTGCTGGCGGGGGTGGGGGTGGAAGAGGGGACATGAAGAGCGGGCGGTGTCACCACCCCGGACGACACCACAGTGGTGGACGCGTCACCACACACTTGCCCAAACCCATAGCATATACACCAAGAGGCAGCTGTGATGCCGACCGTGGACGTGGGTGACGATGACACTGTGTCCACGCGGGTTCCTCGGCTGTGAAAAATGCACCAACTGGTGGGGACGCAGATAGTGGGGGAGGCTGTGCGTGTGAGGGCACGTGGGAATGTGTGCACCTTCCACTCAGCTCCGCTGTGAACCCAAACCTGCTCTAAAATGAAGTCAACACAAACCAAGACAAAACGGCTGTGAGCAGGAGTCAGCGGAAAGGACAGGCGGCAGGGTGTGCCCTCCCCAAACCCGTCCGCGGGGCTCTGAAATACCCGCGCGTCTATCAGACAGAGATGAAGACACAGCCCCGCTCCCAAGACACAGTGGGCTGTTTCCCATGCACAGGAGACGCAGCTCAAGAGAGACTCAGGGGGTGTCAAGTCAGAGCCCAGGCAAAAATAAGAAGACGGAAAACAGGAACGAGCCTTAAGAAACAAGATTACACTGTGCAGCACAGGCAAGTGCGTGCAAGATCTTGCAGCAGCTCACAAAGAAGAATGTGACAATGAATGTATGTATGTTCACGTGCAACTGAAAAACTGCTCTACACTGGAATTTGGCACAACATTGTAAAATGACTGTGACTCAGTAAAAAAATGTAAAAGAAAAGGAAGAAAGGGCTTCAAGAGCGTGGAGGAGAGAGGAGGAACATCCAAGCCAAGAATGACGGGAGTTCGAGGAGGAAAGGCTGAGGAGGAGCGGAGGGGTGGCCACACCCAAAAGGAAGAAGTCTGATAAACTCCCAGAACAAATGAAAATCAGGGTCCTGGGGCGGGGACTCAGTGCGCTCCCAGCACGGGAGGAGGCCCTCCACGTGCAGGGGCCCAGGGACAGAAACCAACGCGGGGAACGCTGGAGCCCTGGGCAAGGGAGAGACTTGCCAGTAATTGAGCTTCAAGAATAAAACGGCCCAGTGTTTGCCATTCCCTCTCCCTCTGGGGAGCTGCCCTGGAACAGAGGCATCTTTGTTGTGCTCAGGAAGCCTGCGCCAGCTCCAGTGGATTCCCAGTCATACCTTCCTTCCTGCTTCCCCCTCTGCTCTTTAATGAGGACCCGCCTGTGGATGTGCAGGTGCCGCTAATGAGCGTGACTGGGGGAATGAGCTGGAACGGGGGAGATTCCGCAATCGGACCAGCTTAGCCGAGCGCTCGGCCCTGAGCCTCCACGAGGGGAAGACAGCGCAGTTGCAGGCGGCCGCTCCGCGGCAGGCGTCTTGGGGCCTGTGCTGGAAGCAGTGGCCCAACCAGCTTTGCAGAAAGAGGCGCCAGGCAGGCAGACAGCCCGCAGCTCATCCTCACGCTGGGAGGCCCAGTCCCAGGGCTGGGCTGTGGCTCCAACATGGGGCTGCTTCCTGCCCCTCCAGCACTGGGTCTCAGCGGAGCGCAGTGCTCTCAGCCCACCTTCCTTGGCCCAGGACTCGAGGGCCCCCCAGGATGGGGGACGGGACTCCTGAGGACGAGGGAGTGAAGTCAGGCTGCCGCACGCGGTGCCTCTCCACCCACCATGGGTGCCTCCACTTGCTCATCATGGCCGGGCGCTCACTCCATGCGGGCCGTGCGCTGGGCGCCAGGCAGACGGTGAAGCCGGACGGCCCGGCCCTGCTCTTGTGGGACTTACCGTCTAGGAGGGTAGACAGGGATTGGGGTGAGCTAGTTCGTCTGGAAGGTGAGACCAGGCAGCCCTGGTGAGGGAGCAGGACACAGGGAAGGCTGTGATGCCGAGTGGGGCTTGTGGGGGCTCCATCCTGATGGGCTCCTGGAGCGACTTGCAGATCCCACCTCAGCCTGATGGGCAAGGATGCTGGGGTCCGAACCCACCAACTCCCAACCATCCTGGAGGGCTGCTGCTGGGGGCCTTGCCTTCCCCCGGAGCCCCAGGCCTGGCGGGGACACTCCTGGGACCTGTGAATGGGGTCAGGCAGAATGGCAGGTGCTAAGATGTGCTGGGAACTGTCTACAGATGCTGCAGGTGACCTGGGGCTGGGCTGGCGAGCTGCCAGCAGACAGTGCCAGCGATGGCGTCTGAGAAGGGCGCAGGTGAAGCGCAGTAAGCCAGCAGCAGATGTGTAACTAGTGCAGTAGGAGGTGCCTTAGCGGGGCTGGCAGGGCTGAGCACAGTGGGAGGGGCACGGGCCTCCTTCAGGGGGGAGAGGCTGTGTTCTGCGCGGGGAGGTCGTGGCCTGGGAGTCTGCCTGCGGGACCCTGCAGGCCTGCCTCCCTGGAAGAGCCCTTTGCTCCCTGCCCGGGGCCCCGGTGCCTGCTTGTGAGTCAGGATGGTGATCGTGCAGGCACTGCAGCTGCGAACTGGCTAAAAGCAGTTATCATTTGCTGTTAGAGGTCTGCTCAGTTGCCAGTGGAGGACGTAACGCTTACCGCTGGCAATGGAAGTCGCAGCAGCTCCCGCCTGCACGGAGTGACCCTTCCCACGACCTTTGGCCAGCATGGTCTGTCATCACCCAGTCACCTCACTGGCGCCCAAGCAACACACCTGCCGGCACCTGCCGGCGTCTCCCGTCCACGTGGGGAGGCCACACGCGCTGTCCTGAGGCCTCTCGCGGCCCCGGGGCTCCGCGCTCGGTCGGTGCTGGGTGCTCTGCTCGCTCCCGAGTTCGTTTTGCCCTTGGGGTTCTTCGGACTCACAGGTGGGGCCTGAGGAGTGTGGCCAGGAGCTCTTTTGATGGGCTGAAGTGAGCGAAGGGCTGAGGAGGACGGGGGAGGTCAGAGAGGGAAGAAGGGAAACACGTGTTCCTGGGGCCCACCTGGGGCCCACCTGGGGCCTCCCGTCAGACAAACACAGGGAACGCCTGGACGTCTTGTTTTCTGCACCATGAGTTTGCTGCCTCCAGCCTGATGTCGCGATTCGGGTCCTGCCCTCCACTTCCTGCCGGACTAGGTGCAGCTCTGACCTCAGTTTTCTCCACCACAAGGTGGTGGTAACGACCGGCCCCCCCGCCAGGCTTGTCGCAGGCCTTAAATTAGCTGATGCGTGCGAGGCACGCTGCGTGTGGCACAGGCAAGGTCTTTCCGGCTGGGGAGGGGGGCCTGGGAAGGCCTCGCCCTGTGGACTGGGCCTCCGTGGCTGGTCACTGCGGCTGTGGAACGAGGATGGGTGGGGGTGTGGGGAGGGCCCCAGAAAGGTGGGGGAGACCCCAGAGGTGGAGGCCAGTGTCCAGACAGTTATTGGAAGCAAACCACAGGAACCGCCAGCCAGTTCTTGCTTCAAAGGCATTTGCCCGAGGGCGTCGCTGTTTTCTTCCCCCAGCCGGGTGGAAGGCTGGAGGGAAAGGGCAGGCCGTGGCGGCCCAGGCATCTGTGAACGAGGCCCAGTCATGCCAGGGAACAGCGGGGAGAGGGGCACCAGGGAGTGGGGCAGCCATGGACACTCACCACTGCTCTGCACAAAAGCCGTCTCTTCCCCCTCAGTCCTTGGCGGCGGGCCCAGGTGGAAACAGAGTTGCCAGAGAGTGGAATGTTTTTTAGGGGCCACTGCTTTAGGACACCCCCAAACTCATCTGGATGCTGAATAGCCTCAGAATGAAAAATACATTTTACTCCAGCAAGTGGGAGCTTGGTCTGACCCCAGTGTGGTGATGGATGTGGAGAGAGGATGGAGGCTTGGGGAGGGGCTTGGGGCAGGTGGCGGCCTAGGGTCCAGCTGTGGCCCCACAGTATTTGGGTTCAAGTCCTGGCTCTCCCGCTTGGCAGAGGGTTGACCTGGGGCAGTTTACGTGATTGTTGGACGTCCCCACATCTTTGCTTCCTTACCTGAAAGACGTGCACAGTCAGAGCATCCAGCACAGAGCTGTGATGGGGAGGAGGGCAGGGGTCATTCTGCCATGGTGTCCGCAGTAGTAACTGTCCACACTGGAATCCAGGAGGTGTCTGCTGTTCTGCTCAGCTTAGTTTAGTAATTGGAGGTTGACCTGGCGGGGAGAGTGAAGCGTCAAGGATGATACTCGGGGTCCTGTTGGGGCCCCTGGGTGGAGGCGAATATTTGGGGAGACTTGGGGGAAAGAGGCTGAATCCAGTGCTCCCGGGTGCTTGGGGACAGATGTCCAGGCGGCCATAGGCGATAGGGGCCTGGGCTTCTGGGGCACAGCCAGGGCTGGGAGCTTTCGGTGAGCAGATGCTGACAGCACCTGGGACCCCCGTGAGGGAGGGAGAACGGTGGCCATGGGGAGCCTGAGATGTGATGTGTGTGTTTCCACAGTGTGGATGCCAGCTGGGCTTGCCCAGTGAGCAGTTCACCTGGGAGGTGACCTCAGGCAACACGGGAGGGGAGTATGACAGAGAGACACGAGAGGGTCTCTGGAAGCAGATCTGGAAGCAGGGTCTGGATGCTTGAGCTTTAGGTGGGGGGGACGGCTGTAGAGGGGAGAAAGTGTGGACCAGGATGAACACTTAGGCCTGGCTGACCCATGACCTGGGAGGGGTTTGGAGCAGAAACTGCTCTGCAGAGTTGTCCCTTTGAGGGGGAGGGGACAGCCCTGCACCTTGTCATGTCAGCCCATCAGATGTTGTGTGTGTGTGGGTGGGTGTGGGTACTTGTGGCCTGGGTTAGGGGCTTTTGTCAGCAAAGGCCGATTCTCCTGATTGGGGGCAGTGCTGAGCTGTCAACAGCCTTCGTTGGGGTGGGGGACCGGGTGGTGTGGGGTGAGGGAGGTGCAGGAGTCCAGGACAGGGGGTCTGGGGCACCCATGGCACTGAGGAAGAGAGTGACACGGGATGTGAGAATTGGTGGTGACCAGCGCAGACCTGGCTGGGGACTTCTGGGAGGCAGGGTGGAATGTGTTTATACTCCGATTCCTGCCTGTCCTTGGTTCTGGGCCTCGCAGGGTGTGTCACTCCTTGTCACCTCTGACCAGTGGGCGAAGTGGATTCTGGAGACCAGAGGAAGCTGCCGGGGAGGTCGTCTGGCCTGGGCACCAGAGGACCTGCAAGCTGTGGGCAGAGGGGTCAGCGCACAGATGAGAACAGTGTCTGCTACAACAGCCTTTCAAGGGGACCCAAAAGCAACGGAGGGGGGCAGAGGCGGGAGGAGACCCCAGAGGAGCAGAGCCCTAGGACGTGGTGGTGGTGCAGACAGGCACCATACCCCATTAACGGTGGGCGTCCCACTCCCAGAGCATCTGTGCTTTATACCAGCCTGGCGGGCGGCTCCGGAAGCCCGAGACTGGTGTCTGTTGAGCCACTAACACCCCGTCCAGCCTTGGCCTGGAGAAGGAAAGGGCCAGACGCACTGAGGCAGGGCGAGTGAGGGAGGTGGAGTGCGCGTTGGTGGCTGGCCACAGACAGGGGCTGGAATCCTTCCCTGGAAAATAATGGGTGGAGAAACCTTTACTGATTAGTAAAATCCCAGATAATCCTGGTTGATGAAGGCAGATCCAGACCCCTTAACGGATTTAGGGTTCCAAAGCGACTGTGGGGGGTGACCCGGGCGGGGACGCATGAGGGGCTCTGGCTCTGGCTCTGGCCCCAGATTTGCGTATGGAGGGAGGGGGCTGGGAGGAGGCTCCTTTCCACCCTGCCGGCGGAGGAGGAGTTCTCCAACGCTGTCGCCCACCGCGTAGACTGGACACCCGCCTGGGGCGCCCCGCCCGGGACACGCGGAACGTAGGGGGACTCGGGCCGGCTCGCTCCCTCCAAGTCTCCTAAACCGCTGGACGCGCCTGCCCCACCTGGGCGGACGCCAGGTGGAGCGCGCCGCCGGCTCGCGCTGCGGAGTTGGGATCTCCGGGAATCGGGGCTCTGAGCCGATCCCGCAGTCTGGGGCGCTGGTGGACCCGCGATCCCCTCTAGCAGCTGGTGGTGGGAGTGGGGCCTGACTAGCGTGGTGGGGGGACGGGGTTCTCACGGGGTAAGGGGCAGTGACAGTGTCCTCTCGCTCTGTGCTCTGGCCTTCGCCACGCAGCGGAGAGGAAGGCGCTGCAGGGCTGGGCTCCGCCTCCATCCTGGCGGCTCCCGCGGGCCCCTTCCTGAAGGTGGGGCCGGAGGCGGCGGCAGGACTCTCCTGCCAGGAGCGCAAGGCCCCCTTACAGCCCTGACCCTGGACCTCCCGGGTCTCTCTGCTTCGCTTTCCGGGTTTCTCTCCGCGTGTCCGATGTGAGCAGGTTTAATACCCGTCAGTTCCTGTCATCTGCAGAATGGATTTTGTAGTATCCTTCCGAAGGGGCTGGAGACCGGTGCGCTGCCGGCACTGAGCGGGGGTCGCCTGGCGGGACAGCTGAAGTTGGGCTTCTCCAGGCCGGCCTTTTGGTACCTCTGAGTCCCTGGCCAGCTGCTGGAGGCTTCCCCTGGCAGGGGCTGGAGGACAGAGACTTTGAGACCCAGGCCCAGGTGAGGGGGTGCCGCGGGCCCCCAAGCTGCAGCCTTAGGCCGAGTGTCCCGCCCACCAGCCCCAGACAGCCTGCAACTGCGCGAGCGGCATTTGCTGTCGTTCCTTAACTGCGGCCCCAAATTCTGATTTACAAACTACTGCTCTGCGGGGCCAAGAGCCAGAGCATCTTGGCTGGGTCCTGCACCCCCAACACCTTCCACTAAACCCAGAGATAGATTTGGAGAGAAATTCCTGATGGAGCCAAAACCGATGCCAGCATCTAAAGCCGCCCCGACCCTGAGCGACTCAGAGGACAGTTATCCCAAGGGAAAGTTACTGTGTTTCTAATCCCGAGGACAGCTTGCGAGGGAGATTTGGGTCTTCTTTTAATAATGAAAAGTTAATGCGCGGTCTCGTAATTATCTTTACCGGAAGCCCCTCGTTTAATCCGCAGATTTTGCAGAGGACCCATCTCAAGGTGCCGCCGGCCGCAGATCCACTTTGCGGGCTCGGCTCCGGCTCCGGTTCGGGCTCCGGTTCGGGCTCCGGTTCGGGTTCCGGTCCAGCCCTGGCTCCGGCTCTCGCTCGGATTGGGCTCGGCTGGGTCGTTCGCACAGAGCTGCTGGAGGCGTTCCCTCGGCGCAGGGAGAGCAGCCGCTCGCCCTCAGGGGTGGGACTGAGGGGTCCTGCTTCCCAGGGTCCCTGTGAGAGAAGGGCCACCCCCCCCCCCCGAGAGAGTCGGGCTGGATGGGTCATTGCTTCCCTCGAGTGAGGCAGCAGAGGTTTACCCACGTGCTTCGTTTGGCCCCAACTTTAACAAATAGAGGCGTTTCACGTGAAAAATCAGGCTTTCTCTGAATAATCATAAAATCTGACAGTTACTTGCTATTCTCCGTGAAGACGGATGGCCCTATTTTCTAATTTGCCCTCCCCATTTAGCTGTCACCAGATAAAATACTGGTACATACTTGTACTAAAAAATTAAGATTATCTGAAATTCTGAGTTCTCTGGACCTTCTATAATTCAGTTTGCTAAACTTGGCGCTCTTTCCCGCTGCCTCGGCTGGTCTGTCCACTCCAGCCCCTGCTACTACCCTTCTCTCCACCCCATCCTGTGAATTTTGGGACCCCTACCCCGGCCATTAGAGCTCTGGGGTGCGTTTGGCTGGAGGTGGAGTGGGCATTAGAAGTTTTCCACTCCTTTCCCCTTGGGATTTTCAGGGACCGCCTTCTTGGCTCTGGCGGTGGCTTTGGAGGGCTGGTGGGGTTGGTGTTGGTGGTAGCCGCGAGCGTGTGGCTGGGAATGGGGCCCTGGTCTTGATGGGGGACTAGAATGGGGAGGAAAGCTCCTTGGCAGCTGCGGGCTGGGGCCCCCACCCAAGAATCGAGAATCAGGAAGGGGAGGGAACCTGCGGCATTGAGAGGGACGGGCAGAGATCCGGGTAGCCCCCTCCCTGCTTTCCTCCCACCGAGAATGGGGGTGGGGTGGGCCGGGGACAGCTGGGAAGGAGAAGGGAGAAGGGAGAAGGAGCTGATTGAGGGGACTGCAGCTGGGAGGGCGGCGCCCGAAGGGAGGGGAACTGGTGGCGTCCCCATCTCGCGGGGTCCCGGGCGTGACGCGTCGGCGCCCCGCTGATTGGAGCTCTCCTGGCGCCCGGCTGGTGGCCCGGCTGTATAAAGCGGCCTCAGAACTGCGCCCCTTCCGCAAAGGTGACTGAGAGAGGGTCCGGTCTCGCCGCCTGAGAAGCCATGACAGGCAGGGACGCGTTTTTCGACGGGCGTGCCAGGAGTAAGGCGCTGGTGCCTGGAGGGCCCCCCGCCGGCTCGCGCCCACGGGGCTTCGCCATCAACGACTTGCTGGACCTGGAGGCAGAGCTGCCCGCACCTGCGGGTCCCAGGCCGGGATCGGACTGCGAAGGCCCGGTGGCCGCGCCCTGCGGGGATCCAGGGCTCGGGGGCTCTTGCCTGGCCCGCGGGGCCCTCCCGTTAGGGCTCGGCATCCTCTGCGGCTTCGGGGCGCAGCCGCCTGCGGCCGCCAGGGCACCCTGCCTGCTCCTCGCCGACGTGCCGTTCCTGCCGCCCGAGGGGCCTGAGCCCCCGGCACCGCAAGCCCCCGGCTGCCCGCCGACCCCCGCCGCCCGCCAGAAGCGCAGCGAGAGCGTCTCGACGTCCGGTAATGAGACTGTTCCCTGGCGCTCCTGTCCTTGCCCTCGGCTCCCGCGCACTGGGTAGCACCAGCGCCCCGGATGCAGGGAAGTCGGGACCCCAAAGCGTGGCCCCGTCGGGGAGCGTGTCCTCGCAGCCGCACCCTCCTCCCCTTGGCCTCTCCCACATCCCTGCCTCTCCTCCGGGCCTGGTCGCCGTACCCTCGCGGACACCACCCTGGCCAGTCTGGACCGGCAGTGGGGTCTCGAAGACCTGGCCACAGTCTCCGAGGGCCTCTCCCTCGGCCCGTGCGAGTCTCGGCCTCGGGAATGGCGGAGGTCGGGAGGTCTGGGCCTGCCTCGTTCGTCATTAGCACCGAACCCGGTTCCTGGGGGAACTCCGGCGTTCACTGAATTGATTGCCGTATTGAAGGGCCCCAGAAGAGCCCCGGGCGAAGGCCTGGAACTGTCCTCCTCCCGGTGCTGAAAAGGGAGTCTGCGTACTGCGCTTCGCCGCTCCTCCCGGCACGCGAGGAACAAGCGCGCCCATCTTACTGTGGTCGTGCCCGGTGTTTTGTTCCGAGCCCGCCCGGTTCCTCAGAGAAGTCGGGGCAGATTGTGGGGAGAAGAAAGGAGCAGTGTAAATCTATAGACAGGGCCAAGGAATTGAGAGGTGTGGGTTCTGGGGAAGAGAGCTCCATGAGAAAGCGTGGGCAGAGAGAAACTGTGCAGTAGATCCTAGAGCTGAGCATCCAGGCGGCTAAGGCAAAAAAGTATGTTGGTCTCCACTGACGGAGGAAGCAGGCGGGGTCAGCAGGCTGTCACTCAGCTCTAAAAGGGCTTTACTTCGTGAGTCTCTAGGTAAGAGGAAATGAACCCCCTGTCAGCTGTTCCACTTAAAATGCAGAAACCACCTTCATAGGGTGGGTTCTTTCCATCTGAGCACAGATAAAACTAAGATACAGCTGCCTCCTGGTCTGGGGGCACTTCTGCAAGATGGAGAGGAACTCTAGTGAACAGAAGTATCGGGTGACTGTGAGTGTGATGAAAATTTCTCCAAGCCACATCAAAAAGGAAAAGGAAACAGGTGAAAAACCTAAATACTGTATCTTACTTAACCCAATACATACAAAATATCATTTTATATGTGGCCAATATAAAAATAGTATTTTACTTTTGGGATGTATGAAGTCTTCTAAATCCACTGAATATTTAACGTTTGCAGCAGTTCTCAGTTCAGACTGGCCCCATTTCACGTCTTAATAACCTGATGTGTCTAATGGTTCCAGACTGGACAGCATGGATGTTATATTAAAATCCAATTGTCTGGTGAGCTAGTTGATATAGGGGTAAAACTAATACTATTTTTTTACTGTTTTGCCTTTATTAATTTTTTTTAGTATTTTGAAGCAAATATGCTTTTTAACAAGGAATCTGACAATAGTTTGGCCTTCTTCCTTTACACCTAGATCTTTTGATGTAATGGATTTCAAAAGATAAAGAACAGTGGTTTCTGAAAAATTTTCACGTGCATCTAAAACTCATCTGGGCACACTTATCAAGAGTGAGTTTCCCAGCACCCACTTCCAGAGACTGGGAATTGGTAGGGCAGTGGCTAGCTCTGATGAGGGTCCTGATGTCACAACCTCAGCCATCCCTTGGAGAAAGGTTGGTGAATTGGTTAAGATGAAGAAGTGGATGAATTTGGAAGCTGAAGGGGACAGGAAATGCAGTTGTGTTCAAGTAGCCTTGGCTTCGCACAGTCTCATATCCCCACTTCACTGCTGACTACCTGTGTGATCTTGGGCAAGTTACTCAGTCTCTCTCTGCCTGGGTTTCCTCCTCTGGACCAGAGAATCATAGGGCAGCTGCCTTGGAGTTCCTCCAGTTTAAGTAGAACGTGATGATGCATGCGCAATGCGCTATGTGCTATGCGTAATGCTAGCACAGCGTCTGGGATACGGAGAGTGCGAAAAATGCTAGCTGGTATCGGTGAATGTTCACAGTCCCTGACAGTTCACAGCGTCAAACTGAAACCCCGAAAATAAAGTGAAAAATACACTTTTAAGGTCCTCTCTTTCTCCTGTGCTATCAGATGAGGACAGTCCAGCTGAAGATAGGAGTGACCTGAGGGCGTCCCCCGCCCCCGGCAAGAGGAAGAAGCGGAGACACAGGTACCGGCCCCTGACCCCATCCTTGGGACCCGGCATCTGAGAATGTCTGGTCCTGCATTACCGCGGGCCCAGGGCCTCCTGGTCTGCAGCAGGAAAGGCACAGGAGCCGTGTGGGGACAAAATTCTGCCATTCCCAGGGGGCTGCTGGTCAGTCTTTGTAGCATTTTAAAGATCCAATATTGTGGGCCTTTAAAATGGGTCTTCTTAGAATAAGTTGATGGAGTTCATTGAGGAGAAAAAAGGACCCTAATTTAGTTTTGTCTGAACCAACTTGTGGACTTTCCAGAGGCGAATCACTCAGAGGTGAGGTGTCCAGTTATTAAGAGGTGGACTTTCAGGCAGTGGACAAGATGGGGCCCGCACAGGGCCCTCCCAGGCTGGGAAGCCTGGCCACACCCTGTGAACACTCGCCCAAGTGTGCGCTGGGGCCTCCCCGCAGGACTGTTTTCACTGCCCACCAGCTAGAAGAGCTGGAGAAGGCCTTCGGCGAGGCCCACTATCCTGACGTGTACGCCCGGGAAATGCTGGCTGTGAAAACCGAACTCCCCGAAGACCGAATACAGGTGCTGGGCTCCTTTCTCCTCCCAAAGACACCAGTGAAAGTGCTTCCCTCACACGCAGTGAGTCGGCCCACAGCCACCGCTAAACCGCCCAACGCACCCCCCCCAATGCACAAACCCAGGGGCACTCAGGTGCCAGAGCTTCGCTTTGTGTGCATGAGGAGAGGAAGACCCCGGAACCTCCAAGCCTTGTTCCCTTTTATTAAATACGTAAAAATTACTCCTCATGTGCTGCACCTGCAGACTATGTGCCGCTCCCCGGGAAAAAAAAGACCATCCCTCCCCTGCAAACCCTCAAAGAAACCGGTGTAAAGAGCCCGGTGTGGCTTTTCTGCACACGGTCCCCACACCAAGTGCACGTCTAGCCCTGGAACACACTCATTCCACTCCTGGCATTGGTCTTTGTCTTCACAGAAAGCTGGCGTGCGTCTGCTCAGCCTCTGTGCAGACGGCACATTCTCTCCAGGTCAGAAGACAGGCCACCAACTCACTTTTGTAACAGCTTAGCATCACCCAGGGGGAGGGGACAGCTCCGTGGTATAGCTTGTGCACGAGGTCCTGGGTGCAATTCCCCGTCGCTCCATTAAAGAAATAAGCAAATACACGAACCTCCCTCCCTCCCTCCCCAAACAACAGCAGCAAAAATGACACCCCGCACTGTTCTTTTATTGAGACAGAGCAAGCGCCAACCCGCGGTTCGAAGCGGCCATCGCTGGGGCGAACGGCTCCAGTCAGTTACACGGTGTGGAAAGCTCTCGTTTTGTTTTGTCCACCTCGACTCTATGGGCGCCTCGGTGGAAACCGGGCACGCTCGCCCAGCCCAGCCAGTCCCCGAGCCCCCGGCAGCCCGGCCCCGGGCGCCCCGACCCGTCAGCCCTCTGCTTCCCGCGCCTCCTTCCAGGTCTGGTTCCAGAACCGCAGGGCCAAGTGGCGGAAGCGGGAGAAGCGCTGGGGCGGCAGCAGCGCGATGGCGGAGTACGGGCTGTACGGCGCGATGGTGCGGCACTGCCTCCCGCGGCCCGACGGCGCGCGCGGCCCCGCGGCCCCGGGCGCGCCCTGGCTCCTGGGTAAGGAGGGGCGGGCCCACGCCGGCGGCCGCCGCGGGCAGAGCGGCGTGAGCGTCCTAGCTGCAGGCCCAGGACGTCACACCCGCTTTTCAGTTAAGCACGAGGCTTGGACTCTGCCCAGCTGGCTTGTTTTCCGTCGGAACTGTGTCGACTGTGCGGAGAGGCCCAGCCGCCCCGGTTTGTGAGCTGAGCGATGTGAAATGTGTTTTCCCGATGCTGACGGCTGGCAGAGCGCAGAGCTCGGCGGTAGGAGGCAGGGGGTGCGGGCAGCGGCCCTGGGGACAGTTAACCCCGCTTACACTGGCGCGGCCTGAGCTCGGGCGCTGGGCACCCGGACGGTCTGTTGGCTGTTCCCAGAGACCACGGGCTTGGAGGAGTGAGACGGAAGGCACCTGGGCAGAGTGGGAGATCAGAGACCAGGGAGCTGGGGGCATTTTGGGCTGAGGAGGAGGAGGGGTTTGCTTAGCAGACATTTTTTGACCCCTACCCACCGGACACTAGGCTGGGACTGGAGATGCCAGTCATAAATACGGTCTTTGCTGTCAAGGATTGGAGAACCTCTGGGGAGTGTGGGGCGGGTACCCGAGCCCACCCCTCTGAACTTACAGAGCAGGTGGATGTGGTGCTCACTGCATCCGCAGGTCCGTGGCCTGACAAGAAGGTGGGCCTAGTGTGGCTGGACATTTGACTTTTTGAGAGAAGCTGCAAGTCTGAATTTTGATGTAAATCTCCTGATTTTAAACCATTGTCAACACATTTTAAAATAAAATTTCAGAAATCACCATGTCATCCAAACAAGGCACTTTTCCTGGCCGTGCCCAGTGGGCAGACACCCGTCTACAACCGCTAGTGTGGAGAGTTACCTAGGAGACTCCCCTGGCAGCGCTGGAGACGGGCAACAACAAGGGAAATGCTAATGGGATTTCGAGAACAATGACGTGAAGAAGTTTACTTAATTGCTAGATTTAGAGGTAACGTGTTATTTATTTTCCTTTTTTTTTTTTTGCAAGGGATGTATAAAAAATCCACAGGGATGAAAAGGAAAGCAGAAGGTGAAGAAAAGCTGGCAGGACCATGGGGCTGTGACCACGCTGACTGTCTCAAGGAAGGTTCTGGCCTGGGTCAGGCAGGACCCCAGAGGGGCTCGGAGGGAGGCAGCCCTGAGAGTGGCCTGCAAGACGTGGCCATCGACCTGTCCAGCTCCGCCCGGCAGGAGACCAAGAAAGCACAGCAGGGGGCCAGTGGCCAAGGATGTTCAGACTCCGAGGGGCCAGAGGGGCTCCAGCTGGGGAAGAAGGGGCCCTAGCGAGGCCACAGGCCCCCCTCAGAGGCTGGGCACGGGCACCTGCCTCACCCGTTTTGTCCAAAAGACAAATACTCCCAGCTGGGTTTCTTCTTACGCTGTTGGGATGAGCTGCAAAGCCACTTGCTTAAAGGAGACAAATGGGTGAAAACTCAACTTTATTCTAGAATGGAAGGCGCTCCTTAAAGGCACTTGAACCAGTTAATTTGGAGTAAAACTTTTATTCTCATCTGGGACTTGAGGAAGGAAGATCTGAAGTCCAGAAACCGTTTTCACTGCCAGACATCACGGGATATACTGTGTAGATTATCAGGTTACGTCCGACATCCTTACTCTGATCGAAGAATATTAAATACAAAAATATTCAACCTACAGAGAATCATATGTCTTCATAAATAGTGAAGACCTCTTGCAGACCTCATATGAAGGAATTCTAGGATCTTCACCTTGAACTTGGCTTTGGACATTTCCGTTTTCCTGTTAGGCAATGACTTTGTATCCTCCCGAGTGTCATTTGATGGGGTCTGTGAGCCTCGGAACTTTGACAAAGAAAGCCTCGCCCTTCCCTGCTGAAACAGCACACGACCACATCCCAACAACCGCTGAATGTTTATGAGCAGAGTTTTAAGGTCAGACCAGGCTTCTTGGCTATTTAAAGTTTATGTCTGAGAGCACTTTAGTGACTTGATTTCATGAATGCTTCCTTTCCTGTATTTCCTTGGCCGCTTATTTATTGTTTAAAAATAAACGTTGTGTGATGTGCTTGAGTCTCAGGCGCTGTCTGTCCTGCCTGCAGCTCTCTTCCTGCTGCCCCCGCCAGGGGCTCCCCACCTCCTTGTCCCTGAAACCTCACATCTGAAGAACCTCACACCCAGGCTGCGGCCCCTCTGCACACGGTTGTGAAAATTAAACGCCACCCATCCTTCCTGCAGCCACAGGAACAACGTCCTGCCTTTTTTCATTTGTTCTCGTGTGTAGCGATCGCGGCTGGGGTCCGCGGCTGGCGCAGGAGAGCAGGTGCTGGGGAAGGGTCAGGAAGCGTCTTCTCCATCTCTCTCCCCAGTTTCTCTGGGGTTCAGATTTGGGGCAGGAGCCAGTAACCTGTGCAACTTATATACATCACAATCGAAAATAAAATACCGCGCAGCCACTAAACAAGGTAATAACAGGGCATGTTTATGTGGAAGTATGTTCATGAAATTTTGCCAAGTGAAAAGCTCCCAAGGAAACCCAAAAAAGAGGATACAAGCAGAAATAAAAAAAATTTGTAAAGCAGAATAAAAATGAAGGGGGGAGGGTACAGCTCAAGTGGTAGAGCATGTACTTAGCATGCACGAGGTCCTGGGCTCAATCCCCAGTACCTCCATTAAAAAGGAAATACATAAACTTAATTACTGTCCCTCCCCCCAAAAAAGAATAAAAATGAAATAAAGAAACTAAACTGCTCGCTTTGGCAGCACGTGTGCTGAAACTGGAACGACACAGAGATCAGCATGGCCCCTGCGCAGAGATGACACGCAGATTCGCGAAGCGTTCCGTATTTTTTGTAAACTGACTACTACTCAGTAAAAGAACAGTGTCAGGAGACAGAAAAAAACAAACTTAACTGGCATGAAAAATAAACAAACAGTGGACAAGTTTCTAGGCAATATTATATGGAGAAGACAGGACGAGGTGAGAGGGAGAGGGCCCAGAGCCGGCGATAAAAACCATGTGAATGTATGAGAACATACTTGTCACAGCCAAGATGCACATTGACGTGTTTTTAAACTCTCCCACAAATGGACACGTTTTCTGGAGAAGTACATGTTACTAACATTGACTCCAGAGTAGGCATGAAATATGAAAGAGCAATAATTAAGAAAGTCAAAGCCAGTTATACTAGAAAATAGCTCTGAATCTAGGTGGAGTCACGTGTGAATTCTTGAGGCACAGTAAGAGATTAACGATAATTAATGACATAGGACAAAGACAAGAAAACCCTGTAATAAAGGTTATGTGAGTGCAGCCCCTCTCTCTCAAAACATCTGACTGCAGGCTACTCACCCTTCCGCTTGGGACGAGGTGAGATGATAAAATGCGTGTGTGACGAGGTCAGAGGGAGGACCATGTGCTCCAGGTGGTCCTGGACTGCGGGGCCCTGAGGATGCTGACAGCTGGATGTTGGGAGCACATGGTGTGCACGGCTGGGGATCCCAGGGGACAGAGTGGGTGGCTCAGGACTTTATCACGTGACTCAGAGCAGCACGAGACTTAAAACTTAGGAATGGCTTATTTCTGGAACTTCCCACTTAATATTTTCAGACTGAGGTGGACCTCAGGTAGCTGAAACCAGGGAAAGGGAACCTGGGGATAAGCAGGGATGACTGAACTGAAAATGCCGCTGATGCATGGAAGGTCTCCCCAGGCACGCAAAGACAGTTTAATCCTGTGAAAGGAAGGGATTTACACACCTTTTTAAAGCCCAAACAAACCAAAAAAGCTTATCTGAATAGATGCTGAAAAGCTTTTAATACATACCTATATCTTGCAAGGTTGACTCGGAGCAGAAAGGCTGGGGAGGGGACCAGAGGATAGGGGCTCCGTTGTCCGCTGTGTCCTCCTGCGTCACTTGAGTTTCTACCGGGGACATATGACTATTTGGTTTTAAAATAAAGGAAACTTACTGTTGGAAGGAACCTGAGTGGGAGGTAAGCAGGCAGGCTAATGGCTTCGCAAGTCCTAGTAGGCCAGACGGGCTGGCAGGACTCAGGGTTTGGGGAAGAACCCTCTCCGTCCAGGGCAGAAAACCACTTTCCACCCTCCCAGGCGTCACAGGCTCTTGCAGCTGGTGTCCCAGGAGCTGGCGAAGCGCTGAGAAGGCCGACGGCCCTGCCTTCCCTCTGCTCTGCTTTCCCTGTGCCCAGCTCCTGTGGGCTCCTGCTGGGTGTGCAGCAGCCAGTGAACCCGGGCCATTGATCTGATATTGCTTTGGGCGTTCTTAGGGCCTCACTTTGGAAGCTGAATAGGGGCTGCAAGGTTTCAGAATCCTGGGAGGGGACCAAGGACTTTTCCTGGATGCAGCGCTGATCCAGGAAATAGAATGCGAGCGAGAGGAGGGCCGTGTCCCAGGTCTTAGTTGAGTCCTCAGTGTGGGTCGTTGGCTTCGCACAGGAAAAAATTCAAGAGCAAGAGAAGCCACGGCGGAGTGAAGATAGATTCGTTCAGAGCGATACACGCTCCACAGAGTGCAGGCTGTTCCAGAGGACGAGGGAGTGAGAGGCCTGAGGCGGGGGGTGGGCGCTCAGCAGACACACAGGCCACAGGCCCAGCGCGGGCGCCTCGCTCAGAAGGGAGCGCGGCCATGAGGTGCGGGGCGCTTGGTCGCTGTGGGCTCGGCTGTTTCATACGCCAACAAATGGGAGGGTGATTTCAACCACTGTGGGCAGGGGCTGGGGTTCCCGGTGGGCCACTGCGCACCTCTGACCCCTCGTGGTCAGCCTGGGAACTGCCACGGCGCCTGTGGGGTACCGCTTACCGCGTTAGCACACTACAGGGAGCACAGGGCGCCGATTGAGGCCGCTGGAAGGCAAGTCTCCCACCGTCCTGGGCCTCAGGCCTGGTGGGAATTGAGTTTTACGCCATCTTGGTGCTAACTGCTGTGTTATTTCTTGAATGGCAGTGCCCTTCCCTCTTCCCTCCTGTCTCAGGGCCAGGCAGGCCTGTTCTCAGAGAACTGTGGCGAAATTCTCCATTCTCCAATTTTAACTTCTGCTCATCTGGGCCCTATTTACAGGATCTTATCAGGCAGCACCATTTGGGGTCACGATCACCTTCAGCCTCACCCTCTAATCCTGCGGAAGGCGGGTCCTGGGGGGATGTTGTCACGCAGCTGTGTCTGCCCGGAGGAGGGTGCGAGTCCCGGCCACCACCGAGGGTCCCTGTTCACTGACTTTCCAGTGCAGGGCTCCCGGTGACGCAAACGGCTCAGCAAGCTTAGAACAGGAGCGCTGCTCTCCCAAGTGTGGCGTGTGCTTTCCCACGTCTGGTACCCACTGACGGAGGCAGCACTGCATCGTGACCTGGGTCGAGGTCCTGCAGCTCTTACAGGAGCGCTCTTGCCCTTAAGGGTCCGAAGTATGTGCCTCCACACAGGTTGTCATTGGGGTGACTGTAGGTACCCAAGGCATCATTCTGACTTTTCTGGACCCTCCTCACTTCCCCAAAATTCATCCAAGCCTGGCTTTCCACCAAAATTAACAGGTCAGGGGGAGGATGCAGCTCAGCGGTGGAGCGCGTGCTTAGCCTGCACGAGGTCCTGAGATCAATCTCCAGTACCTGCACTAAAAAATACATTTTAAAAACCATAATTACCTTCCCTCAAATAAATTTCAAAAAGAAAAAAGAAAAAAAAGACCCATATAAATAAATCATCACAAGGAACAGGCTGGTGCCACCTGCTGGCAGGCTCGTGGCTGTGCACTGGCCTGACCCGCAGCCACACTCAACCAAAGGCACAGCTTGAACACGTCTGTGCAGTGGAATTTCTCTTTTTCTGCCTTCCTCCTTCCAACCCACCTGCTGAGTCACTGGCCTCGGCAGTCTCCCCTTTGAAACCCCTTCAGTGACAGAATTGTCCCGTGAGCCATGTTTTCTGTGTTTAAGTTGGTGGTGCTTTGTTAAAATGTCCCAAATGGACTCCGACACACAGGCCTCGTCTTTTCTCAATTTATCATGATTTTAAGTAAATAACTCCTGTTACTTCCTGTGCCCGGCCCACCACCTTGACCGACTCTGCCGCATGCATTTGATCCTGCCCCTCCTTAAGAGTGTCTGTCCCTTGAGTTCAGGCTGCCGTACTGAATGCAATTGATCTACGGTGATTAATTCATCGAAGAGACAAGGACTATTCCAAGGGCCTCCCGGTTCAGGAAATGCTCCTGGACTTCCCCTGATGGAGATGTGACTTGGAGGCACGTGATTCTGATTACAAAAACATTCCCCATCAGGACAGGAGGCAACTTTAAAGTGAACCCATCACCAGGGGGCAGTGTTGGCCAGCTTTAAAATTTGTTAAAACCTGTACTATTAGAAACTTAATAATAGTTTGAAATTTGCAAAAGTTAACCACTATATATAAAAATTGATTAAAAAACATAAACTTCTTCTGTATAGCACAAGGAACCGTATTCAATATCTTATAATAACCTTTAATGAAAAAGACTATGAAAATGAATATACATATGTATATGCATGGCTGGGACATTATGCGGGACACCAGAAACTGACGCACTGTAACTGACTGTGCTTCAATTAAAAAACAATTGAACAAAAAAACCCCAACCAATTTCACGTTATACAATTTCATATACTCTCAGGAAAATAAAAATCTGTTTTGTTTTCTGTCACTCATCTTTCCATTCAATCAACGCACAATCAGCCAGTCAGTCAAGACTCATCAGGCCCCTGCTCAGTCCACCGCCGCCTGGTCTGGAGCTGGTGCTCTCAGGGTTGGGCCTCTGTAATCTCTTTTTGGGACCCAGAGCGGTGGCCACCCCAGGTGGTCCGCACGTTTGCTGGCTGACCTCTCCCTCCATGGTCTAAGTCTCAAAGTTGTGCTTGGGTCATAAACCCTCACACGTGGGTTGATGGAGCAAGAGGCTGGGGAGGCCCAAGATGTTCCTGGGGCCGCAGGTGGAGACTCAGCTGCCTTTGCTGTCTCAGGCAGGAAGGGGCGGACTCTCAGCCCAGCCCAAAGGCTGCTCCCTGGCTTCCCTCCGACAGTCCCCTCCTCCTCTTATCCTGAGGCGCCAAGTTATCACCACCAAACGGGTGTCAGAGCAAGGACTTCCGCTGGCCTGAGACCACCAAGGGGACATCGGGACTGCACAGGCCTCTGCCCGTCAACGGACCCGCAGGACAAACAGCGAGGACGAGTGGCCTCGTGGCCGTTCGGGCACATGTGGGGAGACCTGCTGGCTGCTTGGGTTGAGGGTCCGGGTGGCCGAGGGAGCTGGCTTCTCCGGGCAGTGTTGCCCTGGCCTGTTGACAGGCAGCTTCTTCCCCTCACCTGCCCGCTGATCAGATTCATGTTCAAAGGAAACTCCAAGACCAGCTGAGAGCACCCGTCCTATCTGCCTGGCCCCACAATTTTCAATTGTATGTATGTGAAATATAGACCTTAGCCAGAGAGCCACCATTCTCAGAAGCGACTGGACCAGAATCCGTCAGACCACCCACCCCTGGTTGCATTGCAGTCCTGCAGTCTGGGGGAAAGTCAGTTCTGGGGAGGCCACCTTCATCAGGGAAACACGAGAGGTGAGCTCGAGAGGGAGACGTGGCTGTTGGGGCCTTGAAGTAGCAGGAGGAACAGCGCCCCTCGAGCGGGGAGGGGGGCAAAGAAAGACAAGGAAAGGAGAGGGGAGAGGAGGGCACCAGCCCTTAAATACACCTGTGCAGCCCCCACCCTGCAGAAGCTATGTTACAGAAGCAGAAAAGACTGTGATCTCAGTCTGGTGTGTCCTCCCTGGGATGAGCACAGTGCCTGGCCAAGTCCTTCCTGCGGTTTATGGCTGGAGGACACCCCAGCTCACGCAGGGCTAGGGGGTGAAGGGTGACCAGGACTGGGAGTTGATGACATTGAGGGTGCTCATGACCAGAGCTGCCTGAGAAGAGACCCACCATGAAGTCTGGCCACCCTACATGGCCTCATCCTCAGATAGGGGCCCCCAACTCCAGGAGGACCCCGCAGCCAGCCCCACACTGCCAGGACTACGTCCAGGTTGTCACCACGGTCTTTCCCGCTGGTTGGTGGTGAGCCTCCCGTCCTGGGGCCACTGTACATTGTTGGGTGAACCCTGCAAGTGTGGGGTGTGCACGCTCACCCCCAGGGGTCTGGTATGCGGTGTTGCAGGGCGCTGCCTGGGGGTCGTGGGGCCCCCACTGTGCAGCCATGGGGACAAGCCACCCCACATGGTATTGCTGCCACTGAGGTCATGGGGACATCAGGGAAGGCAGACTCCGCGGGCAGGGAGCCTGACACACATGTGCAGCCAATCCCAGACCCCCAGCATCCGGGCCCCTAATTCCCCCAACCCACCTCGGGGCTCTTAATGTGGATTCCCATTCTGGTTTTGCCTTGCATTTCAGTCCTCTCCCCAGTCGTGGCCTCGGGCCCTGGGCTGTGCCTGCCTCAGCCTTGTCTGGCCGACAGCCTTCGAGTGGGCCTTGCACACAGCGGGGCTGCGCAGGCTCTTGGAGGCGCTGGTGGCTCAGTGCTGGGTCTGCGGAGGGGGCGCTGGGTCTGCCAGGACCCGTATCAACAGAGCTGCTTCTTAGGAGTGTCCAGTTGTGACAGGAAGGAAGAGGACAGGGCATGGCCATTCAAGAGATGGCACAGCAATGAACACCAAGGTGTTGGAAAATTCAACTCCCAACAGGCCTTGAGGCCCAAGATGGCGGGAGATTTGACCTCCAGTGACCTTGAGCTGCATCACACGCTCATTGTAATGTATTAACACGGTAAACGGCACCCCTGGGCGGCCTGAGGGGTCCCAGGCTGACTGTAAAAGGTCCAAAAGTGGGCAGGGGCTCAGTTCCTGGGAATCCCAGCCCCTTCCCCAAAGTCGTTGGAATAACCTTCCCTCGTGTTGGCATATGAAGCCCCCGAGCCCATAAAACCCAGCCACCCGGCTCTCCCTTCTGAGCGGGACGGACTGTGTATCTGCTGAGCACCCACCCCTGCACCTCATGGCCTCTCACCCTTTCCTCTTTTGAAACAGCCACACTCTGTCTGCAGAGTGTGTATCTGAATAAAATCTACCTTTAGTCAGCTGTGGCTCGCTCTTGAATTCTTTCCCGCATGAAGCCAAGGACCCACTCTTGGTTGGGTGCATTCCAGGGGCTCAGCGAGACCTGGGGCACGGCCCTCCTCTTGCCCGCATTCATTTCCCTGTGTCAGCAATGCGACCCCAGCGACGCGGGGTGTAGGGTCTCAGAGAGTAGTTAGAGGTGCGAGCTCTGGAGGGCAAGGCTCCGCCACTCACTGGCTGTGTGGCCTTGGGTGGGCGTCTCTCCTCTGTGTGTCTCTCCACATGTAAAGTGAGGACCACAGCCTCCTTCTGTGAGGACTGTGAGGGGCGCTGTCTCCCACGTAGACACCAAGTGAGCCCGGCTCCCGCAGGAACCTTCCCACAGGGTAGGTTACTCCCCGCCCTCTGTCCTCTTCTGCACCTGCCCACGTACAGCTTTCAGCATAGGGCTGGGGGCGGGGGGTAGGGAGCGGGGAGGGGAGGATGGGGGGCGGGGGAGGTGGCTTCTGTGACCGGTGCCTCCCGCTGGGAGCCGCCAAGGCCCAGTGGGACGCAGGCCTGCGGACCCAGCAGGGCGGGTGGCGGGGTGTGGCTTCCCCCGCCGTGGTTCCCGGACAGCCGCTTCCAGGAGGACCCGGTGGCAGCCTTGGCCTCGGGGTCACTTGGGTTCTGTGCTGCCTGCCAGTTTCTGCAGTGTTTTCTGTACACACTCGCTTCTCTTTATCCACCTGAAGGAGACGCCAGCTTCGTATTTTATTTTAAAGTAGAGTCAATTCTTGTACTTTTCCATTGTTCACTCCATGCGGTTATGGACTGAAAAAAAAGCACAGCCTAAACATTGAGAATTATTACTTTTAATTCAAGTATAGTCAGTTTAGAATGTGTCAGTTTCTGGTGCACAGCATCATGTTTCAGTCGTACAGGAACATAGGTATATTCCTTTTCTTTATAGGTTACTACAAGACAGTGATTGTAGTTCCCGGTGCTGTCGTGAACGACAAACAATGCAAACCCTATCAGTAAGCAAAGAATGCTGAAGCCATCAAGTCATCAGCCGCCACCCCACCCTCCGCAAAGTGAAGGCAGGCAGGCAGCCCGGCCTCTGCAGCCTGCGGGGACTCAGAATAAGAAAGGACAGGACACTGGCCCTAGACAACTAGGTGCTTGCCAAAGGAATGAAGACGATGAGCCCAATGGCTGCTCCCCCCCCAAGGAATAGTGTTAAATTCTCTACCTTGAGAGCCTGGTTTTCTTCAGTTAACAAGTAATCTTTCAGCATTCTGACTACCTGGCCTTTGCTGTAAAGCTCCTGTATGTCCTGGCCCCTCCCTGCCTCTTCGGAGCCGTCCGTCCCCTAGGGCGATCCGGGAGGCTGCCCTCCCGGGCTCGGAGGGATCTCAGTCCTCAGAGAAGCCCACCTAATACATCGTAACTCTCAGCTTCTAGGCTGCGTAATTTATTTCAGCTCACACTATACGGTCGCACACTGTTTGCCTACTGAGAATTATACTTCTTAGGCGGACTTTCAGAGGACTTCAGGCTGGGGAGACGCCTCTCAGATCACTCCCAACAGGCAGGGGAGGGGCCAGGATACTTAGGGGGTTTTGCAACAAAGACCAAGTAGTCAGAACATCAAAAGATTACCGTTAAATAAGGAAAACCAGACATCTCAAGTTAAGGAATTTGGTGCTTTTCTATGTATGGGAAGATACCGGAGTCTGGGCCCACTGAAATCCTTCCTTTGATCTGCACCTCAGCTGTCCAGGGCCGGTGTCCTGTTCTCTCCCGACCCGAGTCCCCTCAGGTGCACCCTTGGGGTTGGTGCAGGGGCTGAGGGCCTCGCGGCCGGCAGCCTCCTTACATCCTGAGTTCCCTCAGGGCTCCCAGTTGGGGGCGGCGGCACATCCTTTGTTTATTGATAAGGGAGGCAGCACCTTTGACTCACAGGGTCTCCTCCTCCGGAAGGCTGGGTCCTCCCAGCGGGAGGGCAGGAGCAGCTGTGGCCCCGGAGCAGCTCTGCCTGCTGACGCAGCAGCGGAAGTGCTGGTGGCCGTCTTTGGGCTGTCCCCCTCCCTGAACAGTTATGGTCTTTCTCCACTTCAGCTGTGTTTATTCTATTAAAAACGCTGCTCCAGGCCAGGCGGTGAAGCACATGTTGAGGTAGGAGGGCGGTGCTGCCCGCCGTGTGCCTTTTAGCAAGTCTGTCTATTTCTTTGGGCTCAGCACCCTCGTGCGTTTCCCTCCCTAGTGGGAGTTGAGAGTTGTTGGGACTTGATAGTACTAGATAATTTTGAATTCAGTGAAAAATGCAGATCAAGCGCTTGGCACAGAGCAGAGCCCTGTCTAGCGCAGTTTATCTGTTCCCAGCCTTAAAGAGCGCGCGCACACACACACACACACACACACACACACAGCTGCCCGGCTGACTGACAACAGAAACCCCTCTGAATGGTCGAGATCTCCCTGCAGCCCTTACGGCTAACAGGAAGGGATCTTTCCAGAGAACTCAACCAACCGGTTTTCAAAAAGCCCCTTTCCCTTCTGTTTACTTTACTTCTAATGTGTTTACTTCGTGGGGGGTTGATACTTAAGAGTGGCTGAGACAAGTTTCTGCGGTTTTCCTCCTGGCTCTTCTGGCTTGACAACAAGAGAACCGCCTCCAATTCTGGGCCCCCTGGGCGCCTCTTCCAGGCTGCAGGTTTCAGACAGCCACTCACTGAGTCTTTCTGCAGCCGGGGGAGGGAGACAGGACTCCCGTTTTACTCCATGAAAGGAAAAGGAGGCCCGGAGACATGAAGGCACTGGCCGGAGGTCCCAGAGCGAGAACGGCCCGGTTTTGCACACGGGCCCCAGATGCGTGGGTGCTGCAGCTGTGGGCGGAAGCCCCCAGAGTTCCAAATCAGCCGAGGTTGCTGGAGCGTTTGCTTCTCTGCCACATTAGAGCATCCGACCCCTGACCGCCGCCCCGGGACCCCACAGCCTCCTGGCCCAAGAACCCCCAACCAGCCCGCTTAGCCCGCGAGGTCCGCTTGTGTGTGTGTTTTGGTGGAGGGGGGTGTACAGGCCGATGAGGCCGCGTGAGGGTCCACTCTCAAGGGCGCACAAATCGGTGGATACTTTGACTTCAGCCTCTGAGGTGCTGAAATGACCCAACTGGGTCGTCCTGGGACCCACCTGCGAGCCTCGCTCCGCCGGTGCCCTGCGTCTGTATCGGTTCCCGCGCACCGCACACGGTTGGCTCCACACTCCCGGGCAGAGCCTGCGTCCTCGCGCGCGAGTCGGCGGTTCCCCGCGCGGCGCAGCCGTCGGAGCTTGAAGACGCACCAACGGAAACCCCAGCAGCCGGGCGGGGACCCCCTTCCCCCGCTCCCGGCGTCTCTGCCCCAGCGGCTCCTTCTCCCTTGGCCGCCCCTCTCGAGGTCGGAGAAGAGGGGTGGGACGGGGCGGGGCGGCTCCGGGAGGCGGCTTCAGCCCGGGAAGGGCCTGGCGGGGGCGGTGGCCGGAGGGCGGGGACGGGGCGGGGCGCGGACACGCGAGGGCCCGGCTCGCAGCAGCCGCGCGGGGCTCCGAGGCGCGATGGCGGCGCGCAGTCTGGGCCGCGGCGTCCTGCGGCTCCTGGGCGGCGTGCGTGGGGTGGGGTCGCAGGGCCCGGCCGTCCCCCGGCTCTGGGGCAGCGCCCCCGCCGCCGCCAAGCGGTCCAGCTCGTACCGGGAGCGGAGGGCACAGGCCGTCCGCGAGCCGGCCGCCTTCTGGGGGCCGCTGGCGCGGGACGGGCTCGTCTGGGACACCCCCTACCACACCGTGTACGACTGCGACTTCCGCAGCGGCAGGATCGGCTGGTTTCTGGGAGGCCAGTTAAACGTGTCTGGTGAGTGGGCTCGGGACTGGGGCGCCCCGACCCCCGGGGAGGGGACTCAGCCCAGCGGAGGCCATCCAAGGCCAGGCGGACCGCAGCCCCACACGCCCCCTCCTCCAGCGCCCGGGCCCTGGCCCCCCAGCGCGGGGCGCAGTCACCACCACCCCTCCCCTCCCCGGACTACCCCGTCCCGGCTTGGGCGCCCAGCTGCTGGCCTTGAGCAGCCGCCGGCTCCCCGGTGGGCGTCTTCCAAGTTTAACTTGGGCCCCCACCGCCCCGCACCACCCAGCACCGCCGAGCGCGCCCGCCCGCCGGGAGCAGAGCGCGCGACACCTGCTCCGGGCGGGGGTGGAGGGCGCGGGGCGCCGAGGAATCCGGACTTCCCGTTCATGCCCCGGGGCGGGAGACGGGACCCAAAAGCTTCTGGCTGTTGTCGCCGCCAGGTGCCGCCGGCAACTCTCCTGGCGAGCGACCCCGCCCATGTAAACCAACAGAGCTGTGGTGGGTGGCCGGGGCGGGGAGCGCGGTCAGCAGCTGGAGTCCGTGGGAAGGCGGGAAGGCAGCAACGGTGGGGCCTCGCAGCTCTCAGTTTCACCTCGCCGCAGAGACCCTCGGGGCAGGGCCCAGAAACCGGCTCCACCACCAGCCCGTCTTCTGCACTTTGCCTAGGTTGAATCCACTACTCTTTTGTTAATTGTTAAGGTTTGGACTGGGGTTGGGGGGTGGGGAGAGTGCACTGTTCCATGACCGGGGATGGGGTAAGGCCCAGGAATGTGGCAGCAGCCAGCCAGACAGGGTAGGCCTGGGGAGTGGGTGGCCAGGAGGGGTGGTCAGAGAGGCTGCCTATCTGGCAGGAAAGCATAACGGGGTAGGTGGGATGTAGGCGGTGTTTAAGGAATGGTTCTGTAGGTCTTCGTGGCCAAGGCTTGAACTGGGAGGGAGGGGTCTCCTGGCTCCACCAGTTTTTCTGATGCTCTGAGCCTCAGTCTCTTGTGAGGACCGGGGAGGGGTGGGGGGTCAGTAATGCCCACGTGAGGGGCTGGTTGTGAGGACAGAGTACACAAAGGTGGAGCTGGCTGGGTACGTACGTACTGGTGATGCATGAGCAGTAGTGATTTTAGTTTGTAAAATTCAGAGATAGCCATAGGGTTATCAGAGTATCTTACAGTTATTTTTCAACAAATAAACTTAAGTGAACTTTGGACCAGGTTTATATATACATACAGTATATTGCCTTGCTGATAGAATCAAGATGACTCATTTAGTAGATACATGTTTTCTTTAAAATTGAGTCAGCAGCAAGTGTCCTTGAACTAGTGGGAAAAAACTAACCCCTTAGGTTTGCAGGGCCGGTGATAAGCAGGCTGGATGGGAGAGCCACAGACAGGGGCAGAAGTTTGCAGCTCCTTCGGAAGCTGCCCTGGACTTGGGCGGCCTGAGTCTGCCGGAACGTTCAAGGTTGGCTCCTGAACACTGGCTAACTCTCATTCTCAGATAAGATGGGGGACAGACCTCACGGGACAGGCCGCAGGGCCTCGTGAGCTCACTTGGTCAGGGTCAGGGTCAGGTCAGGGTGTGGTCTGCAAGCAACCCCCCTGCCTCTTTTCCTTCTCTTATTTCTCCTCGATGGCTACCTTAACTGGAAGTAGAGCTTCAGAAAACTGCCTTGTAGAAAACCAGCTTTTCAGCTGCATTTCCCCTCGAATGTATATGCCACCCACTTATCTGTCAGGAATCTCTCTGCCCTTCGCCAGTGTCTGCAAATCATAGAGGTGATGGTGTGAACCAGGAGCAGGCCAAGTCAGGGCTGCCCTGGGAGCCACCCAGAAAGTCGCGGGCGGGGGTGGGGAGTCTTGGCTCGATGTCTGTCTGTGTGACGGTCATGTGATGATGGTGTGCTCCAAAGGAGTGTCACTCCAACCTCCCTTTACCCTTCAGGAAGGTTTGTACCTGTAGTTCTCAAAGTGTGGTCTCTGGACCGCGGCATCAGCAGCAAACGTTTTAGAAGCTCAAGTTCTCAGATGCCATACCAGGGCCAGTGACCTGGGGCGGGGGAGGCCCGCTGGGGCTCCCGGTGCACACTAAAGGTCGAGAACCACTGACCTGCGTCCAGCCGGGGTGGGAGGAGGTGCTGGTGACGTGGGCAGCGTTGAGATGAGTGTCCTCAGGAGACCGTGAAGCAGACACAGTGGTGTGTAGGGGGACAGACAGCGGTTCCGGGCCTGCCTCTGGATTCACACCTATGTCTAATCTTTGCTTCCCCAGGCCGTTCTGTGCCCCTATTTCCTCGTCTGTAACGTGAGGTTAGCGTATAACCGAATTCTGCTCCACTTACTCTTGTTGCCATTTTCTTGGTGTCTGGGATCCCGTGGGTCAGGACTTTGGACAGGGCCCGGTGGGCATGGTGCGCCTTTGTTCCTGATGTCAGAGGCCCCAGTCATCTCCCTGCTGCTCACCCCCAAGGAGGGGGCCTGGGCTGTGCCCACTGCAGGCTGGCTCAGCTGGAGCTGCCACCCAAAGCTCCTGCAAGGGGCCTCTTCTTGGGTGGTACCTGGCCCTGGGGACATCGGCGACCAGCACTCCCAGGGACCAGGGCAGGTTCCTGCTCGGCATCATGTGACTGGGGAACACCTAAGGCATGAAATGAGAAAATGCTTGTAAAACACTGTGCATTCCTGCGCCCAGTCCCTGGCCTTCGTTATTTATTAATGGATCCCAGGGGTGGGGGGGCTATGACCTTGAACCTGGCCTTCAGCAGTGCTGCTGGCCTGCTGTGCTTCCTCCGAAAGGGACTGCATGGGTTTCCCTCTGATCAGCCGATGTGGGAAGCAGGCCCCAGAGGGCACACGGATGGCGAATGGGGCTCTCAAACCTGGTCCTGGAGCCCTGGGGTAGCCAGGCCTTGGGAGGGCTGGGTGGCGGTGCCAGAAGCCCCTGGGGAGGGGTTTCGGGCCATGCCCCCTCCAGTGACTTGCTTCTGTGCCATTTGCATAAACCTGCTCCATGCAAAGTTCTTCAGAAAGCCAGGCTCTGAAAAGGCTCCTTTCCAGCCTTTCAGGTTTGGCTCTTTCCCTCGTGGGGCTCCACAGATGTCTTGGCTCCGTGGGGATAAACGCGCGATGTCAGGAAGTTGCAGGTGTGGAACTTGAGCGTGGCGCCCTGTTGCTTTCAGAACACAAAACTAAATGCTATTTTGAGTCTGATTTTGAAAAACAAGTGTGTGTGTCTTACTTTCGAGCAAGGGTCTAGGACACTGGTTGTGAGTAAGCGTCCAGCACAGGCTTTCTCACACACCTTTCGGAGCGTCCGTTGCAGCAGTGGAAACCGTGCTGCAGTGCTCTCTTTTCTTTATGACGTGCATCAGATCATTCAGGTCGCAGACACACTGACACGGCAAGTGCCTGCAGTCCTGGCTGCGCTTCCCCCCAGCGACGGGAGTGACTCTGAGGCCCTTCAAGGAACTCTCAGTGGAAACGTGACCTCAGGGCTGGGGAGGAGGGTCCCTCAGGGAAGTCTGAATCCTCTCCAGTGTCAGAAGCATGACTTACTTTAAATAGCGGTGCTTATGGAAAGTTGGCAACTACAGTTTTTGTGACTGATGTAATATCTTAAAATGTGCGAGGGAGGTGTTCTATTTAAAGAAAGCCCATTGTGAATCCTTTTGTGAATATTAACTCCCTCTCTTTGTTGGATGGAAACAGAATTTCTGTAAAGTTGGGGGAGGGGCAGGGATGCACTTAAACAGAGCAAGAGTTTGCTGAATGAAAATTCCTGCGTTCGTGTGTCCTTTTTTATGATGGAAATGATGACTGTCTGGTCACCATGTCTTTAGAACAAACCCAAGCCCACCCGCCGCCCACCAGCGGCATTTGCAGAGCCCGGGTGCAGACCTGCCCTAGGTGAACGTGATGGAGTCTCATCTCATGTCCTCATGACACCAGCGTGAGGTGTTTGGTGGCCCCATTGTACTGATGTGGGAATAAAGGCTCTGACTCGCGTATGGTGGCGGACAGTGTGGAAAACGCCCCCGTGCCCCAGCGGTCTGATGAGGAGATGGACCGCACATCTGCAAAGGAGCAGGTCTGCTCTGTGCGACTGGCTCTGGGCGACTGGCTCTGTGTGACCTGCTCTGGGCGACCCGCTCTGGGCGACCGGCTCTGGGCAACCGGCTCGAGGTTTCACGGCCGCTACCCGGGGAGTTAGGATGCCCGAGAGGAAGGCCTCGCAGGGGCGGGTCCCTGCCCTCAGGGACACTGTGCCCAGGTCGCGGCTGCTGAGCAGAGCGAGTAAGCACTGAGCGTGTCACTGAGTGCTGAGCGGGAGAGATCACTCTGCCGGGGAATTTGGAAAAGGCCTGACGTAAGAGGTGGGGTTTGAGCCGAGCCTTAAATTGCAGGATCTCCTTGTCCAGCTATTCTTGGAAATGGAATTTTCTTGTCCCGCTGCCAGTTCTTTGGGTGAAGACTTTTTTTTAAACGAGGGACATAGCAGTTTGCTTCCCTTCATCCTTCCTCCTCGTTTTCTCTGCAGTCGGGACAAAAGCGGAAGCCGTGCGCGTGTGTGTTAACGCCGCGGAGCCGCGTCTCTAGGCCCTGCACTGTGCTGCCCTGGTGCCGTGTCATCTGAGTGTCATCCACGGCAGCTGTGAGCTGTGTCTCCCTTGGGGACACCGTCAGACCATCTGACCCCATGGCAGGAAAACGCCAGTGGCGTCTGATTACTGCTGTGACTCCCAGAGCCAGGAAGCGCCACTCCCCTACGGATTGGAAGAGTGAGATTTAGCGACCGTGCTTAGAGATGAACAGGCCAGTCTTTGGTTTGTGAGTGGTTGGACGATGACTCTAGGGAGTGTGGTTTTAACCATGACCCCAGCTGCTCGCCGATGCCTTACAGCGCTGGCAGGGGTCCCCACTGGAAAAAGAAAGCTGCCTGGAATCTGCAAAGCACATACTGGGTGGGTATGAGTGGACGTACGCACACACGGCTGTCTGTCTGTCTGTCTGTGTGAGCCAGGCCGGGGCCCCAGTAGCAGCCTGATGTCGGATCTTGTTAGAAGTGAAACGCTCGGCCCACCCAGGCCTGCCCGGTCAGAGACTCGGGGTGAGGCCCCCCAATCCGTGTGTGCTCACAAGTCCTCGGGGCCCCCGGGGGTTTAGGAGCCCTAATTTAGGCCAAAAAGAAAACTTCTTGAGGGATGAAGCCATGAAGACAAGAAGAGGTCTGTTCCCTCCCCGGACCTGGGGCCAGCCCGGTGTCATCAGGACCCCGCTGCCGCCCTGCAGCTCGCAGACTCAAAGGTCTACCCATCAGCCAGGGCTGAGGCGCTCCTTTGCTCTGTGCCCCGGGTCCGGCTGCAAGCAGACAGGCAGGAGCAGGGCACCAAGGGGCACCAGGCTGCGAGCATCTCAGGAAGCGGAGAGGGAGGCAGGAGGCCAGGGAAGTGAGGGGCCCAGGATGGAGTGAGGGCGAGCAGGCCGGGCCCTAGCGTGTGGGTGCCAGGGCCACGGCAGCAGTGGGGCGGAGTCCACCAGGCAGGGAGAAACCACGCCAAGGGCCTGGGGCAGGAAGCCCTCCGCAGACTTGGCCCGGCCAGCGAGGGGCGGCAGTTCACGCGGGGCCTGGGTGGTCCCTCGTCCTGCACCTCTGAGGGCGGGGGGCGCTGCACTGGAGACCTGCCTGGACGCCTGCTTCCTGGCTGGACCTCGGGCAGGTCGCTGACCGCCTGGGCCATTCGGAGACTGTTTCCCCAGCTACACCCAAGCTGGCCACTTCAGGGCAACTCAGAGGGCCCAACCCAGGGAGGGGCTTTTGGGAGCAGCTGCCCGATCAGAGGCCGCACGCACATCTCCTGGGGGCTTCTCAAGGTGGGTCTGGGTTGGGGCCGAGCCTCTGTCCTGCAGCCAGCTCCCTGGTGATGCCCGGAGCGGCCCTCTTCCTGCTGGGCTCTGCTCAGTGCCCGGCTGCATGCAGCCCGGCCTCAGCTGGGCACTCCCAGGCTTGTGGCCTCCCAAGGGCACCGCTTCCTGTCCCATGGGCCACGCAGTGGGCGCGGGGACAGGACCCCCCCCTGCAGAGGGGTGGTCACTGCCTCAGCTCCCAGGCAGGGGTACGCCCTCGTCTGCTGACTATTCCAGGAATCGGTGGTTTTAGTGTGAAAACTCTTGATTCCTAAACTTTGGGCCAGACTGACCTGCGCTGATGTCAGATTTACTGTGTAAATCCAGGTCCTGCCACCAAAACTCCTCAGTTTGTCTTCTTACTTTCCTCTCTTCTGTTTTCTGGGCGTTTCTTCTCTTCTGTTTTTCTACCGATTCAAAGAACTTTCTTGTGTCAGTAAGGAGTGCTTTTTCGTATGACATCTACATTTATTAAACCTTTGGAGGTATAATTGATATACTTGTTATGAGCCAGAAAACTGAAATGAAATTGTTTTACTAATGTGTAAGAGTAAATGATAGATAAAATAACCCAAGAGGGGAAAAAATGTGATTGACACACGCTTACACACACACACACAGACCCACAGACACACATACATACAGGCACACGCACACAGACACAGACACACAAGTGCCAGTGTGTACATGTTTTCGCGTGCGGTCTCCCCCTCGAGGATCATGAGAATCACGTGACTTATTCTGGGGAGAGTCTCCCGTAACTCGTCCGGATGGGTTTCCGTCAGGAAGTGTCTGTAGCGGCTTGTCGGGGGCGGGTGGGCTGAGCAGGTGTGGCTCACCCTGTGCTCCCGCAGCGGCACTGAGTCTCCTGCGGGATTCTGATCCTCGGCTGTGACTCAGACGTGACAGATGGAGTAGCTCCCGTTTGTGTCAAAGGAGACTGAGTAGGAGAAGATAAGTAACCGCCCCAAAAAGGAAAAATGTGTTTACCTGGACACGGGTGACCCTGGAGACCAGGGGGCGACCCTGGAGACGGGGCACAGGCGGCTGCCGCCCCTGCGCTTACGGCAGTACTGACTCCCCCCGGTGGGGGGCGGGTGACACAGACTGTCCGTGAGGGCCCAACGGAAGGGGCTCTGGACAGTGGGCAGGGCCGAGCGCCCCCGAAGCCCAGCGAGCGCTGGTGACCAGGGTGGCCACGGCCCTGCTGACCTTCAGGTGGACAGGGAGCTGTCCCAGGTAACTGGGGCAGCCATGTGATCTGAGCTCGGGCTGTGGAGCGGGAGGCGGGCAGAACCTTCCAGAAACCAGCGAGGCCTTTCCCATCCCTGCACCGCTTCCCGGAGCAGCGAGCTGGCCGCCCCATGCGAGGGTTTGCGGGTCCTTGTCCTGGTTGCACCGCCACCGCTCGGGAGCCCGTCCCGCCAGCCGCGCTCCGAATCGGGACACCCTGTTTGCAGCGAGCCTTCATTCTAGCAGCTCGGCCCAGGCAGCACTTTAGAACCACCTGGAAGCCTTGAAAACCGGGCCAGTCGGGTCAGGGTCCCCGCGGTGGCGAGGCTGGGGCTCCTGGCGTGAAGCAGGGGTCACCTGGACTCGCGGGGTCATCCTTGCGCAGTGACGGCCTTGTTTCCGTGGGTTCTGTCACCCCTCTCCTTGCAAGGGAGGGGAGACCTGCCCCTGGTGAGGGAGGGAGGCCCACCCAGGGAGAGCAGCCCACGGAGTGTAACGTCCTTGAACCTGTTCTGTGCAGTCAACTGCCTGGATCAGCACGTCTGGAAGTCCCCGGAGAGCGTCGCTTTGATCTGGGAGCGCGATGAGCCTGGAACCGAAGTGAGGATCACCTACAGGTACGCAGTGTCCCCGATGGTGGGCGTCTCTGTGCCCGGCACCGGCCCCGGGCTGTGAACAGGCGGAGGCCCGGCCCGCTCTTCCACAGGGGTGATACTTGGAGTCTTTAGGTCCCGCGGCAGGAGCCAGTCTTTGGAGACAAGTATGACGAATGTTCAGGGCACAGGGCAGGTCCTGGCACCGTCCTGCGTGCCTGTGGCCGACTCTGGGTGGGGGGTTATCTGCGTATCGGGGCCGTGTTGCCACTCTGGAGCTGACCTCTGCTCTCGGCAAGAGCAAACATGAACATGCACTGAACGAAACACGCTGGGGTGACAGCGGCGCAAGCAGCAGGCATGTCGTTAAAAAGGGCCACACCTGGCGTTTGTATCTGTGAGGCCTCAAGTTCCTCATATGTTTGATGTGCCAAGCGGTCTTCTGGACGCTGCTTGTGTGTTGGGGGGTGGAGGGGGCCCGGTGTCCGGGACCAGGCCCTGGCCTTCACAAGGCGCTGCCCTTCCCAGGGCGGCCTTGCTCCCGGTCCCTGTGGCCTGTCACTGCTGAAAATGCCTTCGCTCAAGCATCCACTCGCTTTCAGCACCATCTCAGCTCCACCATGAGCCCAGCCCTGGGTCCCTTCACCCCTCCATCAAGTAGTTGTGGGTGACGCTGTCCTGGTGGGTGGCCGCCGTGCTTCTTGCCAGTCATTCCTCCAGTGTCCCTGAGTGCACGGTACCATTAAGGCAGGCGGAGGTACGCTGTAGTCACAGACGGTCCCCAACCACACGGCCGAGTGTAGCCAGGGGGTCACTTTGGGTCTCAACAGTCAGAGAGGCCTCTCTGAGGAGTGGCGTTCAAGCTGAGGTCCTGGGAGACGGGGTGGGGGTGGGCCATCCAGGCCGGAGCAGGGCGTCCAGGGAGCAAGTGAGGTGCAGGTGCACAGGGCTGGGGCAGGGGAGCCAGGGGACGTGGTAGTGGGAGGATGTTCAGATGGACAGGTCCAGACCCCGGGGCTGAGCACAGCAGTCGCCCGTCCCTTGGGGACCCCAGGTGTCCTGACAGTTTTTCAGACTCTGGTTTTATCACAGACCAAGTGCACCAGCCCTTGCGAAGCTGTAGTCAAGGTGACCCCTAGATGCAGGGGTGACGCCTGTTAAGTCTGCCGTGGCTACAGTTAGCGGGCACTGCCCTGCTTGTGCCTCGCCCGCCCCCAGCACTCCTCGCGGTCACAGTCCATCCCAGCCCTTCCTGCCGGTCACCTCCCTGACCTGGGTCCCCGGACAGACCTAGCTGCTCCCACTCGTAGAAGATCACGGCTCTCTGCGGGGCTCGGGGGTGTGGAGGGGGTAAGGCAGCCCAGCCGTGGACTGATCTCCTTCTGTCCTCCAGTGGGCCACCCCCGGGCCCGTGTTGGGCAGCGTCTGCGAGCCGTGCTCAGCCAGCCTGCCGAGTATGTGGTTGTAACCATGGGGGCGGCTCAGGACTGCAGCCAGCTGGTTAACACAAAGAACAACTTCATTTCCATTGCAAAGCAGCCCAGGGCAGGGGACAAATGTCTAAGTACATGGAAGGAATTTATTATCCTCTCTCTAAAAATAAACAGACTTGCCTGAAATGGTTTTACACACTTGAGCCGGTCTTGGTGCCAGGTGCCCGTTACCTACTGTTTGCGTGAAAGGAGAATTGTGTGTCTGCAAGGGCAGCTGCTCTGAGGCACTGGGATTAATCATTGTCCTGGTCGTGTTAGGGTTTTGGTGTGAGGTTTTCTTCCTCGTCTCGGAGGACTGCCCGCACTTCAGGGCTCGCTGTCCTGCCAGCACACAGACTGCCACTAGAATGAGTGCATTCCTGCCAAGTGTCCCACGTGGTAGCACCCAAGGTGCCCTGGACGGTCACAGGCCTCAGCGGCCTGAAGACAAGTTCCAGACCCACAGCCTGAGCCGTGGAAGGAAACCGCACGGGGCTGCAGTTCCAGGGGCTGGCGTTTCCCGGGGACCAGGCCACCTCGTCTGTCGGAAGCTGAGGACCCATCTCCTGTGCCAGGTGGCCAGACAGCTCCTCAGGGTCTGCTGGGAGCTTTGAGGAGGTACATTTCTGAAGAGTCATCACAGAGCTTGTGATGGGAACCCACTCTGCCCCAGTGGTCGTGACACCCTGCCCAGCCCAGGAGAGTGGCACCGTCCCGGGGCTTGGCAGATGCGCGTGTGCACACCCACCTTGCGTACACTTTAAACGTGCTCATTCTCCGTGCACATGTCTACAGCCTGCGCCTATGCCCCAGGATCCTTTCTGGAGACCTCTCCGGGCTGCGGGGACCGCCCTGTTCCCGCCTTGGAGGTTGGGCTGCTGCCTGAGGGCCATGTAGCCTTCGAGAATCTGAATACCAGCAGATCTGAATGCCATTGTATATTTGCGGCCGCAGCTCCCTGGGGCAGGGAGGCCTGGTGGGACCAGCTTTGGGAACCCTGGGGGGCCCGCGTGTTCTCATTCTGTCCCCACCCCACCTGCCCCATCGGTTCCTTCCCTCTGCAGCACTGGCTGGCGCTGGGCCAAGGCCCTGGGGGCACACTGGGCAGTGTGGTGGGCCTCCTGCTGGCGCGGGCCGCGTGGGTCTGGGAAGAGGACAGCCTCCTTCATGTGCAGTGCTCACTCCCGGATGGGAAGCTGGCCGGGGCAGCGTGGGATGACCTGCACACGTCTCCCATGGCCTGCACACACTGCCTGGGGAAGAGGGCCACCTGTGACCCCAGCCCAGGGCGAGGGCCAGAGGGCCGCCTAGCTGACTTTCATCCTTCCTCTACCGGGGGTGTGCTGAGAACTGGCCTGAGGAAGCTGTTCTCCCCCAGCAAACCAGCAGGACGGCAAACCTGGGCCCCTGGCACTGCCTGAGGCCTCCAAGGCCAGGGCTGCAGAGGCCAGGCGGCACAGATAACCTGGGCGGCTCCCGGAGGCTGTGCGGCCAGATAGCCCCGGGCCCGGTCCTTCCAGCTGTCCCCACGCCTCTTTTGCGAGAAGGTCCTTCCCATCCAGTTCAAGCAGATTCCGGAGGCCCTGGGGGTGGGGATGTGGAGAAACACAAACCTCTTCCTCGAGGCGGATGGTGGTGGTTCAGGACCACTGTCTGCCTGGAGCCTGGGGTCTGGGCCAGGGATTTCCAGTCTGGGGACGGGCGGAGGGCGAGGAGCAGGGCACACAGCTGCGGCTGGTCCCAGCGTCCCTGCACATAGGGACTCTTGGGGGTGGGGGGTGCGTGGTCCCCCAGACAGAGGAGAGGGCCGTCCGAGAGTGTTCACCAGGCTCTGAACTAGGATCTGCCGTCTGAGTTCTCTGAAGAGGGGTCCAGAGGTAACCCTTTTAATTAAGCTGTGACAGGTTTCTGCCCTGGCCGGGACCTCCTCTATGAAGGAGGGATGGGGCGAGGCCAGCGCTGCCCCGGCCCTGAAGGCTGGGCCCGTGTGGTGACAGCCAGGCCGTGCAGCAGGGCTGGGCATCCGGGCTGCGGGGGAGGGGGCACACCTGAGCCGAGTGGGCCCAGCCTCGGAGGCAGTGATGTCTGTGGTCACTCACCTGGGTCCTGTTACTACAGGAGGTTGTGCACGGTGTCCCGAGGAACAGAGGGGACATCAGGTGCCCCTGCCTGCCTCAGAGCCCCTCGGTGGGCAGGGAGGACGGCCCCTCCCTGGCAGGTTGGTGGGGCCCTGGGCGTTACTGGTCCCTAACTTGCACCGGGAGTACAGGGTGGGGCCTGGCCTTTGGGGCGCCCCTCTGTCTGGGGCAGGCCGACGGGCCCCTGTGGGCAGAGGGGGCTGTGCAGTCTGAAGCCTGGCTGCACCTCCCCAGAGGCTGGCTTGTGCCCCGGGCCCTGGGCGTCTCCATGCCAGGCCATTTGTTAAGGTCACGGAAGTGTCTCCACGGGGCGCTGGTGGGAGGAAGCAGGAAGTCTCGCTCAGAGAAGAGTCCGAGGAAGTCCTGGGGGGTGGGCTTGAGAAGCAGAGGAGGGGTGGCGTGTGGATGAAGGCCAAGGGGCAGTGGCCGGCCTGCGCGCCGTGGGGGGCGTGGCCAGGTGCGTGGAGGCCTGTGCCTGCTTGCTTTGTCCCCGGCTGCGTGTGACCTGGAGCAAGGCTCCACCTCTCTGACCGTCTCTTCTCTGCAAAATGGAGACTCGCTTCTCCGCTGGGTGGCTGTGTGTTGAGCAGTGCCCGGGGGTGAGAGCCCAGACTGGGGCCTGGGGGGGAGAGTCTGTTCTAGTGAAGCTTGGGGCCAGCTGAAGGGAGGTCAGCAAGGGTTTCAGATTCGACGAGGGAGGGGCACAGGGTGGACGTATGGCTGATGGGGCCGGGAGGGCTGGGACGGGAGTTTCCGGAGGAGAATCTGGGGTTGCTAAAAGGCAGCCTGACCCTTGCACTTGCTCTTCTCACCCCAGACTTAGCGCAGTTTGCAGTGAGCGAGCTCCTTTATTAAAATATTAGAGCAGCTGGCGGGGGGGGGGGTTCGTTACCTGGAGTAATCAGTCGATGGTGGAGTGCTTTGGGGTGAACCAGACCCGGGGTGGGGGGTGGGGGGGGGCTGTCAGGCAGGGCAGTGGCTTTGTCGGGTGGGCTCCCAGTGGCTGCCCCGCAGACTTCTGAGTAACTCCGATGGCAAAGCTTGGTCGGGAATTCCCATGCTGGCTTCCAGAACCCAGCAGCAGCCTGAGGTTACTTGGATGCAGCTGGTTTTACACGAGCATTTACCTTTCCTTAAGACTCTGACTCCAGATTTTGAAGCTGGGAAGTGCTTTGAATCCTTCTATACCTGACATTATTTTTCTTTCGTTTTCTTTTGGGCAAGCCAAGGCTCTTGGAATTTCACATTGTACAGCGGCTCCATCTTGGGACTGCGGCCAGGGGGACCCCCAGAGTCCACCTCCTTGACGGGGCCCTTTCTGGGGGTCCTCTGGCCCCTCTGGAGCTGGGTCCCTGCTTTTGTGAAGCCCCTCAGTGCAAGGGATGCTGGGGGGCGGTGGGTTGTGGGAGATGGAGGGGCGCCGTGGGGGTGGGGGTGGGGCTTGGAGGTTCCTGTAGGGGAGGACCGCAGTCTTCCAGGAGGGGCTCCTGTTCCCACGGGGCGGTTGGCTTCTTGGGCTGATGTGGGGTGGACCTGCGCTGGGTTCCCACCTGGGCAGCGTGGAGGTGGCTGCTTGACCCTTCCCTGGGTCCTGACGGGATGCCGGTCGTGCTGCCCCTCCCCCTCCCCACCCACTCCTGGGCCACTTGCTCTCCCCGCTGGTCAGACTTCAGGAGGTGGAAAATCAAGGCTTTAGGAAGGAGCAGCTGGGCTGGCAGCCCTGAGACGCCGCAGGGCTGCCCTGGGGCTCGGGGGATGTCTGGACCCCCGTGCCCTCTGTGCTGGACCCTCCATCTGCTGCCTGGGACCCGCTCCCCGGAGGGTTACCCGGAACCAGCCTGCAGTGGACGGCTGCCCTTCCCAGGCCCAGGCTGCCCCAATGTGTGGGCCCCCAACACCTAGAATCTTAGCTGGGATTCGGGGCACCCTTGGCTGTGAAGAGCAGGACCATGGCCCACCAAGCCTGGGGGGCACTCAGGCTCATCCAACTGGAGGGGCCAGAAGCAGGGTTTGGTCCAGAGGAGTCTGGTCCGTGTGACATGCTGTGGATCCCACCTGGCAACAGGCCTGCAGGTGTGTGCAGACAGCATGCCTTCCCCCCTCCCCCGACCAGAGCATGAGTTCCTGCTAAAAGCAGTGGGGAGGAGGGGTCAGGTGGCCTCCCGGAGGGACAGGGGCTGGGGGTCCTGGTGTGATGTCCTGGGACTGTGAGGAGCAGAAAGTGCTTGTGCTCGGGGGTCACCGTGGGCACCAGGGGAGGGGCGATGGGCCGTGGCTGCTTGGCCCCGGGGGCTGTCTTGACCTCATCTGAATCTAGGAACCAGATGTGAGGAGGCGGGGCAATTTCCCAGCCACCATCCAGGGAGACTTCCCCTGGGAAGTTGGGCGAGGTTATGGGTGGATTGTTTGCTCCGTGTCTGGGCCGACAGCCCTGTTCTCCTTGCTGGTTGTGCCTGGCCCGGGGTTGCCAGCCGCAGGAGCCTCTGGGGTTCTTAGCGCGTTGGCACTGGCTCCCTCGACGAGAGTGCGGCTCTGAGTCTGGAAAGGAAAGAACTTCCTTTCTGGAGACGAGACTCAGGCTGAAGGCCAGCACGAGGTCCGGAGGAAGCCGGGCACGAGCGAGCGGGGAGGACAGACCTTTGCTCAAGTGCCGCCTGTCCCACTTCTGGGCCACAAGGGCTGTGTCGGTGGGAGGGAGACTCAGGCCCAGGGAGCGTGGCCCTGGGGCCGGTGGTTCCCAACGCGGGGCCCAACACTGAACTATGAAAGAAAGCACCCCCACCCCCCCTCCCCGTTCTGCTCCGTCCTCATTGGAGAAAGGCTCCACTTAATGACTGCGAGGTGGTGGGGTGATGCAGCAGGTGGCGGATGGCGGGGTGCGCAGAGCCTGGCGGGTGGGCCTGCCCCCTCCAGCCTCTCGGAACCCAGGCCCCCGCGGAGCGCCGGGAACCTGCTGGGGATAGCAGCCTTGACTGGCTGGGGCAACCGCAGACCCACCCCACCCCAGAGCTGGCCAACACCCACCCCAGGGGCCAAGCAGGTGGGCCTGCAGGGGAGGGTTTGCGAAGGCATCTGAATGACTGGGAGTCTCATTCACCCTGAGCCCGTGACCGGATACCTGCAACTTACACAGAAGCAAGCTGGCATTTTCGCTCCCCTCTTTCTCTTAAGGAACCACCGATTTTCATCAATTTTCTTTTTCTGCCATTTTCTGCAATAATTACAGCCAGTGTTAACAGGACGTCTTTGTGGTGCCTGGGACTGCACATTTGGTCCCATCTGAAGTCGGTTCCGGCTTGTAAACCACAGAAATGTGTTTCACGGCTGCGGAGGCTGGAAGTCCACGGCCAAGGTGCCAGCATGGTCCCCTGCGGGGGAGGCCCTCCTCCTGACCACGCCTTCTATCTGTGTCCTCACAGCTGGGAGGAAGGGGGCACTCTGGGGGTGGCCGACCCCCTCAGGGGGCTCCGCCCTCGTGCCCAGATCGCCTCCCAGAGGCCCCACGTCCTACTGCTGTCATCTCTGGGGTCAGGGTTCCGCAGACATTTGGAGCACAGGAGTCCTTCCAGCCACCTTGCTGGTGTCCGGCCGTTCGGCCATTCTGTGCTTGGGACAGCAAGGCCTGGAGGTGTGTGGGGGGGTCAGATCGCGTTCATGGAAGCACCCACTCGCGAGTCCAGAGCTTTCCAGGGCGTCCCACAGCGTGGTAACGCCTTGTCTTCTGTGAGGAGCACAGAGAACGTGCGCCCCAGTGATGCCAGGTTCACCCGCTGACTTGTCGTCAGCAGCGGCGCTCTGCTGGTTTCCTGGGAACCCACAGTGTGTCCGGGGCCCTCTGGGCCATGGCAGCTTGAGCGTCTTCGTGTTGCTGTGTGGCTCCTGCTTTCTGGGTCCCGGCAGCTTCTCTCTGCTCAGAGCCATGGTCACGAGACCCGGTCGTGACGTGGGAGGAATTTCATACTTGGGTTGTGAGCCCGCTCAGCTGAATTTCCTGGGCGTCTGTCCTGGAGGCAGTTCGTAGGCGCGTGAGCAGGTGTCCTCGCCTCAGACCAGATTTAGCAGCTGCAGTAATATTTGGGCCAGAGGCATCGGCCAGGATGGAAGCGTTGGGTCCCGAGCCTGCCGGCCCTCAGCGAGCCCCACCTGCCCTCTGCCTTCCCTGGAGAAGGGGTCCCTCTGGCCGGGTCCCGCTTCCTGAAAGCAGATCCATTCTTCTCTCACCGTCTCCGTCGTCCAGAAACGGCTCACCGAAGAGAATACCCGAGTCTGGAGGAGTCTGCCCAGGGACGATGTGTCCTGTCCAGTCCTGTGCCTGGACCGTGGCGTTGACCCTGCCCGCCGCTCGGCACCCAGGCCTTCCACCCTCACACCCACGCGATGCCCTGGATTCCCTCCCTGATCGGCAGAATGAAGCGAAGAGGACAGTAGCTGGGGTTGGCCTGTGAGTGGGGCGGCCCTGCCCATTGCTCTCTGGAAGGGCCCAACATCTCCTGCCCGTGTGACCCTCCCTCGGCTGCAGGAAGCCGGCAGGTGTGTGCGGAGTGGACAGGCGCCCATGGTGAGGCTCCGGTCACCCTGTGCCTGTGCGCTCTTGTCCCTTCTCACTGCCCAGCTGTTCCTGCCATTCAAGATGTTTGCTGTGCACCTCCTCTGAGCTCGGAGGTCTAGACCCTGGGAGGAAGGCAGTGGACAAGCCCCAGTCCCCGCCTGAGTAGAGCTGGTTCTCACTGGGCAGATGGGCTGGGGGGAGGGGTCTCTTGGCCGGTGTCTGTTCAGTGAGCACCGCGAGTCAGAGCAATTGTGGCAAGGACACAAGTCGTGTGTTCCCGATTTGTTCCTTAAATGCAGCAACGCGCGCGCGCACACACACACACACACGGCTCATCTTACTTTACTTACTTTCAATAGTAACCATGGAAAAACAGCTTTGATTGGAAGACAGATAAATAAAAGCACAGTGTATTTCTTCCTGTCTCTTCTGAACTCTGTTTCCAGATGTGTCCTGTTTTGGACCGAGCTGGGCAGAGGTGCCTTTCTTTTGTCTGAGCTCGGGCGGGAGTCAGGTTGGTTCACACACTTATGGTCGGATTAGCACTGGGTTGACGTGGTTCCCAGCCGGACCTAAGGGTTGGCTGTAGACGTCTCCTTTGTCCTGAGGCCAGGCAGCGTTTTGCTGGTGTTCAGCACCATGAATACACACGGGGCCAGTCTGTGTATCTGTGCCGGTTGTTTGCACGCATGCACGTGGAAGGCTTGGCCCTGAGTGGTCCACACTGCAGACAAAAGTAGATATCTTGCTCTGAGCCCGAGTAGCAAATAGACTTTCTCTGCGCTTGACGACAGAGCTCTGCTTGCTTTGCTGAGCTCGTTTCTTAGAGCGCTGCATGTCGCTGTCTCTCGGAAAGACTCTGCAGGCAAGGAGGAAGCCAGTGTTTCCGGTGGCAACAGCCCAGGGTACTGGCCACTGAGGGGCTGAATTATCTTTTTGGTGCAGAAACAGCATTTCAGTTTGTGGAAGTCTGAGAAGTCACAAATACCCAAGAACAGCTTTTGAACAGTTTTTGAGAACTTGCAGTATTTGGATCACTTGAAGAACACTAACTTTTCAGTGATTTAAAGACCTAGGTTTGCTGACCTTATTTTCCAGTCTGGAGGAGATTGCTCATGAGAAGCAAAGGCTTAAAATGATAAATCCAAGTTTAAAAAAATAATGGGTTCGGTGGAAAGATGTGTAGAAGTTGCGATAGAATTAAATGGAGACAAATGGATAGTCCGGAAAGTCTGGATTTAAAAAATGAACTCCCTGACTGTGGTGCCGGGAAGCTCTGGTTAGCGTCCCCTTCCATAGGTGGGACTGGCCGACCGGCTAGTGACCTCACGTGGAGTGTGGGCCGCCTGTGTCGGGCGTTTAAAATTGACATGGCAGGAAACACACAGGCTACTGCAGCTTGCTCTCCAGACCTTCCCAGGGCTCTGGGCCAGCTGCCCAGCTCTGACCACCAGGCACCTACTGCCCCTGAAGGGAGCCCCTTTCCCTTTGCAGCCTTGCTCCTTCCCCCCACAGCCAGCCTTTCCAGGAAGTTCCCCTGCTGCCCTCAGCCACTCGGCACCAAGCTGAGGTGAGAAGCGCCCTTCACACTCTGCTGTGCCTTCACTCCGGGGAGCTGTGCCACAGGGGGACCCTTTCCCTCTCGTTTCTTTTGTCTGATGCCCTATTCACCCCCATGGCGCCTGGAACCGAATGTTAAACATCTTAGGAATCCACCAAAGTGAGCCAGCTGATTTTAGTAATTTTAGAAAATAATTTCAAACAAAGACATCTGATGGTGAAGATGACCCCTACTGGACGTCTGCCGGGGCCCCGAGTGGGCCCCAGATGGGGCAGCAGTGAGCAGCACCTTGGTCCTCCTGAAAGCCATAAGGAGAAAGATGGGGTCCCGCTGGAGCGGCGCGGTGCCTGCCAGGCAGGAGTCTGTGTGGAGCCCAGGCTGCGCCCCGTCACTGAGCCAAACTCGGGTCTGCTTGCCACCCGAGTGCGCAGTGAAGCCAGCCTGCTGGTGCGGGGCTGTGAGGAAGGAGAGTGCAGCGTCCATCGCAGGCGCCAGACAAGGAGTCCAGGGCAGCTCGTCCAGACTCCACGAGGGGTTTCAGCAAAGCATCTTTCAAGGCCACACGAGGGAGGGGAGACCAGGGCTTGTGGCCCCTCGTGCGCTGTTCTCTGAGTGGCTGATGTGAGCTAACAGGGCGGTGTCGCAGGTCACCAGTATCCAGCCCAGGCTTCCTGGGTCTGGGGGCTGTGTGCTCATGGTCATCAAGGAATTTACTTCTTCCACTTGGTGGGGTTTCAGCATCAGACCCTGTTACCCGGTGCTTCAGAGGGGAGGGAAAGCAGGGGGTCTGTCAGGTAAGGCCCCTCGGGTCCTGCTGACACAGCAGTGATCTGCTCTGGTCTTGTCTCCTCCACCCTCTGCTCCAGCCCCCAGCTCCACAACACCCCCAGCTCCAGCCCCCAGCTCCAGTCCCAGCTCTGTTTCCTGGAGGCCTTTGCCCGGCTGCCCCTTCCCTTTCTGTGGGCTTGGCCAGCGGGAGGATCCACGCAGATGGGGCAGCCTCACTCTGCCCTTGTTACCAGCTCTTTCTGTTAAATAACAAATACAGTAAAAAACACACAGCGAAAATGGGGAGTGGCTGATCATGTGCCAAGCTGGGTTGAACCTGACCACGTGAGGATTGAGCTGAACTTAGTGTTCTGCCCTCCGGCAGCTTTCTGCCTCTTCTGGTTCTGCTCCAGGTCCCTGGTTTCCAGAGCTGACTGTCACCCTCTCCGCGTGGGCTGAGTTGGGTCACTGCCTCCCAATCCGGTCAGCTTGTTCAGGAGGATACTGCGCTCAGGTTGGCGGACCGAGCCTCGCGATCAGCCCGGGTGTGGAGGCAGGGGCCTCGAGGGCGCGAGAGGTGGGGGCCGGGTTGTCTCAGGCCCCCCGCACTTTCGGCGCTGGCGGAGAACACAGGCCTCCCACCACCCCGGCCCTGCTCCCCAAACCACTGCGGCTCCGCAGAGTTGGGGTCCCCTGTCCCACAAGACCTGCGCTTACCCAGAAGACTGGGCCTCACTGAGGCCAGTGGCCTCTGAGGGCAGGTGTGTCCAGAGCCTAGGGCAGGAGCCCTGCTTTCACTGGACGCAGGACCCTTGGTTTCCGTTGGCAGTATGGCTGCGAGTCTGTGTGGGTGGCAGCCTGCTTTCTGGAAAGAGCCTTCCACGCAGCCGGTGCTGGAGTGGCTGTTCCCCTCCAGGCTGGTGGGCCTGGGCTACAGTTTGCAGAATTCTTCCACCCAAACTGCCCTGTGCTCTGGCCCTCCTCGGCCCTGACTGACCCCCCTTCCTTGTGCCCAGGGAACTGCTGGAGACCACGTGCCGCCTGGCCAACACACTCAAGAGGCATGGAGTCTGCCGAGGGGACCGCGTGGCCATCTACATGCCCGCCTCCCCGCTGAGCGTGGCGGCGATGCTGGCCTGTGCTCGGATCGGAGCCATCCACAGCGTGGTCTTTGCTGGCTTCAGTGCAGTGTCTCTGACGGGCAGGATCAATGACGGTGAGCAGCGGGCTTTGGGATTGCGGGGGAAACCTGGGCCCCCCCCGGCCCTGAGGGGCTTCGAGTGGCACAGACTCTACTCACAGTCACACGTACACACGACAGACACCGCCGGGGACAGACTGGCTGAGTGAGCCCGTGCCATGTGAGCTTCCATCTGAGTGGGTGGGACTTGGCTTTGCGAAGAAGGCCGGAAGGCCCCAGGTGGAGGGGAGGGAGTAGGTTCCGGAGGGGCGGGGGGAGCACAGATGTGCGGGGACCTGGAGGGGGCTGTGTGCTGCGGGGCAGGGGGCGCCGAGGCTGGGCAGGTGCGGGGAGGCCCCCCAGGTCACCCGCGGGAAGGCTTCTGTGCTGAGGAGTGAGGGGCGGACCACCTCCGGGACAGGTGTGCAGACCCGTGCTGGCTCCTCCTGGTGTCGGAGTGCTGAGTGCTGAGCGGTGGCTTCAGATCTTGCAGCCTGACCCCTGCTCCTGGAGATTCTAGAGAGTTCTCTGAGCTGGCTCTCCACAGAGGGGGCCGAGTTCTGGGGGCTTTGGGGAGTTCTTCGTGTCTCACAGGAGACCTGCCTTCGGGCGACCGCCCGAGCTCAGGGCAGAGTTCTCAGCCCCCAGCCGAGCACCCTCTTCAGAGCAGACTGGGGCTTTCTGCTCCCTGTCAGCGTCTCCCCTCTTCTTCAGGGGGTGCTGCCACTCCCTTCCCTCTCACTCCCTCTCCCTCTGTAGCGCCCACCACGTGCCAGGCGTCATTCTAAGCAATGTGCGGAGGCCATTCCTTTAATTTTGACTTAGTCCCTCTGGGGCCTGAGAGAGCCCTGCTCCCCCGCACCCCCGGTCCCTGGGCGTCCTGGGCCCCAGGTTCCCGCCCGAGGGGCGCACTCGGGCAGGGAGGCCGCAGACAGGTGGGCACCGGGTGAGGCCTGTGCCTCGGAGGCCGGAGCTCCAGCCCCAGGATGGGCAGGGCCGCTACTTCTCCAGGGCGTCCTGAGCCTTGTCTCTCATCCCCTAGAGAGGGGTCCCTTTCTATCTGCTGGGCCGCCCCCTTCCTCCCGGACGAGGCGTTTCCCTGGACAGTCGCAGCTCCGGGATGTAGGCCTGGAGGGTTGTGGGCAGGCTCTGTCCACCTGACCTGGTTTCCCCAGGGCGACCGACGGCCAAGGTCTGAGGAGCCCAGAGTGTGTGCAGCCGGGGACTGGCGTGCGGGGCTGAGGACACTGCCCTTGGCGGCCGGGTGGTTGGAGTAGCTCTTCAGCCCAGGCGAAGGCCTGTGCTGGCGGGTTCTCAGGCAGCCCACAGGGCCCTGGGCGGGAAGAGGCTGTGAGTGTGTCTCCAGAAAGCACGTGTCAGACGGGGAGCTGGGGGAGAGGGTGGCTCAGGTGGGGTCTCCCCTGGCAGCGGCCCCGAGGCGAGAGTTCAGGTGCAGGCAGTCCCCGTGGGAGGGGGTCTTGCGGAGACTGTGGGCTGTGGGGAGTGAGGCCGGGCGGGGAATCAGCCAGGCCAGCGTCTGCAGCGGGTGCCCAGGGCTCGGACCTGCGGGAAAGCTCTGGGAGGAGACGGGGCCCCGCGTGAGGACGACCCGGAGGGTGGGAGTCGGGTGAGGGCCGCTGGGGCAGGTGGTTCCCCAGCTGGCCCACCGGGGCTCCGCGTCAGCCCTCGGTGCAGAGCTCGGCGCAGGTCCGAGGGCTGCTGTGGGCGGCAGCACGGCAGCCGGACAAGTGTCCCGTGCTCTTCCTTAGGGGCCAGTTGTCCAGCTGCCCAACTCGGCCCCGAGCCCTCCCGGCAGTCCCTGGCTGGGGCGTGCTGGACGGTGGTCTGGCTGGCCCCTCACCTGGGAGGGCCTGGGGCAGGCTGGAGGGAGTGGAATTCTGAAAGCGTTGAACTTCCAGTGCCTTCTCTCCAGTTGCACCTCCCAGAGCCGGGAGAGGCTGGGACCTGTGCACCGAGCACGAAGGCTGCGGGGCAGGCAGAACCACACTTGCCTCTTTTGCTGGAGGTGGACCTTCTCCGTCCACCCCTGGGCCTGGATGTGTGGCTGTCGGCTGGGGCCCGAGAGCCCGCTGGGGAGGAAGCGTCAGCCACACCCGCGTTTGTTGACAGCCAAGTGCAAGGTGGTCATCACAGTCAACCAGGCGCTGCGGGGCGGGCGCGTGTTGGAGCTGAAGAGGATCGTGGATGAGGCCGTGAAGCACTGCCCGAGCGTCCAGCACGTGATGGTGGCCCACAGGACGGACCGCAAGGTGCACATGGGGGACCTGGACATCCCCCTCGAGCAGGTGGGTTTGGCACACTCGTACAGCGCGAGGGGAGGAGGTAGTTCTTGGGTCCGTGGGGTCTGGGTCTTGTCATTGCGGCTCTTGGTCTGGGTCCCGCAGAGGTGCCCAGGGCTCCCCTGTGGTATCTCATGGGCTTCCCTCTGTGCCCACAACCCTAGAGAAACACTTAATGTGACAGAAATGCTCGGCTCAGTCCTTTGATTTGGAATGGAACCTGGGCAGGCTGGAGAAGGTGAAGTCCGCCCCGGGTCTGCCGCGCCCTGCGGCCCTGGGGCGAGGTGTTCCTGGTGAGGGCGGCGAGGTCACTGCCCCGGACGGGCTGTCTGTCTCTTCTCCTTGCAGGCAATGGCCAAGGAGGAGCCTGTGTGCGCCCCGGAGAGCATGGGCAGCGAGGACATACTCTTCCTGCTGTACACCTCGGGGAGCACCGGGAAGCCCAAGGGACTCGTGCACACGCAGGCGGGCTACCTGCTGTATGCCGCCCTGACGCACCGGGTACGGCCGGCGCCCCGCGGGGCTGCGGGCGGAGGGGAGTGGGTGGGGGGCAGTTCCCGCGAGCGGCTGCTCCTTGTGTGGTCACGAGGCGCCGGCGCAGGGGAGGGGTGGGCGCGGGGTCGGGGAGCGGGGCAGCGCCTCTGTCCTTGCTGTCAGGGCCTGGGCCCCAGCCCTGCGTCTCCCGTGGGGCCTCACGCCTGCTCTGCGGGACGGGGCCCCTTCCACACGGCAGGCGTGGCGCAGGGACCAGCGCATTCCTGTTGCACGTTAAAACGCCGTCTGCCACTTCAGGGCATCTAGGCTCTGCTCACTGGGGCTCCGTTTGGAAAGGAAAACTTAAAAACCGATTCGCTTGTATGAGGAGACAGCCTTAGTGCACGAAGACTGTTGCAGGAGGCCACCCTGTCAGAATCACAAAGCAGACGAGCTAGGTTTCACTCCAGCATATGCAGTTGCGAGTCAGCACTCACTTCAACGCGGGCTGGGGTGGGTGTTTCGTTGACTGTGCACCCTTGGTGGCCTTGGGGAGTAGCTGACACTCCCCAGGTGGGAATGGGTCTTAAGACGCTGCTCCTGGACCAGACCTTCTCTGGCAAAAGGCAGAAGTCAGCCCGTGCTGGTGCCAGCTGCCGGGGGAGCGGACTGGACGGGTGACTGGGAAGCGCAGGCCCAGCCAAGCAGGGCTTGGACATGGAGCATCCATGGTCCCGGCAAAGTCACCGGCCTGGGTGGGGTCACTTTGCAGGGGTGGGAGGTGCTGGTCGGTCAGCCAGGCTCGGCGTCGATGAGGATGTGCCGGGAGGCAGAGGCGGCCGGCTCGCACACTGGGCGCCCCGCGTCACTGCTGCAGTGCCAGTGCTGTCGTCCCTGGAAGGCGCCTGTTCCCCCTCGGGTCGCGGCTCCACAAGGCCCTGGCCGATTCGAGACACCGCTGTGCTGTGGGAAATTCTTGGAGAACCTCAGCGTTCATCTGTGGCAGCCGGAGACTGGCCACTTACCCAAAGATTGGAAAATGTCTTGCAAAATGGAACACAGACATGGAAAGCCCCCCAGTCCAACGTGCGGCTTCGTGAATTATTGTTAGGCTCCAGGACCAGGGCTGGCGATCTCAGCAGACAGCTGGGCTTCGTGCCGGGGCTGCCGCAGGGTGCCTGCCGGGCCTGGCTCCTGGTGCTGGCGTCCGCGCTAGCTGGGCTGTGCACCGGGACTCCGTCTTCCCTGCTGGGACTGCTGTGCCCTGTCTTGCTCTTGGTGGCTGTGGGAGTGGCTGCGCCCTGGAGCTCCAGAACATCCTGTGACGCGAGGGAAGGGGCTGACAGGCCCTGACTGCCCTCCTCCCGTTCCTGCAGCTGGTGTTTGACTACCGTCCAGGCGACATCTTCGGCTGTGTGGCCGACATCGGCTGGATCACAGGACACAGCTACGTGGTGTACGGGCCCCTCTGCAATGGAGCCACCAGCGTCCTTTTTGAGAGCACTCCAGTGTACCCTGACCCCGGTGAGGACGCAGGAGGGAGGAGGGGGGATCACCTCTTTGGCGTGAGTCCCCACTGTGTCCCGAGGGTCAGCACGTGGGTCAGCGCGCAGGGCCAGGGTGTGTGGGGAGCAGCTGCGCTGCGTGGGGCACCCTCCCGCCCGCAGTGGGTGTGGAGTCGGTCTTGTGACACGGTGCCCCGTCCCCGTGGGCCGGCCCTGGCTGGGAGCTGCGCTGCGGACTCTCAGGCTGACCGGGCACCCCGGCGTCCTCAGGTCGGTACTGGGAGACGGTGCAGAGGCTGAAGATCACTCAGTTCTACGGCGCCCCCACGGCCGTCCGGCTGCTGCTCAAGTACGGGGACTCCTGGGTGAAGAAGTACGACCGCTCCTCCCTGCGGACCCTGGGCTCAGGTGAGCGGCGGGCCAGGAGGGCTGTGCACGCCCTGAGAGCCAGTGGGGGCTTCAGGACGGCCTCGTCACAGAAGGTCGCTCGACACCGGGCTGTGGCCACGAGGAAGCTGGTGTCCTGCCTGGAGGCTCCTCCCTGGAGCCCGCAGCCTCTAAGTGTTGGGCTCAGCACTGGGACATGCTCGTATTCCATCTTTCTTAGGAAATCTCACCAGCGCGGGGAGGTCAGGCTGAGCCTGTTCCCCGGGGCTGCTGGGGACTTCACCGGCCAGGCCGCCCCTGCTGTTCCCCGCACTGTCTTATCGTCATCCTGCCCTCAGTGCTGCTTGCGCTGTAGGGGTTTCCAGGGAGGGAGGGAGTTGTGAGATGGAAGGTTCTCCCCCCTGCAATCCTGATGGGTGCCGCCAAGTCACATGGAAGCAGACAGGAAAGGTGAGAAGGGCCACCTTGAGTTGAGCTGGTCCCAGAAGGTGGAAGGCGCCAGGCCTGGGCTCCCCCAGGGGATTTGTTGCTCAAGAACCAGGACTGAGATGACAAGGGGGACTCTCTGAGCCCCGTGGGAGAAGGTGGGGAGGAGCGCCTCCCCCTCACTAGGGGCAGGGCCTGTGGTCCTCACCCTGTGAGGGCCATGACCACCAGAGCCACTTTCTTGGACCAGGCAGTACTCAGTGTGCACCGGGGACCCCCCTCACCAGGGACCCCTTCACCAGGGACACCCCTTCACCAGGGACACCCCCTCACCAGGGGCCCCCCTCACCAGGGACACCCCTTCACCAGGGACACCCCTCAACAGGGACACCCCTCACCAGGGACCCCCTCTCACCAGGGACCCTCCTTCACCAGTGACCCCCTTCACCAGGGACCCCCCTCACCAGGGACCCCCCTTCACCAGGGACCCCTTCACCAGGGACCCCCTTCACCAGGGACACCCTCTCACCAGGGACCCTCCTTCACCAGGGATCCTCCTTCACCAGGGACCCCCCTTCACCAGGGACACCCCCTCACCAGGGACACCCCTCACCAGGGACCCCCTCTCACCAGGGACCCTCCTTCACCAGGGACCCCCTTCACCAGGGACCCCCCTCACCAGGGACCCCCCTTTACCAGGGACCCCCCTCACCAGGGACCCTCCTTCACCAGGGACCCCCTTCACCAGGGACCCCCCTTCACCAGGGACACCCCTCACCAGGGACCCCCCTTTACCAGGGACCCCCCTCACCAGGGACCCCCCTTTACCAGGGACCCCCCTCACCAGGGACCCCCCTTTACCAGGGACCCCCTCTCACCAGGGACCCTCCTTCACCAGGGACCCCCCTCACCAGGGACCCCCCTTTACCAGGGACCCCCCTCACCAGGGACCCTCCTTCACCAGTGACCCCCTTCACCAGGGACCCCCCTCACCAGGGACCCCCCTTCACCAGGGACCCCTTCACCAGGGACCCTCCTTCACCAGGGACCCCCTTCACCAGGGACCCCCTCTCACCAGGGACCCTCCTTCACCAGGGATCCTCCTTCACCAGGGACCCCCTTCACCAGGGACCCCCCTCACCAGGGACCCCCCTTTACCAGGGACCCCCTCTCACCAGGGACCCTCCTTCACCAGGGATCCTCCTTCACCAGGGACCCCCCTTCACCAGGGACACCCCCTCATCAGGGACACCCCTCACCAGGGACCCCCTCTCACCAGGGACCCTCCTTCATCAGGGACCCCCTTCACCAGGGACCCCCCTCACCAGGGACCCCCCTTTACCAGGGACCCCCCTCACCAGGGACCCCCCTTCACCAGGGACACCCCCTCACCAGGGACACCCCTCACCAGGGACCCCCTCTCACCAGGGACCCTCCTTCACCAGGGACCCCCTTCACCAGGGACCCCCCTCACCAGGGACCCCCCTTTACCAGGGACCCCCCTCACCAGGGACCCTCCTTCACCAGTGACCCCCTTCACCAGGGACCCCCCTCACCAGGGACCCCCCTTCACCAGGGACCCCTTCACCAGGGACCCTCCTTCACCAGGGACCCCCTTCACCAGGGACCCCCCTCACCAGGGACCCCCCTTTACCAGGGACCCCCTCTCACCAGGGACCCTCCTTCACCAGGGATCCTCCTTCACCAGGGACCCCCCTTCACCAGGGACACCCCCTCACCAGGGACACCCCTCACCAGGGACCCCCTCTCACCAGGGACCCTCCTTCACCAGGGACCCCCTTCACCAGGGACCCCCCTCACCAGGGACCCCCCTTTACCAGGGACCCCCCTCACCAGGGACCCCCCTTCACCAGGGACCCCCTCTCACCAGGGACCCTCCTTCACCAGGGACCCCCCTCACCAGGGACCCCCTCACCAGGGAACCCCCTCACCAGGTACACCCCCACCAGGGACCCTCCTTCACCAGGGATCCTCCTTCACCAGGGACCCCCCTTCACCAGGGACCCCCCTTCACCAGGGACCCTCCTTCACCAGGGACCCCCTTCACCAGGGACCCCCCTCACCAGGGACCCCCCTTCACCAGGGACCCCCCTCACCAGGGACCCCCCTTCACCAGGGACCCCCCTCACCAGGGACACCCGCTCACCAGGGACCCTCCTTCACCAGGGACCCCCTTCACCAGGGACCCCCCTCACCAGGGACCCCCCTTCACCAGGGACCCCCCTCACCAGGGACCCCCCTTCACCAGGGACCCCCCTCACCAGGGACACCCCCTCACCAGGGACCCTCCTTCACCAGGGACCCCCTTCACCAGGGACCCCCCTCACCAGGGACCCCCCTTCACCAGGGACCCCCCTCACCAGGGACCCCCCTTCACCAGGGACCCCCCTCACCAGGGACACCCCCTCACCAGGGACCCCCTCTCACCAGGGACCCTCCTTCACCAGGGACCCCCTTCACCAGGGACCCCCCTCACCAGGGACCCCCCTTCACCAGGGACCCCCCTCACCAGGGACCCCCCTTCACCAGGGACCCCCCTCACCAGGGACCCCCCTTCACCAGGGACACCCCCTCACCAGGGACCCCCTCTCACCAGGGACCCTCCTTCACCAGGGACCCCCTTCACCAGGGACCCCCCTCACCAGGGACCCCCCTTCACCAGGGACCCCCCTCACCAGGGACACCCCCTCACCAGGGACCCTCCTTCACCAGGGACCCCCCTTCACCAGGGACCCCCCTCACCAGGGACCCCCCTTCACCAGGGACCCCCCTCACCAGGGACACCCCCTCACCAGAGACCCCCCCTTCACCAGGGAGCCCTCACAGGCTCACCGGGCTCAGTGTATTTTGCTGGTCTGGGAGGCATTCCTGCTGCGTAAGTAGCGCCACCAGCAGAGCCCTGGGGGGGTGTTTCGTGAGACCAGGGTATTGTCAACGAAAACAGTCAGTAACCAGCCTGTAATCAGAACAGAAGAGAGTTTTATTCGAGCCGCACTGAGGACTGTAGCTCCGAGGAGCTGCTCTGGAGAAGCCTGGTTTTCAGCAGTTTCACGTCTTATCAGAACACAGCACATCAAACAAGTCAGGGTGGCCTCCTTCACGGTTTCCAAAACGACGTGAGCCCGCACACGGCGCGTCCGCGTGGCCAGGCGCCGGGGAAGGGAGTCTGCTCACGGCGGAGCCCAAGGAGGGAAGCTCTGCATCCCAGGGAGGGCGGCGGTCACCTGTATCTTCAAACAGACGTGCTTTACTTCTGGCCGCCGCGCTCCTCCCTTCAATGATGAAAGCAGGTGCGGGACGAGGGTTTGACGGGCCACAAACAGGCTGTTGCCGTCAGCGTGAGTCCCTGGTAAACGGTGTGTGAGCCAGTGACTTCCAGTGAGGCCCAGTGAGCTGGGTGGGCACTGGGGCCGCTCCCTGCCTCGCGGGGCTGGGCCCCCGGCCGCTTCGGCTCAGGCCGACCCCAGCGCTGCCCAGCCCACACAGCTCAGCGGGCTCTGGGCGGCCCCTTTGCGCAGCCTCTCTCGTCAGCAGAATCCAGCTCTCTCAAGACTCTTACCCAAGGTTTTGTTTCTTGAAAAAATTTTAAACTTCAATTTCACAAGTGCACAGATGCCTTCTTGTTGGGAAAAGACAGAATCAGAAGGTGGCCGGGAAAGCCGAGCTCTACCGTGGGGGCAGACACAGCTCCGCCTGTGGTCACACTGTGCTGCCCCTCTGTGACGCTGACCTAACAGACGACGTGCAGTTTCCCACCGGCTCTGACTGCGTCCTGGAGGGGTGCTAGGGAGTGTGTGGCCCACGTGGCCACGTCCCTGGGCGTTCAGGCCCTTGTCTGTTTCCCAGCTCGTCAGCCGGTGCTGCGTGTGTGTGTGTGTGTGTGTGAGTGCAGGACGACCATGACCCCGGATGGAGCCGTGGACCTTCTTGGTCTCAGGCTCCCTGTGCCCCAGCCGTGCCCCTCTGCGGCCCCTGTGACCTGCTCAGCTCAGACTGAGTTCCTGGTTCTTGAACTTCGTGGACTGAGGCTTGTGTGCTGCCTTCGCTTGGGCAGTGGCCCTGCCACACAGCGTGGCTGCCCTTTTCCCTGGTGTGGGCTTCCACTGCACAAATGTGCCCTGATACACTTCTCATCTGCTCTCCACGACGTTTGTTAGCTTTTGCCCACGGGGACATCGTCATCCATGTCTGCCTGTGGTGGGTGTGTGCCGTTTCCAGTAACAGACAAACCTGCTTAGTGCTAGTGGACTCTGCCACCAGCCCTTGTCCAGAGCCCTTGTGTCAGCTGCGTGCACTTGTAAACCTGGAGAGAAACAGCACCGCCCCCCGAATCGGCCCCGACAGCGACTCCACTGGTGCCTGCTCCACATTCTTGATCTCGACCCTCTGTTGGGGAAAGTATCTCGTTGTAATTCGTGTTCTTTGATGGCTGTAAATGTGATAATCTCACTGCCCTTTCAAGTCTCCTTTTGTGTATTTTAGGGTAATTACAGAGCTGTCTTCCTTGTACAATCTGTCCCTTTTGGTTTCAGCTTTGTTGAGATCTCTGAATGTCTTCTCTCTCGTATGTGGTTTCAGTGGGAGAGCCAATCAACCAGGAGGCCTGGGAGTGGCTGTACGACGTGGTGGGGGACAGACGGTGCACGGTGGTGGACACCTGGTGGCAGACAGGTGAGCGCATCCCCGGGGAGGAGGGGTGGGATGGGGGAGGCGGCGTGGGCACCAAGGCTCCTGGGACGGAAGGCTTGTCCTGGACGGAGGGGCCAGTGCCGGGGCTGGGTTTCTCCTCAGACAAAGGTCCTTTGTCCCTGGGGGCTGTTTCCTTGCCCAACACGGGCAGTCGCCCCTCCTCCAGAGGGCCAGGTTGGTGTAAACGTGTCACTGGTCCCTGGCCCAGCAGCCTTTCCCGCGTCCTCCCCACAGAGACAGGTGGCATCTGCATCTCCCCGCGGCCCTCGGAGGAGGGGGCAGAGATCATACCCGCCATGGCCATGAGGCCCTTCTTTGGCATCGTCCCTGTCCTCATGGATGAGCAGGTGAGTCCCCTCCTCGTGCCCTGCCCAGCCCACTGCACCTTCCCAGCCTCCGCTGCCCCTTCTCTGGTTGGAGGAGAAGGCCCCGGGCAGCTCCTTCCTGGGCCCTTGTCCTTTGCCTGAGTCAAGCTGGCAGTTAGGAGATGATGACAGGGTCGTTTCGTCCTGTGTCCCCCGGGTCTGTAGGGAAATGTCGTGGAGGGCGGGGACGTCTCTGGGGCTCTGTGCCTCTCCCAAGCCTGGCCGGGCATGGCCAGGACCATCTTCGGAGACCACCAGAGATTCCTGGACGCCTACTTCAAGGCTTATCCAGGTGAGCCTTTCCCGCCACCACTGGACTCGGGCTCAGAGGTCTGAGCGCAGTGGGTGAACCCGCCCTACTTCCCTTAGCTCTGAGAGGGCCCTTGGGAGGGGGCAAGCCGTTGGCTCCCAGGAGAGGGGTGGGAGCCACCCTGGGGACAAGCCACGGCTCCAGTCCCTGCCCGCTGCTCGTGCGGTCGGGCTGGAGTGTGTGCCCACGTGTCCCTGTGGGAACTGACGACGTTCAGCGCACACTTGTCAGGGAGGCTTGTGCCCCTCGCGTCACCTGCTCCCACAGCCGGCCGCCTCTGGCTGTTGGGCCTCTCTGCCCTTTACCGGCACCAGCCCTGTGGCATCTGAGAAGGGTCTCTGTGGGGTCACGAGGAGGCCAGCGGGGCAGGAGCGCGTCCTTCCGTGGGGCACTGGGAGCCCCGCGGGCCTGGGTCGGAGCTGGCGCCGAGACCCCCGCTATGCTGCAGGCTACTACTTCACCGGGGACGGCGCCTACCGGACCCCGGAAGGCTACTACCAGATCACAGGGCGGATGGACGACGTGATCAATATCAGTGGCCACCGGGTGGGGACGGCCGAGATCGAGGACGCTCTGGTGAGTGTGGCTCCCCGGGCTGGCTGCTGGGCGCTGAGGTGTGGGGTGGTCATTGAGTGCCCAGTTGGGGTTTCACCTCTGTTGTCTCGTCCTCCCGTGCACAGGCTGACCACCCTGCGGTGCCGGAGACGGCCGTCATCGGCTACCCCCATGACATCAAGGGAGAAGGTGGGTGTCCCCCATGAGAGGACCCCCCGGTCCTGGGCTCACGCCCACCAGGGGTCCTCCGCGAGGCACAGACTTGTAGGTCTGGCTGGGTTCCCGTCTGTCTGAGTGGAGAATTCGGGTGGGTGGCTGAAGAGCAGGCGTTGCATGTCAGAAGGAAATCAGGGCTCTGAGAGGCCCCAGCTCCACTGTCCTTTAAGGACGCTCACCCACACACAGCTGTCACGTCGGCCCAGCTGAGCTCGGGGAGCCTCCTCCCTGTCCATGGGCTCTGGCGGCCCTATCAGGGATGGCCTGTATGAGGTGCCCTGCTCTGTCACGCGTCCCCTCGCCCGCGCTCCATCACAGCGCCTGGGCCAGCTCTGCAGCCGCCGCGTTGGCAGAGGGCGGGTGTCCTGGAGCGGCTCCGTGGCCGCCCCGTGGTTCCTACTGCGCAGTGATGGGCAGGGGGCCCAGAGTAAGGGGTCCTCACTGGGGACACACTTTGGGTTTATTCATGGTCTAGCGCATCCTACACCTTTGCTCTCCTTCCAGCCGCGTTTGCCTTCATCGTGCTGAAAGAGGACGCGGGTGACGCAGACACGGTGATGAATGAGCTCCGGTCCGCGGTGGCCACCAAGATTGCCAAGTACGCGGTGCCCGATCAGATTCTGGTGAGTGGACTTGCCTCGGGGCCATAGCACTGCTGCTTTTAAGCCTCCCCCTTGCTTCCCAGAGCCGATGGCCCCTCCTGTCCGCCCCAGAACTCCCAGGAGGTAGGTGAGGATGGTGGGCCCTGCATCCTCAGGGGATGGAGACATGGCCACCTGTGTGGGGAGAGCTGAGCATATGAGGCTGGTTTCGGGAGCAGGCTGGTCACTGCAGAGAAGTGGGCATCACAAACAGGCCTGGGACAGGGCTAGAGTTCCCCAGCGCCCACCGCTTTCTGAGCGGGATTTGGTTGCTGTGAGAGAGACACCACCAGCCCTGACGGGTGCCTGTGTTGGGGCTGGTTCTGGGGAGGAGCTGGACCGTTTTCAGTCCCACTGGCTTTTCACTCTTTCCTTTAACACCGACCCACTACCTTCCTCGGCTGGGAGCCTGGCCTGAGGCAGGAGGGCCCAGCCTCACTTGGTGCCACACGAGGTCAAACTGTCGGTCTGGTGACCAGTTTCCCCTGAACCCCCTAGAGGTGAACTGGACTCATTCACAGTTAGGGGCCCAAACTCGGTTTTTAACGTACTGCCTTGATGTTGGGCGGCTGTGGTTGTTAGAAAATGTTAAACGCTGAATTTCAAACACGAAGCAGGACAACATTCTCCTCTCAAGCAGCTCTTGCTTCTCGTTAGAAAAAAGCCGCTTCGGCCTCAGCTGGGGGAGGAGACAAGGGGCCACAGTGTGGCCTGGCTTTGCTGCACCTGCGAGCCCTCCCTCGCGAGGGGGGCAGAGAAGCAGGTGTCGGCGGTGAGGTCAGCTCCGGCCCGGGGGGCCTCCCGGGTGGAGGGCGTCAGTGACACCCCTGACCGTGCCTGGTCCCGCCCTCTGGGCTGATGTCAGCTTTAGGTCCGGGGGAGGGGACAGAAGCAGAGGCCTCGGCCCCGCTGTCCTCCGCGGTGGGCTGCACACCACCAGGTCCCAGGGCCGGGTGTGCTCCCAGCAGAGGCCGCCTCAGCTCCAGGCGCAGCGATGCCGGGGGGGAGTCCGGGCGCTGCCCGGCACTCACACTGCACCTTCCCTGCCAGGTAGTGAAACGTCTTCCAAAGACGCGGTCTGGGAAAGTCATGCGGAGGCTCCTGAGGAAGATCATCACGGACAAGGCCCAGGACCTGGGGGACACCACCACGCTGGAGGACCCCAGCGTCGTCACAGAGATCCTGAGTGCCTACCACAAGTACAAAGACAAGCAGGCGGCCGGCCCGTGACGGGCTTTGCCGAGACCCGGCGCCAACCTGTGCTCCAGACACAGCTCCAAGCTGGGAGATTCCTGGCCATCCCATGTGTGTCCCCCCAGCACAGAGCCCACACCGCCCTTAATGTGAAGTCCCAACGTCCCCGCCTTCCCTCCCCTGGAGAGTCCTTGGCGAGGCCCCCTCAGCAGTGGGGAGCTTCTTTCCACTTGCCCCGACCTGGGTTTCCTGGGGGGAAGCTGCTGTCACCTCGTCCCCATGTCCTCTCCAGACAGCGTGGGAAGGCGGGGCACCTGGTGCAAGTGCCTGCTCAGATGACTGGGAACGAGAAGCAGTCATTTCCCCCCAGGTGTTTCTAGGAACGAAAGGGAGAAATCTTACTATTCTTTTACATTTTAGAGGAATGGTGCAGACACACGTGCAGTGTGTGGTTCACTTGTACACTCTAACAGTTACGAAAAGCTACTTTTTCGCCTCTGCTCGTGGGGAAACGTGCACTTTTAGGTACTGTTTGGCATATTTGAAATATGAATTGCAAATGTTTGTACCTCTGAACACAGCTGTCTTGAGACCTTTCAAGCCTGCAGCGGTCATTTCTGGTGTGTTTCTACTTCCTGGGTTTAAGTGCAATGACGCCTAACTCCTGAGAGCAGCTGTGGGGAAGGGCGCGCTGTGCAGGTCGGAAGCGGGTCTGGTCACGAGTGGTTTCTGGGAGCTGTGGTCTGGACGGCCCCCTCACCCCCAACCTTGCCCACTCTCCACCTGCAGGGCTGTTCAGGGAAGCCAGACTCACTGGTCAGGCCGGAACTGGGTCCCCACAAACCGCCCTTCCTTCCTGTTCTGAGTCAGGTCTCTCCCTGTCAAAGGTGCCTTAGGTCCCTGCAACTGAGCAGGTCGATGCTGACCGTTAGGTTGCAAAATGCCTGATTAGCCAGGCACAGGCGGGCTGATGCTTGGAGTGCGGGGCAGGTGGCCTGCGGAGCTGGGTCCTGCAGGACAGGGAGGGCTGCCCGAATCTGTGCCCATAGCGGGCGAGGCCCTGTGCTGAGCCCCTGCCATACGTAGCTGTGCTGGCTTCTCAGGTGACCAGACCAGGCCAGGCGGCCTTGGCTGTGGTGCACAGATTGGCAGTGCTGACAACAGAGAACCACACACCTGTACCTGCCGAGTTTTGCTGGACTTGGCAGATTGTGGTTAGAAGTGACTTAGCCCTAACCTGGAACAGTGGCCAGGGCCTCAAAATGACCTGCAATGCAGTTCAACTAAAGCTTTATTTTGTTTATTGTTTTCTTTTGGGGGGTTTAAAAAAATCAAATAATGCTATTCTTCATTGTTGAATATAATTCTTAAGATTCTCAAAAGAGAACACGTAAAAACACTCACCTCACGGGGGAAACACACAGCAAGCAGCCATTATGTGGTGGACCTCACTGTCTCTAGGTCCCTGTGCTGGCCAACCACTAGTCACACGTGGCTAGTTACATGTCAGTAAAAAGCCAGAACAAGTAAACAAAATGTTAGTTCCTTGGTGGCTGCAGCCACAGTGAAGTGCTCAGGTGCCACGTGGCCAGAGCTCCCAGGAGATCCCGTGTGACGGGGGCCCTGGTGGTAGGTGCTGGGCTAGAACTCAGAGGACCAGGAAGCAAAACCACATGCAGCCGCCCGGTCCACGCCACAGGGAGCAGCTCAGCCTCCTGTGACCTGCCCCTGCCAGGCCATCCTTACTCCAGATGGGGTGGACACAGTGTCTGTATCCTTCCCTGGATGAGATGCAGGCTTCAGAGCAGAACACACCGAGTTGGTGCCCTGAGAGGTGGGACGAGAAGTCTCCAGAGAAGGAGCCTGAGTCTGTCCTGAGTCCCCTGGGGAGCGGGGAGGGAGGCTGGGGGAGGATTCTGCATGTAGGGAAAGGGGGCTCACTGCAGAAAGAACTGGTCTTCCCCCTCTGCACGCCCTGGCAAGTCAGGGCCCAACAGCCCTCTTCTGAACGATCTGGTCTGGGCAGGACAGCATGAGAGGGTTACAGACTGACTTTTCCAAGGAGGATGCCTGGGCCCCCTCCTGGTGAAGCTCCCTACTTTGTCAGCGCCCCACCCCCAGCTGCTGGGGGCCTGTCAAGGCCATTCCCAGCATCACAGGCTCTGGCCCAGCCGTGCTATCTGATCACGGAGTCCAACCACTAGGACGGTCCTCCTGGCAAGGGTAACTTATGAGCAAATGCCAGGGAAAGCAGCACCCCTGGAACTGGGCCTCAGCCCCCATCTCCAGATGTGGGGAGAGGGTTCAGCTCGCCTAACCCGGGACCTAACTTGGTCCCTGGCTGTCCCCTCCCTGACTCCTCCAGTGACTCTCCTGGTTACAAGGTCTGACCCATCCCCGCCAAGACCACCTACAGCTAACTCCAGCAGCAGGCCTCCGAGGACCCTTCTGTAACTCCCGTTTGGGGGAGAGTCACGGGTTCTCTGGCACATCCCTTTGCCGCAGCAAGTTCAATTAACTTTTTATTATTTTCCTGGCTGTTTTCGGGTGACATGGAATACAAATAATTAGTGCAACAGGCTGTCCTCTAACTGGGACACAATGAAAGTGCCTTAAGGCAAGAAGATGTCCTGCTTTATAAATTCGGGGAAGGATTTTCAGCAAATGAAGTGGGTCCCGACCGATAAAAAACTGGTTTGGCCAAGTGGAGGTGAAGGGAAGCATTTCACAGAAAGAAGGAATCGTAGGGACAAAGGCAGGGAGGCCTAGAATTAGAAATACAGGGCTCCAGGCCGGAGCGACGACCCAGACAGGCGGGCGCGCAGAGCGTGCACTGCCCTGAGGCCGGCCCTGACGGAGCTGTGCTGGCTGCATTCCCCCGGTGCCAGGCCGGGACGTGACCCGGGGCCCTGCAGACCTGGATGTACACGGGCGCCCTCCAGCACCAGCAAGGCCACGGCCTTCACGAGCAGTGCGGAAATCGATTCTCAGCGCTCCGCCCCCAGCAGCCTCTCCTGGGGACGCTGCACGTAACAGACCCTGCGTCCCTCTGCCTGGAAGGCCGCCTCCCCGCTTCTGCCCCAAGCCCCGTGCACGTCCGGCTCCGTCCCCGGCCAGACGCCCGAGGCGGCCGCGAGTCCCCGTCTGCGCGCGCAAGTCCCGCAGGGGTCTCGGCGGCCGGGCAGAGCGCCCCCTCCGGGAGGGCTCCGGTCCCGCTCTCGGCGCCCGGCCTCACCGGATAACCTCGCCGAACGCCGCAGGGACAGTCACGAAAGGCGCAGCACCAGCGGCCGCCCTCTTCTGCCCGCGTCGGCTCGGAACCGGCCGCGGGACGCTGGGCGGGGACCGCGCGAGCTCGGACTCGTCGGGAAACACCCGGCAGCCACGCCCACCCAGCGTCCGGAAGGGGCGGGGCTCGCGGCTCGTCCGCCCGCGGCCGAGGAGGGAGGCGGGGTCTTGTGCGTCACTTCCTGGCGCCGGGCCTGAGGCAGTCGACGCGCAGCCCGGGCGGCGGGCGCACCGGCACCATGAGCGAGGCCGACGGGTTGCGGCAGCGCCGGCCTCTCCGGCCGCAGGTCGTCACGGATGACGGCCGGACCCCGGAGGCCAAGGGCGGCAGGTAGGCCGGGCCCGCAGCGGGGCGCTGGCAGAGACGAACCGGGGTCAGTTCAGTGTCCCGCAGCCTCGCTTCACCGGGAGGGAGCGCTCGGCTCCCGGCGCGCGGGGCGCCTGCCGCCCCTCCAGCGCGGTCGTAGCGTCCCCGCCCTGACCCCCGGCCGCCGCCTGCGTCTCCCGGGCCCGCCCGCACTTGCCTGCGCGGTCGCCCGCGGAGAGCGGCCTCCGCAGCCGGTCTTCTCGGCGCGGTTTTCAGGAAGAGCGGGGCACGGAAGGGACGGAGTTGAGCAGTTTCTGTGAGAAGCCAGCCTCGAGCATTTTCCTGCTAGGGACGGAGATGCAGAGGACGCTGTAGTCACTGGTGCCTGTGAAAGAAATCTCGGGGCTTTGGCTTTCGCTGCTTCTCCCAAGCTTCCGGAATTTAAGTATGCTTTGCTCTTTGGGTAAAGAATGAAGTATAAGCCTTTAAAATTCTCAAGGTTCTTTTTTTACCTTTGTGCCGAGAGTGTCATAACTTTGAATTATTAGAAGCAAGAGGCCCCACAGAGTCCAAGCTCAAAGTGTGGAACTGATTGGCTTATTTGTTTAATTATTTGGGCGGTGGGGGAAGTGATTAGTTTTATTTATTTTTAGAGGAAGTACTGGGGATTGAACTCAGGGCCTCCTGCCTGCTAAGCGTGTGCTCTACCACTGGAGCTGTACCCTCCCCCTTGATTGACTTACATGTTGATAAAAATATTGGGAATGTTCATTGGATGCCTGTGCGTGCGGTACATCCTGAACGAGGGACAGTCTTTGGCAAGAAGAACTGAATTGATTCACTGATGCTAGTAAGAGGAACCCCTTTGAAGGAGAGTTATAGCAGAGAGGGGCGTCTGGGCTCTAGAAAGGCAAGTCACAAAGGAGGTTTTTCAGTCATGAGTCAGGGGCCAGTGGAAAGCATTCCTTCCGTTTTTGCAAAATAGTTGTGTCTGGGAAGAGAGACAGCTATGTTTAGTGTCTGTGTGTTGAGGAGTGAAGAGTTGAAAATTTAGCAGGTGCTCTTTGAATAAACTTAAGTGTTTTAGACTAATCCAAAATCTCTGTTAGGTCCATTTTCCTTTTTAAGGTTGAGGCGTCAGGGAGGCAGTGTGCAGAAACAGCTGGGGCTGTCATAATGCATGAAGTTGTCAGGAGCCGGGAATCCCGAGTTCTCTTCTCAGCTCTTCCCCGGGCGTGTTTTCCCATTGCTCTTTGCCCTTGTTTTAAATTTGTTTTCAATGCTAACACAGAGTCTAGGAGCCCAGTTTAAAGGAGTATGACAGGTGAACCAATGCAGGGTGCAGTCCCTTGGGAAGCCTGAGCCATTGTGTGTGACTCTCAGGTTCCAGGGATCCCCTTGGTACCTGGGGTTCTGGTCTCCCATGGATTTGGGCCTAAAGGGTTTCCCATAAAAATCGCAGGCCTATTTTGATCTCACGGAGTCTGTTGGTCAGGACTTTGGTCCATAAGTCGAGGCCCTGATGTCCTGTGAGCAGAATCGGTTAGAGAAATCCCTTCATGTGTGGCTGGTGCGGTCACAGGGTTTTGTAAGGCGGAGCTGAGCTGACAGTTGTTGTCCAATCCTGTTGCGTCACTGTGATCACTGTCTTGCCTTAGAGGCTGTTAGGAAATACGAGGGTGCGGGTGTAGAGGTTGGGGCAAACAAGTTGATTTCCCAGACAGCACCTGGGAAGGAAGTTGCTGACTTTCTGGGATGTGTCAACACAGGCTGGGGAGGAAAGAGCAGGATGGGCAGGTGCAGAGCTTTGTCAGAGAAAAAGGTACGGATGAATGGCGGGTCCTCTTTTTGAGTGGATGCAGTGCAGGTGTGCACCGGCGGTGGTGGGTGAAGGTGGCAGAGGAGAGGCTGCTTTATAGTTGGATCTGAGTTTGTGGAGCCAGCAGTGAGGTGGACTTGCCAAAAAGTTAATGAACCTTGGGCTAAAATAAGCCCAGAGCATGCGTGGGGAGCCCCCAGCCCAAGGAGCTGTGCACCCGGCTTCCTGACTCAGGTGCCCGCAGAGTGCCATCCGCTGCCTGAGGTTTTCCGTGTGTTCCTGTGCTCCAGGCTCAGCATTGTGTACACATCAGTCACAGTGTTTGGTTCGTAGTCCTCCTGACGTGTTGGGGGATGGGGAGAAAGGGAGCCCCTACCCTGCAGCGTGGGTCACGTGGAGCCAGATCTCCCACTTTTTCACGAGAAGCTGGGAGCCCAGGTGTTTGTATAATGTCCCCTCGTTTCTCCCTGTCGATGGCTAACCTGTTCTGTGGACTGACAGTTTATGGTTTGACTAGAGCTTTGCCTTGAGTTGTGGGCTTCACCCTTTACGGGGGACTCTGGCAAGCTCTGAAGCAACCAGAATGCTCTGCCAGCCCCACCGTCTGAGGGGCTCGTGCCAGGCTGGGGGTGCTCCAGCTGGGGAGGACAAAGAGGGAGAGAGCCGGGGCGGTGTGGTGTCGGGCCGGGAGCCTGGGGTGGCAGAAGCAGGCGGGTCAGCATGAGCAGCAGGGTGCGTGTTCCTCATGATGTGCTGTGTGAGCCAGTGGGGCAGCCAGGGTCCCCAAGGGAAAGGACTGGACCCGCCCTGGGCTGCAAAGGGGTGTCGGGGCTCCAAGGTGGTGGGTGCTGTCTGATGAGGAAGCCACTTGGGCAAATTGTAGCTGCTTCAGTTCAAATTGATTAAAATGAACCAAAGGTAAACATTGAGTTCTTGTTTGTGTTATGTAGATGGTTGGAGGCATGGCAGGGCTGAGGAGGGACAGTGTATGTCTGTCTGTGAGGGGCAGCTGCACATGCGGGCTCCCTGGTGACCCTGGCAGGATTGAGAGCTGGGAAGTCTCACAGACGGAGGGGGCAAGTGGGGCCCCGGGTCAAGGTGAGTGGATCAGTGAGCTCTGAGGGCAGCGGCGGGGGCAGGGGGTTTTATCTGTGGGGAACAGCTGTTCGAGGAGGTTTCATAGAGTATACAAAGCAGGTAGTCTCTAAATGGCTAAGAATTTGCTTGTTTGGGCTATTTTAAAATAACTGGGTATGTAAGATTTGAGTTTGGCTCTGGTGGGCCTTTTGAACTAAGGGTCTCAGCCTGCGTGAAGAAGTAAGTGGCCTGAGGCTGCCTTTGGCTCGTTTGTGTGAGCTGCCTTTTCTAAAACTTGACCTTGTGCAGAACTTTCCAGTAGGGGCTGGCTGGCAGTCAGCCTGGGTGTTGATGGACTTCTTTCGCTGGGGAGGGGCTGAAGCAGGCCAGTGGTGTCCAGCTGCACGTTAAGAACAGCTGGGGATCTTGAACCTACCAGACTCTCCGGCTTTGTTTACAGCTGCCCCCAGGGAGGTGCCACCCTTGGGAGCCCTGGGCTGGGTGGCCTCCAGATTCTTCTCCAGCTCTTTGTACCTGGTTGTCAAAGGGTGCTGGCTGGCTCCCCGGCAAGGGTAAGCCGTGTGGACACAGGTCATCACTTGAGTTCTGGCCACCTTTCTATCTGTAAGCATTCATTTTCTGTCCTGGGTGGACTCCTTGTTTTGGAGATGAGAGAGCCTTTCCCCGTCGTGAAAGGGGCAACAGGATATTCAAGCAGGCTGCCACCAGCTCTGAATTGGATTACTAAAGTAAGATTTTAAAGTGTACACTGAAGTGTAGAAATGGAGATCTAACCACATAGGGTCCCAGACAGATGAGACGAATCTGTTTTATGTGGATCGTGTCGGGCAAAGGAAAGGTAAGGGGGCGCTTTGGCCAGCGTCCCTGTTTTTTTGTTGAGATTGCACGGGCAGCACCTCTGCTGCAGGGGTGGGTGGGTTATGTGAGCCCCCTTTGAAGGGTCGCTCATCCTTCCCTGTTGAGCCCTGCAGAGAGGTTTTGTAGGACCACGTGGCCTGCTTTTTGGAACTCCACCTTTAAAGGAGCCATAGGACCAGATCATTCCTGCCACATGCCCTGTGTCCATCAGGCTGAGAGGCTGGGCACTCAAGGAAGTCCTGAGTGACACATGTCCCAGCCAGGATGGGCGGTGTGCGGAGTTGCTCACTTACTTTTTGACATCTTTGTTGAGATGTAATTCATGTACTATCATTCACCGTTTAGGATGTGCAGTTTAGGGTTTTTAACATATTCAGAGAGATCTGCAACAGTCGCCACAGTCTACTTTGGCATTTCCATCACTGTTAACGTTTTTTGAGACGAGAGTCACAGAAGATTAAGCACCTTAGAGCACACAGTCTGTGGTGTTCAGTGTCTGGCAACCACCACTCTCTCTGGTGTCAGAATTTTCTCATCACCCTAGGAAACACGTTGTTCCCCTTAAGTAGTCACCCCCGTCCTGCTCCCACCCAGACGTCCGGCAGCAGATGAGTGGATACACGTGTGTGGAGCTGTGCCATGGAGGGAAGGAGGTGCTGGCGCGCTGCAGCTCGGTGAGCCCGGACACGACGCTGAATGAGGGGGCGGCTTGCCGAGGTCCCACACGTTGGTTCCGCTTACCCGAAACATCCAGAAGAGAGAATCACATTCGCTTTGCGGAGTGTTTCAGAGCCTGACTCTGAGGGCTCCTGGTCTGGGCGTCCTCTCCCATCCCCCGTCCTTCGCAGGCGGTGATGCTGATGGCACCCACGGGCTTGGGTGAGACCTGGCCCTCTGGCCGTGGGCCGGGCAATGGCCACTGTGCCTCTGCCTGCTTCCTGGCCATCCACAGAGGCCAGGGTCCCACCTGCTGACCCGCGGGGAGCTTGCTGCTTGTCACCCTCTTCGGGGCCCTCACCACAGACCTCTCAGGCTGCCTTTGGCTCTGCCCACAGCTCGATTCCAAAGCTGCTTCATTTTTAGGTATTTGTTAGAGCAGCACCTCATTCCTGGTACCGGATTTAGTTAGAAACCTGTGTCAGTCTGTGCCTGTCATGACAAAGGACCACACACTCAGCATCAACAACGCGAGCAGATCGTCTTACAGATCTGGGTCAGAAGTCGCACCCAGTCTCACTGTGCTGAAGTCCAGGTGTCAACAGGGCCGCCTGCCACCCAGCAGCCCTAGGAACAGCCTGTCCCTCCCACTCAGACTGACTTGGGATTCAGGCACTTCAGTCGTGCTACCCACGTGCAGGGTGCACTCTGTCGTTTCCAGCTACCCCCAGTGGAAGCAGAATGATTTATTTTCTGCTTTATTTGTTTATTAAAATCATGTGTGTTCTGGTCTCAACAATGCTTAGCAGGACAGTAGCATTTGCTTGTATGCAGTTGGGGTGAAGACAAGAGGGAACAGGAGAAGTTGATGGAAACATATCTTAGATTCAAAAGATCATGCTTTCATTTTTTCATTAGCATTTTGGTAATTTACCAGAGAGCTGAAATGATGAATTATGGAGCTCCTCGTGAAGCTGTCCCGGGCTTCTCTGGGCAGTTCCTCTGTGCTTCGCTGCTGCTTCGGACACGTTGCTGCTCCATGACTGCTTGCTTTACTCCTAAAGACTGTGAGCTCCTAGATGAATGACAAGGGCCTCCCGTGCAGCACAGGGAACTGTGCGATAGATGTAATCACCTGCAGTGAGAAAGACATGAGCAAGAATAGTCCCTCTGTGGGACACCAGAAACTAACACAACGTTGCCAATCAACTATACTTTAACAAAAAGTAATAAAATTAAAAAATCATACATGTTCAGAAGTGGGCAGGACTTTGAGACTACCCTGCCCCAAGCCCCGATCCTCAGTGGGCTTTGGGGTGCAGGAGCTCCTTTGAAGTGGCATGGTTGTGCTTGGGTAAGTTGGGGCTGGCCCCAGGCCCCCTCGTTTCTACAATCTGCATTGATACCATCCTGTCAAAAGTCAAATGAAACACTGCCCTAAGTTAAGTTGGTTTTTTATGCGTGAGTCCTGATTTTTTTTGATAAAGAAAGATTTTCCACCATAGGAGCTCATGATTTTAATTTGCTGTAAGTTAATCTTATTTCAAGTGTGTGGTAAATGTGGATACACTTAATGCAAGTACACAGTGATCCTGTACAGCGCGCTTCGTAGCAAGAGGCTGCAGGGCTCCTTGTCGCTGGGTGGGTGATGACGTGTGTGAGGACCGTCGGCCCTGTGTCCACACGCTTCGCATGAGGTTCCCGGCACATTTTTGGATCTTCCTGCGGCTGTAGCAGTGATGACCTGGGGTGTGATGTTGTAGGTTCTTTAACTGTCAGTGTCTGAAGAGCCGTAGTCGCCTTTTCAGCTGTTAGCTGTGTGATGCCCAGAGTGGTCGGGGGGCGCTCAGGCTGCGCTGCTTCCATCTCCTTCATGAATTTGTCTCTGCCTTTTTCATCCACAAAACCCGGGACCTGGGGGCACAGGTTCTGAGTGCTGCTGCTCTGGGCCAGGTGGCAGCAGGAGGTGGTGGCGGAGAGCCACCTCTTCCCATGGTGGGGAGGGCAGGCTCCTTTCTTGCAGCGCAGCTCTCTCATCATTAGTTTGTGCCCAGTGGTCCTTGGTTTGCCCGCATTTAACCTTTGCTTGAGGATCGCGTACGGCTTATCATCCCACCTGGAAAGTAACGGATAAGAGTGGCCCACAAGCTGGACAATTGAAAAAGAACAAGGGGATGTTTGCCATCCTAGCAAACAGTGCTGATCGTCCCTGTCACTGAGGTCATGGTGGGGGAGGCTGGGCAGGAGGGCTGAGACCGTGGCCAGTCCGCCTGAGCCCTGCTGACGCCTCGTGTACTTTGTCCCGGCAGCTCCTTCAGTGGCAGAGTGTTCCGAGCCACCTTCCTGATGCTGGCTGTGTCCCTGCTGGCCCCCCTGCTTGTAGCCGTGATGCTGCTGGACTCCCCCATAGACCCACAGCCCCTCAGGTGAGCTGCCCCACTGTCCTGGGCCGGGCGGGTTGGGGCTGCCCAACAAAATAGAATAAACCAGCTGAAACAGCTTCTCGAGTAATAAACCAGCCTGGTCTGAAAGGTAAGTTACCATGAGAAATAGAGGTTTGTGATTTCTTCAGTGCCTTGTTTGATGTTACACATGCCCAGTATTTTCCATGTTAGTGTTTCAAGGACAAAGCTACAACCCAAAGCAAAACCCGGAGAAGCCCCAAACAAGAGAAGCCTGAGCGTTAGAGAGGGTTAGCCCGAGCTCCTTCGGAGTAGCAGAAGCACACACAGGTGGCGGTTGAGTTCCAGTTGCCTTGTTTACTTTTTATGGTGACTGATGTTTAAAACCTTGTAATTAGTGTTCTCTTCCTCCCAAGTTGCCCCTCATCAGTGGGGTCTGTGGGAACGTACAGCCCCCGGGACTGAGACGATACTGTGCAGCTCGGGGGCGGGAGTGTATCCACATTTGTACTTACAGTCGTGAAGAGCCAGGCTGTCTTTGGTGTGAGGATTTATGACATCAGGGCTGTGCAGTCTGGTTCAGTAAGTTCCTGTTTCCTTTGAAACTGCCCAGGTGGCGACGCAGTCTGCAGCCTCCTCTGAGTTGGCCCATGTCACACTTCAGATAAGAACCCTGCCTCAGTGTGGAGGCAGTATAACATGTACAACTGAACATGTGCTGGTATTTTGTAAGTGAAAGTGAAGGTTCGTGGTGGATGGTGTGTGGGTGTCCTCTGCGAGGGGCCCCTCTCCAGCCGTCCCCCAGCGTGGAGAAGGATGCAGCTCAGCCTACCCCAAGTACCAGCTGACCTTTCTGGGTGACCCAGCCAGCAAGTGGGAGTGTGAATTGCGTCCCCAGCTGCAGGTCAACACCTGGGCTGGGGAGCTGGTCTTGGGAGGAGGGGAATGGTAGGGTGGCGGACAGGTAAGTATCAGGTAGGGCGGGGAGGGCTGGGTCTTCGTGACCGAAGACCTTTGGTCTCAGTGAAGGGGTGACGAAATTCAGGCAGAAGGTGGGTGTGAAGTCCTGACAGGCTAGGGCGGGGCGGGGGCTGCGGAGGATCGGTGGTCCTGCAGAGCCAGCCCATCTGCTGTGAGGAGGAGCCCAGGGAACTGGTGTGGCCGACGGGCCTCTCCCGCGACCTGAGACCCAGAATGGAGGCAGAGGACTGGCAGGCAGCGTGAGAACAGACACGAGCTGAGGTGTGAGGAGAGTGCTGCTGTCGGCAGCGGAAAGGCCTTCTTTAAAACTCCCATCAGAGCAGAAAGAGCAAGGGAGGGGGCCCACTGGCTGGGGCCAGTGCTGCAGTCTCCCCACAGCAGCATGGCGGGGCCTGCCAACCCTGCTGGCCGGGGTGGACGATGTGGGGGCAGGCTGGGTGCGGCTGGTGGGAGTGCCTCCTTGGGGGTCCATCTCCAGGCCATCTGGGGGATCAGAACAGACAGGCCGGGGCGAGGGCTCCTCCAGAGCAGGTCGGTACGCAGTTGCTGACAGCCCTTGGGGAGCGGGGGCACCAGGAGGGCTGTGGGTCTTAGTCACCCCCCAACCCCCGCCTCCATTTGCCTGTGGATGGAGAGTGATGAGCTCCTGGAGCCGCTTCTGCGTGAGGGGAGGGGGTCCAGGCCCCAGAGGGAGGGTGACAGGCAGGAGGCAGGATTGCCCATGTGGGATGATGGAGCCATGGTACCTTCTCTCTTCTCTGGAGCCAGAAGTGTCCACGCCTCTCCCTCCATGTCAGCTGGACTGGAGTGGCCAGTGAGAGAGGAGGTACCGGGGTGTGAACAAGCCAGTGGGTGAGGAGGTACCGGGGTGTGAACGGGCCAGTGGGAGAGGAGGTACCGGGTGTGAATGGGCCAGTGGGAGAGGAGGTACCGGGGTGTGAACCAGAGGGTGTGAGCAACTGGACAGGTGGGCCTGGTGCTCTCAGTGGCATTAGCCGCATTTCTGTTTTCAGTCCTGTTTTGTGCTGTGACCTTTTCGGTAGCTCGGGAAGTTTTTTTCCTGAACTTGTGCTTCTGGCAACTAAGGATGTTACGGGAATGTGCCCGACTTATTAACGAACGGGGAGTCTGCATGTAGGTCCTTGTAGGTCCTTAGTAAATACTTTCTTTATGTGTTTTTACAGACAGATCCCTATAATTGCGTTCTTTTCCAGCTTCAAAGAACCCCCTCTCTTGCTCGGTGTTCTGCAAGCAAACACAAGGTTGCGACAGGCGGAACGGCTGTTTGAAAACCAGCTTGTTGGGCCGGAGTCTATAGCAAATATCGGGGGTAAGTAGAGGCCTGGGACCTCGAGCTGACTTGCCCGAGTGGGGAGGCCCGGGCAGGCTTCCTGGCTGTGGACGTGCGTGTTTGTCCAGCAGACTCGCCGTGGGGCCGCTCGCCTCTCCGAGTTGCAGGCTGTTTCAGTGCTGGGTGATTCTGAGTTCACGTCTCTGGAGCACTTTCTTCTGCTCAGATTGTTGGGCCCTTTAAGACGAGAGGAGAGAGAAAAACGCCGACGCTGATGTTTGGTTCACTTGTCAGAGCTGGGCAGGGGGTGCTTGACGAGACCTTGTTTTCTTGCTCAGACTGTCTCTGTGTAGATTTCACCTGTGAAAAGAACAGGAACTATTCCTCAATATTTCTGTTTTTCTTAAAGCTCACTTCGGTGGGTACATTTAAGGGTAACCATCTGCTTCAGGTGCCCAAACCTAAGAACCAGAATAGGGTCTGGTTCTAATTCTGGAGTCTGCGGCACCTGGAACAGGCCTTCTCTGCCTGTGAGGATGCGACGTGAGCGGAGGGGTCGTAAGAGCAGTCAACGGACAGGCTCTGGACCTGAGTGGCGGGAGGGCCTCCCAGCACTTTGCCCTCGAGGCCGAGGCCCTGCAGCGAGAGTGGTCCTGTTGTTCTCGGCAGGTGGGGGCCGCGCTGCAGTGGCCGTTGCTGTTTGTCTGGCAGAGTCAGAGTTGCCCACGGGGGATGGGCACATCATTCCAGAGCTTCGCGTTTCTCTTAAAGAGACGTTGATGTTTATTATTTTCCCAATTGTGTGTTTTGCTAAAAAAAATTCAGTATTGATATTTAAAACTGGAACTTTGAGACTTAAAGTGATCTTTTTAAAAGAAGATCTCCCCGAGAATGCTTTTCTTGTCTTTCCCACTTGGCCTGGAGTCTCATCCTGCTCTGTCCTCAGGCTCCCTTTTCTCTCCTAAAGGAGCTGCATGTCCTCCTGGTGACATTTCTGGTTCCCTACTGCGGCGTGACGGCTGCTGCCTCGGGTGGGGGTGGGGGGGCTGCACGTGGCTGACGGTGGAGGGATGCGCTTACCTCGGGATTCTGGGGGAGGATCACCCATGAACATCCTTGAGTTATTTTAATCACATGTTACGTTTTAGAGCAGTTTGGATTCACAGCCAAACTGAGGGGAAAGATCGGAGATTTGTTGAGGATTTTTGCATCTTCGTCCATGAGAGATACTGGTCTGTTTCCTTGAAGTGACTTTACCTGGGTTTGGTACCAGGGCCATGCTGGCTTCGTGGAACGGGTTGAAAAGCGTTCCCTCTGCTTCTGTTCTCTGGGAGAGACGGTCCCTCCCCTAAGCGTCGGGTGCGGCTCGTCAGTGAGCCTGTCGGCCTGGTGCTGTTCTTGAGGGTGGTAACCGTTGATTCATTTCTTCAGTGGACGTAGACCTGTTCAAGCTGTCTGTTTCTCGTATGAGTTCTGGCAGATCGTGTCTCTGAAGGAATTGGTCCATTTCATCTCCAGTACCAAACTTGTGGACACACACTTGTTCGTGGTGTGCTTTCGTTATCCTCCTGACGTCTGCGGGGTTTGTAGCGATGTTCCGTCTCCATTGCTGCTGCTGGTAATGACTGTCTTTTTCTTTGCTAGCCTGGTCTGGAGATGACGTATTTTATCAATCTTTTCAAAGAACTAGCTTTTAGTATTGTTGATTTTCCTCTCTTGATTTCTTGTTTTCAATTTCATTTGATATCTGCTCTAATTTTCATTCTTTCTTTCTTCTGCCTACCTAAGGTTTCAGTTACTTTTTCTTTTCCTGGTCTTTTCCTGGAAGCTTGGATAATTGGTTTGAGGTCTGTCTTCTCTTCTGATACAGGCCTTTGATGCTGTCGCCCTCTCTAAGCGCTGCTTTCTCTGCATCCAGTAGATTTTGACAGGTTGTGTTTCATTTTCATTTAGTTCAGAACTTTTTCTAATTTCCCTTGTGATTTCTTCTTTGACCTGTGTGCTATTTAGAAGCGTGAGTTGTTTAATCTCTAAGTATTTGGGATTTTCTTGCTCTTTCTGTTTCTGACTTCTAGTTTAATTTCGTTTTGGTCTGAGAGCAGACATTGTATGATTTCTGTTTTTTTAATTTGTTAAGGTGTGTGACACAGAACGTGGTCCGTCTTGGTGAACGTCCCACGTGAGCTTGAGAAGGATAGGTGTTCCGCTGTTGCTGGCATGAGGTGGTGGAAGGGTGACAGTTATGTCCAGTTAGCCCATGGTGCTGGTGGTCCCACGGTGTCCTTCCCGACTCCGTCTGCGGGAGCTGTCCGCTGCTGGGGGCCCCGCCTCCGTCTCCTGCGGCTCTGCCAGCTCTGCCTCCTGTTCTTCGGTGATTGCTGTGAGGCGCACACGTGTTGGGCTGCCGGTTCTTCTCCGCAGCTGGTGCTTTGTCGTGAGTGCCGGCCCCCTTCCTCCCGATGGTTCCCTTAGCTCTGCTCTGCGCCGCCCGCGGCCAGCAGGGCACTCCAGCTTCCTCTTGGCTGGTGTGAGCGCGGTGCAGCTTGCTCTAGCCCTGCAGCTCAGATCTGCGTGTGTCTGTTTAAAGAGGGTTTCTGGTGGGCCGCCTGTAGTTGGGCCTTGCTTTTTGATGCACTCTGACCGTCTGTCTTTTAATTGGGGTATTTATACCATTGACATTTAAAATGATAACTGATACCCAGCTGATCCCTGAATAGCTCAGGTTTGAGCTGTGTGGGCCCACTTATTCACGGGATTTTTCAATAAGTTCTGCCACACTACTTGATTCGCAGTTGCTAAAATCAGGTGCGGAAACCCGCGGATGTGAGGTCTGACCATAAAGTTATACACTGACTTCCAAACTGTGCAGAGGTCGACACCTCAGCCCCCAGGTTGTTCAGGGGTCAGCTGTGGTTGGATTAGTGTCTGCCATATTTGTTACTGTTTTCTTTTCATTGTCTTTGTTTTCTTGTTCCTTACTTTCTCTTCCACTCTTTCTGACTTGAGCAGTTTCAGTTGAGCATCTTACGATTCTGTTTTCTTTCTTAACATATCAGGTATACTCACTTTAAAAACTTCTGTTAGTGGTGGCCCTGGAGTTTGCCACACACATTAGAAACAAGGAGCATTTCATGAGCTTGCGAGTCACCGCAGTCTCTGGGTGGTCCCAGCACTGCTGTCTGTGCAGCTCAGGTGAGCGCTCAGGCTGCTCTGACGTGGCTCCGAGGGCCCGCCCAGCAGTTCTTCCCCTCTGGTTGGGTGCACTTGGCTCAGCAGACACTGACATGAGGAGGACGTGAACAGCCCCCAGCGCCAAGCGTCAGCTCGAGGGCCCCTGCCCCTTTCAGGGTAGAACCCCTGTGTGCATCACTGACTGCTGTCTGCTGTGCCCTTGCTCCGTGCTGATTCCGCGCCTCCACGGGGTTGTTGCTGCGCGTGTTCAGGACTTTTGTCCTCAGACACGGCTTGCCTTCATCTTCAGAGCTGCCATTTCCCCTGGAGATAAAAAGCACAAACCGGTTGCCTCTGTTATAGGAGGTGGTGTGAGCCCAGTTTTCAGGCTAACCCAGTAACACCCTTGTTCCTTCCTGTTTTTAAACAGATGTGATGTTCACTGGCACAGCAGATGGCCGGGTTGTAAAGCTGGACCGCGGTGACGTAGAGACCATCGCCCGATTTGGCTCAGGCCCATGCAGTGAGTTGGTGACCCCCGGTGTATGTCTCTTCTAGCTGTTCAGGAAGGCACGGGGTGGCCAGTGGAGCTGCGTTCTCCTTGGAGGAGAAGAGCCTGCCTGAGTGTCACCGGCTGTGGTGGCCGTTTCCCCTCCGTGCTGTGGCCAGGGCCCTGCCGCCCCTCCCCCCGCAAGGCCTGTGTCCTCGGAGCTGCTGCAGGAGGCTCTCGGCTTTGTCCTGGGGCTGCCCCGCGGAACCTCAGCCCCTCCTCCAGAGCCAGACGCCCACGGGTCACTCAGAAGCCCACTGTTTAAAAACGGGTAGCCCACAGACTTGTTAGTTACCCGTTTCTGAGAGCTAACATGTTTTTGTAAAAACGATGCATTTTCATGGTGAAATGCGAACAACACAAAGAAGAAAGTGAAAATGCCCCGGAGTTTTCTCAGATGTAACCGTTGTCAGTGTTTTATTGAATGACTTTTCAGCTTTCTGTTTGTGGATACTCACATCCACGAATGGTTTTATGAGATGGGGTTAATACTCTGCATTTGGGTATTTGACAGGCATTGTTGGACTCCGTTATTTTGGCCTAAGTGCCCTGCAGTGAGTGCCCGGCTGTCAAGAGGCTGTAGGACGGGTGTAGAGAAAGGATAGGTGGTCGGGCAGGAGCATTGCTCCGAGGAGTAAGACAGCAGCGCTCCCTTCCTGATGGGTGGAGGGAACTGCCACGGCCCTGGACGGGCACAGTGCTGAGGTCCAGCTTTTGGGCTTAAACACAGCTCCTGAGGTCCTGGGGGATTCTGGAGTCGGTTCTGGGTCAGCTGATGTCCCTGAGTTCACTGAGTCTCAGGGTGCTGGTGTGCACGTCAGCCTTGGGTACCAGCTGCTGTGCTGTGTCCACCTCCAGACTGTCGGGTGGCCCCTCCCGACCTGTCGGGCAGTTGTGCTGTGCTCTGGGGGCTGGAGTCCAGGGCCAGAGTCCACCTGGTGCTGTGGGCTCTCTGTCTGCAGTATGGCGCGGGGGCGGGACGCCGAGGGGGTCTGGCGGAGCCCTGGGCCGCCGCCGAGCCCTGTCCTTGTGTCTCCGCAGAAACCCGAGGCGACGAGCCTGCGTGTGGGAGGCCCCTGGGCGTCCGGGCCGGGCCCAACGGGACCCTTTTTGTGGCCGATGCTTACAAAGGGCTGTTTGAAGTGGACCCCAGGAAGCGTACGTGACGGCAGCCTGTCCCCGCCCGCAGTGCTCTCAGATCCGTGAGCCGCGTGTGCCTCATTGGGCTTGGCAGCGTTTGCTGTGCGTGGGCCATGGTGACTGCTTCTCCAACTTGCTGGGAGTGCCCCTGCAGGCCTGCTCGGGCCTGCGTCTGGGTCCGAGCCGCAGGGTCTCAGGGACTCATCCTGGGGGTGTCAAACTCACCTTCCCCTCCTGACTTTCCTGTGTGTCTCCTGCGTGTCTGCTGCCCCTCGCTCTTCCCTCTTCCTTCCTCGCCACCTGCCTTTTCCTTTCCTTTCGTCCGGCTTCTCCGGCTCCTCTCCCCTGACTGGGGGTGGCGTCACCTGCACTTGGACGTCCGACCTCCGCCGTGTGTGGGGGATGTTGCCCTGGCGGGTGGCGCGTGCCGGAGCCCGGCCGTGCCCGCTCCCTCGTCCGCGAGGTGGGCCGGTGGGAGCCTGCGTAGGGGCTGCCGTGGCTTCAGGCCAGACTGTCCGAGGACGAGCTGAGCACTCCACGAGCATTCGTGCTGCAGCCTGAGAAGACTCACTGCCTCTCCTGCCGCTTTATTTAAAAGCAGACGAGGGGGACGTTTTAGATTTGTCTCAGGCAGTCAAACAGAAAACTGCCTTTTTAACCTAAGACGCTTAACAGAGTTTTGAGTCAGTTGTTCTTGATAAAAGATATTTCTCATCTTGGAGGATTATGCCTTTAATGAACTTAGTTAAAAAATTCATCACCTGCAGATGAAAGAAGGGGAAACACTGTTCCTGTGAGAACGGGTGCGTCTTCTGACTGGGACGTGGGGACACCTGCTGTGGTTTTTCCTCTTAAATCCCGTAGGCTGGTCAGGGTTTTGGAATTACTGAGGTGGACGTTCTTGGACTGACAGCCAGTCTCCTCCTTTCTTCTTCCCCTTCTCCTTTTCCTCCCCCCCCCCAGGGGAAGTAAAACAGCTGCTGTCCTCTGAGACCCCCATCGAGGGCAGGAGGCTGTCCTTCGTGAACGATCTTACAGTCACGCGGGACGGGAGGAAGATTTATTTTACTGATTCTAGCAGCAGGTGGCAGAGACGAGATTACCTGCTTCTGCTTATGGAGGGGACGGATGACGGACGGTGAGTGTCCCTCCCCATCTTCTGCTCAGGCAGGGTGACTTCGCGGGGCTTTTCACTCTTGGGAGTCCTGGGCGTTTCTGGGCGTAGCACTTAGCCTTTGATAGGACCCGAGTGTCTCCCAGAAGCAGGTGTTGGAGCAACACAGCAGCAAGATGTCTCACTTTCTCTTTGGAGAAATGAAACTCACGTCAGCCAGCCCCCTGAGGGTGTGGTCTGGCTCCTGGGGGAGGCCTCACACCCCGGCCGGGGTTTCTGAAGGGCACTCCGGCGAGGCTGGAGCTGTGGCAGCCCTCCCTGGTGCCGAGCCAGCTCCCAGGTCAGCGAGGGAACTGCCTGGGCTTGTCTGCAAGAGGACGCTGGATGTGCTCTGGGTGGGGAAGGGCCCCCAGGCCAGTCTGGGACCAGGTCTGAGCAGAGGAGCAGCGGGGGCCCTGCCACTGTGGCAGAGGCCGAGCCCCTTTCCACAGGCCCCTGGCCCGAGGGCCCAGACGGGAGCAGGGCTGCAGCCCAGCAGGGGTCGCGGACGCGCCTGTGACCCTGGGTTGGCGCCCCGCAGCCTGCTGGAGTACGACACCAAGACCAGGGAGGTGACGGTTTTGCTGGACCGCCTGCGGTTCCCCAACGGAGTGCAGCTTTCTCCTGAGGAGGACTTTGTCCTGGTGGCAGAGACGACCATGGCGAGGATCAGGAGGTGGGCGAGCTCACGTGGGCTGTCGTGTCCTCGGGCCGGACGGGCGTGGGTGTTGCTGCGGAGCCTGGTACGCGGTAGGCACCCTGTCCCGGGGGTGGGCGGTCAGGTCAGCTCATCCTCCCTCCCCTCCGTCTGCCTCCTTGGGCGTCGGCCGGGAGAGTCTTGGCTGAGTGCCGACTGCGACCAGGCCCCTTCCTCCTGCCTGTGGGCCGCCTGTTTCTCTTGCTGGGCCCGGGGCTCCGAGGGCCTCTTGCAGCAGCCGTGAGGTTCACGATGGACACGTTTGCAATTTGTCCGTCAGGTTTTTGGGGCCAAGACCAGTTTGGTGCTTGGCTAGAATTTTTCCTTCAGTTGAAGGGCTGCTGTTCATCGCCTGCGTGGGTGACTTTTTCAGGTTCTACGTGTCCGGCCTGATGAAGGGAGGGGCTGACCTGTTCGTGGAGAATTTGCCTGGATTCCCAGACAACATCCGGGCCAGCAGCTCCGGGGGGTACTGGGTCGCCATGGCAGCCGTTCGCTCCAACCCTGGCTTTTCCATGTTGGATTTCTTGTCTGAGAGACCCTATCTTAAAAGATTGATTTTTAAGGTAATTATGAAACTGTAATTTCAAAATACAAAATGAAAATGTGTCTAGTTTTTTAATTTTGAAAGCTCTGAAAATTCTAAGTCTGCTTATAACATCTAGCGCTTTTCGCAACATCTTTAAAACACATTCGACCCTTTGGCCTGAAATGTAAATGTAGGTGCTTGAGCCCCTTGGTGTTTCCTTCTGGTTTCTTGCCTGGGTGTGCTCGTCGCCACCTCCCCATCGTGACCCGCGGGGCCTCCGGCCCTGCCCTCCAGACCCTGCGACTTTGCCCCCGCCCCCTGCCCTAGGCGGCGTCTCAGGTGCACCCTCCTGTGGGCGCACGGACAGACCCGCCAACCCAGCCCCCATCCCGCCCTGTTTCTTTCTGCCTCAGAGCCCTTGCTCACCCCTCTCTGTGGGATTCCGCCCGTCTTCAGTTACAGACACTGAAACAGTTGTAAGTGAAGGTCTGGGAGGTACCAGCGCTGGGGCTGAGTCCGTACGGCGCCTGGCCCTGTAGGTGGGCCCTGCTGAGGGGCTGCTCGGTCAGGCTGGCCCACGGCGTTCCGTGTGGCTCTGACGTCAGTGGCCGCTGTTCAGAAATGACACGTTGTCGGCTGCAGAATCACCTCTGTTCTCCTGGGACCTGGGAGTAGGTGGATGGCAGAGCAGGTGAGGAGGAGGATTTGAGGAAGGCCTGAGCACCTCAGGGACCCTGGGCAGGTGACGTGGTTTCTCGGCCTCAATTTATTCTTCCGTCAAGTGGGAAGAATAGCAGCATTTCATTAGGTGATGAAACATGTAATGATGTCCTGTGATGCCCTGAGTGGAGGATGGGAGGGGCTCGGTGTCGGTGCCTGTTGGAGGACGTGGTTGGTGGTGGGGGTTGTGTCTCGGCTCCTGGGCCACGTGGGCTCCATCAGAGTGGTGGGTGTGATTCTGGGGGTCCAGGCAGGAGCAGGGCCAGCGTCTTCATGTGGGTGTGTCCGGGCAGTGGCAGGTCTGGAGCAGTCAGGAGGTGGGAGAAGACCACAGGCCTTGCAGACTTGAGAAGGAAGCCCGATTTCCTCAGGGTGTCACCAGAGCTTCGTGGATTTTCTTTCTCAGTTTTGAGACAACGTCAGAGCTAAAAAAAAAAACAGCGGGCAGGGGATAAGGCACTTCTGCCTTGAGCTGTCTGCAGGTGACTAGCCGACCTGCTCCCTCAGAGCTGCTCCTACCACAGGCTGTTCTGTCTCCAGACTTCTGGCGTGACCGTCTGGCGCACAGACCCTGCTCAGTCATGCCAGTGGCCGGGTGGCGGCTTTTGTAACGGGACTGGGGCTCTGTCTCCTCAGCTGGGGCTTCTGTTAAAATGCCCAGGTGATGACGGGTTCTGGCGGTGAGAACTGTAGCCCTGAGGGCTGGAAACAGGTGGAGAGTTGAGAGCTTTCTGGGAAAACGAGTTGTTAAGCGGAGGGAATTGAGGTCTCTTAGGGAAAAGGTGGAGCGAACAGAGGGAGGACCTAGGATCAAAGGAGGTGGGTTCGAAGGTCTTGGGAAGCCTTATGGGACATTCTGAGCCAACATGCAACTTGGCTCGATTGCTGTGGAACCTTCTGGAACACAGTCAGCTTGTACGTGTAGGGGGTGGGGGCTGCAGTGGAGGAGACAGGGCGGTTTGTGCCCGGAGCGGGGCTGCTAGAGGGTGGGCCCAGGCTGCAGGGGCTGTGGGGGCTGCGGCCGGTTTCACCTGGCCCTGCCCTGTGTGGCTTTCCCGTCGCTGTGGGAGCTGGGCCTTTACTAGAAGGTTAAAAACTGAGTAAACATCCAAGAGCTGGTCAGCTTCATTCAGCGGCTCAGAGATTGGGCAGTGTCTGTGCAGCAGCCGGAGTCCAGGCTCCGAGGAGCCGTCCAAACGGAGGACTTCCCCGGACAGAGTGGGCAGGAGGAAGGAAGTCACACGAGACAAAAAAGCGGGGGGTTTGTTTTGAGGTCACGTTCCTCCAGGGCTGGCCGGGGCCTGCCAGGCAGATGGCCACACTGGCGTGGAGCAGGCGAGAGCCGAGGCCTCGGGAAGTCGTCGGGTCAGGTGCCAGGCTGTGGGCGGGTTCCCTGGGGCACCTGCTCAGCCCTGTTCTCCTGCTCTGCTTCCCTTGCAGCTGCTGGGTCAGGAGACGGTGATGAAGCTCGTGCCGCGGTACAGCCTGGTCCTGGAGCTCAGTGACAGCGGGGCCTTCCGGAGGAGCCTGCACGACCCCGATGGCCAGGTGGCCCCCTACGTGAGCGAGGCGCACGAGCATGGCGGGCACCTGTACCTGGGCTCCTTCAGGTCCCCCTTCCTCTGCCGGCTCCGCCTCCCTGCCTTGTAGGCCCTGCCCCGCCCACCCGCCCTGCCGGCCCTGAAAGTATGGTGCCGCTGCGGGGCACCCTCCCTGGGCTCCGCCCCGAGACTGAGGGAAGGTGGTGTCTGCCGTGGGGATGATGAGTCCCCGTAAAGCTGCTTTCTCTGAAAAGCTCTCCTGGGTGCAGCGGTTCCCTAGACACGGGCCTCCGGTCCAGGGACAGGGCGGTGGGTGAGCCGTCCAGGATCTTGTTTCGCTGCAGGCTCTGTGCTGCCAGCCTTGGTGTCTTTACTGTTAACCGGTGACGCCTGTCTTGGGGGTGGGGCCGGGCGGGCGGGGGGAGCTCAGAGCAAACGTGTGTCAGGCTGTGGCCGGGCCAACAAAGACGTCACAACCCTGTTCTCCAGGGTCAGTAGGACACGGCCTCGGCCCCAGGGTCCCTCCCGTAGCTCCCACTCTCCTGCCCCACTCGGCCCCCTCCCTGCCTGAGTCCCCTGGCCCTTGAAGGCAAGGAGCTGAGTGCAGGCAGAGGAGCCGCATGTTGATTCCAGCAGCTCAGGGGACCCCCCTTCCCTGGGGCCGGCCACCGGATGGAAGGATGGGGATTGAAGGTGGGGCCGGGGGAGGGGGGTCCTGTTCACACACCTGGCTCTGCACCGCCAGCCCCGATGTGAAGAGCGCACGTGGGGATGTCGCATCCGCTCCACGACACAGGCCTGGTGCTGCTGTGTATACTGACGGGGCATCTGCTCGGGCCCAGGTGTTGCAGGCCCGAGGTTATGATAATTAAACGGACTTCTCCCCGATGGCCTTGCTTGGGCGTTTCTCCTGTCTCTTCCACCGTAACAGCCGAGTGCGATCTGGTTCCTCGGTGTCCCGTGGAGCGGCTGTCCCGCTGGGATCTGGTTTAGGTCTGTGCGGCCCCCCCACGGCGGCCGCCTCTCCTGTTCTCCGGCCTGCACAGCGGGGCTCGGTGCTCCTTCCTCTCCTGGGTGTTCGTGAGAAGGCGCCAGGGCTTGTGTCTCTGCAGTTGCCTCTGTAACTTGAATAGACGCTACTGTTGGTAGCTGATGCTGCAGGTCAGGGAGGCTGACAGCCGTGGTGGGGCCGACGCTCACAGCCCCCCACCCCTGCCGTGGGAGAGTCGGGATCTGCTGGGGCGCATCCCAGGTCGCCGGCTCGGGCCGGCCTTTCAGCAGCGTGGAGCAGAGTCAGGCTGGCCCATGCCCTGCCTGGTGACGACTTGGCGTTATGTCATTTCATGGGAAATGCTTTTTCACGGGAAGCGGTGCGCCACGGGTGTCTAGTGAGTGTGCGGGATAGTCAGTGAACCCGATCGTTCTTCGGTAGACATGCACCCCAGGTGTGCCCACCCGGGTTCCTTCTTGGTTGGGAGCTGAGGGCTTTGCTCTCAGTGCAGAGGAGCTGGTAGCTTTTCACAGTTTCCAGCAAAGGCGTCTTTTTTTGACTCAGATGTTGACTTTCTGTCTCAAAGTGTCATTTCCTGTGTTTTACCTGGCATTCGCCGCAGTGAGGTGCAGAATGCAGCCTCCATAGGCTTGCGTGCGCCACAGGCGCTTGTTGGAAAGCAGACAGACTCGCTCTAATGTGAATCCCTCACGTGCTCTGAAAACTACATCGCACGGCTCATTCACTGTGTGCTTCCTCACCACCTGTTCCAGAAACGCCAGTGGGACTCAGTGCTGCCTTTTCTCGGACGGAGGGCCTGCCTGGAGACTTGCAGGGCCCTCTGCAGACTTGAACAGCTGTCACGTACCCTGACCTTTTTGTGACACAAGGTCACAGCTGCATCTTGTGGGGGAGCTGAGGCTGCGGAGGGACCTGCTTGGGGGCACAGCCGGCGCACGGCGAGGCTGCTGGGGGTGCTGGGGTGCGGAGACTGGGTGGCCGCCGCCCAGCCTGGGGTCAGACTTGCGGGTGGCCAGGCAGCAGTGTGGCGGAGGCCTTGTAGGTCCCCCAGGCGGTGGCCGTTCCTCAGCCTGGCCCATCTGCAACCTGGGGGGCTGGGTGCTGGAATGGGGGCCCAGAGCTGAACCCCGAATCTGCATGGCTATGTGGCGGCGTGTGGGGGGCCTGGCGGGGGGAAGCTCAGGGCAGGCTGTTGGAATTCTGAACTCTGATTGATTTTGGTCAGTTTGAGACCTCAAGCGTTTCTTCTTTTTGGTCATCTTAGAACCCTGGGCCCTAGCTTTCTGTTTCCCCAGGGGTGGTAAGTTAGATGGGGGTGCAGTCCCTTGCTTTCACCCGTCACATTTACGACAGTGTGTTGAATCACCGTACGCGCTGAATGCATGCTTCCTGTTTCTTGTAATTTAGCGAGTCGTTTTCCTAAAGGTGACAGCGCCCTTTGTGCTCATCTATGGTTTGAAGAGGATGCTTCGGCCTCACTGGCTCAGACGTCTGGTCACCTTCCTGGGTGGCCCAGCCTGCCACCTAGCCCACAGCGTCTCCCTGCGCCCCGCCCCAGCCTTCTCCCCTCTCCCTGGTGGGCCACAGGGTCTCCGGCTCTGTCCCCTCCCCACCTGTCCAAGCACAGCTGCACAGGGGCCGAGCCTTGGGCGGCCCCCACCCAGGACTGCACAGCCTGGGGGGCCAGCCCCTCCCAGGCGAGGAGCTGTCTCTGGGGCTCTGGTTGTAGCATGGCAGAGCTTCGGAGAGCTCTGTGGAGGAAAGGGGCCTCCCGATGCGCATCTGCTTCCCCGTTCTCCCAGAGCAGGTCTGGCAGAGGCATTCCTTTGGGTGGTCAGTTCTTTATTCATGTTTACCACTCGTAACTATTCGCCCCAAGAGGCCATGGTGCGCAGGAGCTGGCCTGTCCCCCGCCTGGTGCTGGAGCAATGGATTATTCAGACAGAAGGGTGGCTCCAGGCTTTCACTGGCAGCCTGGGGCCACGGGGCATTCAGGGTCCAGGACCCACGTAATGCCCATCGGAGGACTCGCCCTGAATCCAGGTGGGCAGCGTTGGGAAGACTAGTTAAGTTTAGAAGCACGTGTGGAATGTTCAGTCCGGCTGCAGGTGGTGACGTGGTTCTGTCGTGGGCTCCCGCGCTGCCGTCTGAGAGGTGCTGTTTTGGAGTCCTGATGACCAGGCGGTGATGGCAGGAAGGGAGCCAGGGGCCGGGGCTGCGGTCAATGACAGCGGAGGACGGGCACCTGGAAGCTCTGGAGCCAGGGGACCACCCAGACTTCCGAGTAGCAGCTGAGAGCCTGGAACAAGGGGGCCTGAGGGTCCTCCTTCCTGGAGGCCGCCCCCTGCCCCCCCCCACCGCCGCAGAGGTGGGCTCCCAGCGCGGCTGCTGAGGCTGTTTGCACATGCGCGTGGGTGTGCTCGCGCATGTGGGTGTGCGCGTGGGTGTGCACGTGTGTTTTCTTTACTGAACATTTCTCTCTCTGCTCTGAGTTGTTTCGAAAAATTTTAAACCTACAGAAACACCGAAGTAATAATTCAAGAATATATATTCGACATCCATATTTACAAGTTAACCAAATTTTGCCACATTTGCTCTCCTTATGTGTGTGTATTTAATTTTTTTTTAATAAAAACCTTTTTTTTTGTGGGGGAGTTAATCAGGTTTATTTATTCTTAGAGGGAGTGAACCCAGGACCTCGTGCGTGCTAAGCACGCGCTCTGCCGCTGAGCTGCACCCTCCTCGCCGTGATTTCTGAATTGCATGAAAGCTCTCCCCTGCCCCAAGCCCGCAGCGCTTACTGCCTGCAGGTGTGCCTTTGGGAGTGTGGGGGTCGCCTGGGGAGGCCTGGGGGGCTGCCGCCTCCCTGCTCTCCGGTGGCACTGCTGCCTGGGGTGAGATTGGGAACCTGGGGGACAGAGAAGTGCTGAGGGTGACGCCCGAGGCTGTGGGGGTGGGTGGGGGCCTGCGTGCCAGGAGGCGAGACCCCTCTTACCCGCTTCAGGGTGCGGTTGGTCTGGAAGTCGCAGTCATCCAGGCTCGGGTGCCCAGTCTTCTTGCAGGTGGTTCTCCCAATGTCCACGTCCAGCATGAACTTCAGGCCTTTCACTACCTGAGGGGACAGAGCCGGGTCACCAGGTCCAGGACGGACGGCTGCAGCTCCTCCAGCAGCAGGACGTGGCCTGAGACGGGGGAGGGGGTGAGGTAGGGAGCGAAGACCGGGGTCTGGGCCCCTGGAACCTGATGCTGGCCGCTCCACTGCACAGAATGCCCACTATGACGGTGACTGCATCCTGCTCTCCGCTTGCGGTCCCCGAGGAGAATAAAGATGAGGACGTCACCCTGCATCTCATGACCCAGGGCGACCGTTGTCCTGAGTCAGCCCGTGGAGCGGCCCCCTGTGCCCACCTGACACCAGCGCCCCAGTGGGTGAACGCGGAGCTCGCTGACTGGCTGCCCTGGGCCCTGCTTTCAGTGGGTGACTGTCCCGTCACTGTCCTGGGCCCTTGCTGACGTGTGTGCTCGGGACCGAGGATGAGCCTGGCCTGGCTGCCCTGGAGGCCCTCCTGGGATGGGGGTGCTGAGCTGCCTGTACAGGGTCGCTGAGGAGCCTTGGGACCCTGCAGGGTGTGACGCCTGTGCAGGGAAAGGGCAGCTGCAGGCGGGGAGCCCAGACCCACCTGGACGAGGGCTCTGCGGACTCGCGACTCCTTGAACAGGAAGACGTCGTTGGAGCAGTTGTTGAACCTCTCGGCGCTGTGTCTGGCCGCCCTGAGGACGTCTGGGTTGTCGGTCTTGATGGTCTTGGGGAACCCTGGCTTCACGCCTGAGTGAAGGACCTGAGAACACGAGTCTGGAAGAGAAGCAGGCAGATGAAAGCGTTGCTAGGAGCGTGGCCCCCGCCCGTCCGCCCCGCACCCTAGGGCATCCGCCGTGCGCCCCCGTGTTGGCTCCGCGCTCAGAGCCGAGGGCCGGTGTGGTGGGCGGCGCAGTGTGCGCCCACACGGCCCCTCTCAGGACCCGGTTACTTCCCGCGGTTCGAGAAACCTGGACACGCCGCCAGGACCAGGATGAGCCTCGTTGGGGGGGGGGCCTCGGTCTTCAGAGGGCCCCTCCACCCAGCCTTCGAGGCCGCCCTTTGGCTCTGGCCCCTCAGCTCGTCCCCAGCAGGTGGCCGCGGGGCAGTGCCCCCAGGCGTGTGGGCCACAAGTGGGCGGGGACTTTTCTTCTGGGCCCTCGGGTGACTTGACCTCAGGCTTCTGATTCTCAGTTTTCCTGCAGCAGTCGTGGACCCCTCGTGTATTAACATAATAAAGTTTGAGGAGAGATCTAAAATTATGGGGGCGGGAGGAAGGGAAGAGAGTTTTTGACTTGCAGACGCCTCCTCTTTACTGAGACTTCCCAGGTTTTACTGAGATGCTCTCTTGCAGAGGTGACCGGGGCTGGCTTGTCCCCGGCAGGCGGCCAGCTCAGCTGTTTTCTGTCGCTGACCGAGTGGAGCAGCACGTGGGGAGGAGTGGGCGGGGCTGAGGCTCTGGGGTGGACCGCTGCCGTCCGGGGAGACATGGGGTCCCTGGCTGTGAGGAGATCTCAACTTTTGGGCGGATAACAGCGCGTGTGTTCAACAGGGTGAAGCGGCTTGAGTAGAAGGCTTTCTCGGGCTGATCTGGGGCGTCCCGTGGGGGACAAGGAGCCCCAGTGTGGGGCTGATGGGTGGAGAGGAGGGCCTGAACCTTGAGCTTGGGGTGGGGATGAGGGTCAGTGGGCTGGGCGCAGGGTTGGTGACACGGACAGTCCGCGGGCTCCAGCTGGGGTTGGTCAGGCAGCTGGCACGTGTCCCCGGTGGCCGCCTGGCTCACGGGTCACGGTGGGGGGAGTGCGGCAACACCCCAGCCCAGCCCAGCGGAAGGTCTTGCCAGGGTGTCTGAGCCCATCAGCTCATCTGAGCGAGGGTCCTGGAGGAGGCCGTGTCCACCCACGAAGCCCTTCTCAGAAATGGATGTCTGACGCGAGGGCGGCACACAGAACCCCCGCCCAGCGCGCCACGTGCAGCCCACCTGAGGGTCTCCTCTCCGTGTGGTGGAGCGGCGGAGGGGCGCTGGGAGTGGGCAGAGGGAGTGTGGCCGGGTCTGTGTCTGGGTTGGATCTGCATGGACCTGAGACCCTGGGGGCCCCGGGTCAGCCTCTTCCAAAGGGGGCTGGTGCTGCCTGCCTGTGCGGGGCACCTCCTTTTGGGTGGCCCAGCTGGGTCCCAGGGTCGGGGCAGCTGGGCAGGCCCGTCCCCTGCGAGAGCGCCCCAGCAGGTGCCGCCGTTGCTGGCTGTGCTGTCCCAGAGCGCTGGCCCCACGAGGCCCCGGGCAGCATCTCTGAGACTCCACCGCAGCCGTCCGGCCCTCGAGTGACATCCCCATCCGCTGGGCTGTGCTGGGCGGGCGCTGGCTCAGGTCTGCCGTTGACAGGAAGTCCAGTGTGGTTTTCAGCTTCAGCTTCCTGGAAAACAGCTTGAACCTGCCCATCAGGTGGTCTGAGCAGCAGACTGAGAGCCGCCTCCCAGGGGCCGAGGCTCGGGCGGCTGTGCCGTCGGACGGTCCCCTCGCCCCCCGGGGGTCGCTGTCCACAGCTGGCTGTCTTTGTACGAATTACATATATTGCCTTCTCTGATTGTAGGTTTATCTGTTTGGTAGGAAGTTTGAAAAATACAGAAGAGTGTAACAAAACCAGTGGAACTCGCTGTCGGGGTCTGAGGGAGCCACTGACACTTGCGTTTCAGATGCTACCCGTGTGTGCAGTTTGCCTCGGCGGGCTTGAATGGGATTGTATTAACGAGGTGAAGCTAGCTGAGGCCGAGCCTCTGACGAGTGTCCCTTCAGACGCGTGACCTCAGCTCCTACGTGATGTTGGTACAGTTGGACGAGGTTCTGAGATCACTGAGGTTGGTTTAGTTTTAACTACATTTCCTGAGACGTAGGCTTCAGTTCAGTAAGGTTTCACCAGCACAGTTGTCTAAATAAACTAAAACCCCGTTTTTAATTTAATGTTGAAAAGTCAAACCTGTTTTCAGGGTGACCCTTCAGAAGACGACAACAGGGGAGGGCTGGTGCAGAGCCAGCAAAGGAGGGTCTCCTCCCGGAGGAAGACAGACGGCCCAGGCCCGGGGCGCAGCCAGGGAGCCCGCACCCCAACCTGAGGCGGAGGTCTGGGGGCTCTTCTCCCACGTCTGTGGGGGCCGTGTGTCCCCCTTCTCCAGGGAGGAGCTGAGGCCTCCAAGGGGCGGGTTTAACCCAGGTTTGACAGGTTCTAAGGACCTAATCTTTTTATCTCATTCAAGAAGTACCTCTCGGTGGTGGTGCTGTGGGTGACGCCATGTGCTCAGAGTCGTGGGCGGTGTGGGGCACAGTCCAGGAGGGGAGGACTGTGACAGTGACACTAACCTGGCAGGAGGAGGGATGCTGGGGTGGGGACTAGTTAGAAAGCACGGAAGTGGGCAGGGTGTGGGGAGGGCAAATCTGACATCCCCTAGCTGGAGGCTGGGTGTGGGGGTGAGAGGGGGTCGTGACTCACACTGTGGCTGCTGGTGGCCTGGTCAGGAGGAACAGAAAATTCTTCTGCGTCACACAACGCTGGCGTCGGGGGGGGGGGGGGCGGGCAGCTCAGAGAAGTGGACTTCTCAAATGAGTGGGACTCCCCACCTTCCCCTGCATGATGGGGGGTGGGGACTGTGGCCCAGAAAGGCGCAGGAAGAGAGGGGTGGGCGGACCCCCACAGGGTGGGACAGGCTGAGCCAGGAAGGCTGGTCTTGAAAAAAATGACTCAGACCGCAAGAGATGGGGGCTGGGACTTGGGGAGATTAGGGTGACAGCGGCGCTGAAGCGGGTATGTTGCCCCCTACCCGGGAACAGTGTGCAGGGCGGAGGCCCAGCTTTCCCAGGGCTGGTAGACTCTCCCTGGGGCAGGGACATTTAGAGTCTCAAACATCAAGCAGGTGGAGCTGGCCCCAGGGCGACAGCATGGGACCAGCCTTTGGCAGATGCTTCTCGCCGGCCCTGGAACAGCTTGGTCTTGCTGCAGGAACCAGCACACCTGGGGCTCCGCAGGCCCCTGGGCTGCACCTGGCCCCAGTGAGATCACCCCCAGTCCCCAGTCCCGACTCGAGGGGGTCAAGGAGTCTCTCGTCTCCCTGGTGATCAGGATGGGAAGCAAAGCTTAAGGAAACATTCTGCTGTTTCCTGCTGAAAAGTGTAACTTTCCATGTAAATCACGGTGGTTCCTCCCCCAGCTCCTGTCCTGTCCCGCCCCACACCGCCTCCTTCACAGCTGACTCTGGCCCCACGGACGTCGGACGTCGATGTGCCGGGCTCTGCTCGCCCTCCCCGGGTAGGCACTGATCCTCCACTGGTGTGTGGGCGCTTCCCAGAGACACTGCCGATCAGACCGGGTCCGTGGTTGAGCAGGTTGCTGCCAGAGCTTGGGGGCACAGTCAGAACCTCGGGGACAAGGCCAGAGCAGTGAGAGCTGCAGCCAGAGGTGCCTGTGTCTGCAGGTCAAAGAGGATTTAGCCTGCCCTGGAATTACCACCAGGTGTGCAGCTCACGTCCCAGAAGCGCTGTGGACAGCTGCTTCCTGACAAAGAACAGCTGTTAGTGAGGGTTTTTGGTAAATGTCCCTCAGCTTGCTTTTCTGAAAAACTAAGGCACGTGGGACTCATGCCCCGCCTGGGGCGCGGGCCCTGCCTCTGCGCACTGAAGCCCAGCGGGGACACTGAAGCCCGGCGGGGCGAGCCCTGTGGAGAGTCCTGCCCCTCCCCCGGCCCGAGACCTGATGAGCTGCCCTTGGGGGAGTTCCTGGTGTGGCGGGGGTGGGGGCTGCTCGGCCTCTTCCTGTTTCAGGAGCGTCCTAGGTGTGCCCAGGGAGGTGGGGGGGCCCGAGGAGGGAACCAGGGTGCTTCCCTGCCACAGGCCCTCCCTGTGTCCCCGGGTGCATTCCTCGGGGGGCTGCTGCCCCGCCAGCATCACAGGGCCCTTGAGTGGGCGGGGTCCTGAGCTCACAGTAGGAGGGCTGTGCCCAGGGCCTGGGGTGCTGGGGTCCCCTGCCCACCCAGAGCCTCCCCTGAGCCCCGCCCCTCACGCAACACCAGAACTCAGTGAGCTGGTTCTTGCCCTTAACTCCATCTGAGGAATGAGTAGCCCATTGTTTTGAGGACACACGTCCACTGGCACAAACAGGGTGCTGGTCAGTCCCAGCCTTAACCCACTGCGACGCGTCCAGAGTCTGAGTACCAGCTCTGCCTCCCAAAGGCTGTGCAGTCTTGGGGAAGCTGCTTCACCTCTCTGAGCCTCCATGTCCTCATCTGTACACGGGGGTGACAGTGGCCCCGACCCCACAGGGAGGTGGTGAAAATGCACGAGACCATCCACGGGAAGGTCTGGTTGATGAGGGGTGTGCCGTGGTGCCGTCACCAAATATCAGATGTGCACCATGGCTGAGGGCAAACCAGTGTACCCCCAGAACAAAGAAATCTCTAAATGCAGACAGTGGGTCAGTGGCCCCCTCGTGGACCTCCCTCACTGGGGGTGGTCTCTGGGCACTTCTCGCTCCTGCCCCGGCCCCAGGCCCTGCCCAGGCGGCCATGGTGGGAAGATGGGCCACTGCGAGCTCGGCTGGGGGCTTCCTGCGAGAGATGGCAGTCAGGTTGAGAAAGAAGGGCTTTCTTTCCCTTTTCAACGGAAGGCTGGGGGGTGAAGAAATCGATGCAGCAACTTCCCAGGTCTGAGGGGCTCGGCAGGGAGGCTGCGGGGCTCTGTGCTGGGGTCAGTGCCGTTCAGCACCGAGGTGGGGGAGGCCAGGTGCCCAGGAGCAATGCCTCCCCCTGTGGAAGGCTCTGGAACCTGTTCTCAGGAGACTGGGGTCTGGGGCTGAGCTCCTGCCCCTGCTCGACCACCAGACAGGGCCTCCAAGCCTCTCTACGGACAAGGGCCGGGGGCCCTCGCTGGGGCTGTCACCTGTCACACACAGGAGCCACAGAAAGGGTCCCTGTGGCATGGGAGCCACCGGCCAGCAGAGGCCCAGCATGGGGTTGCGGGTGGACGGCACAGTGGACGGCAGGGTTGCCATCCGAGGCAGCCTCCCCAGGGCCCAGGGGTGCCGTGATTTACCCGCTTCTCGGGTGGTAAGAAGGCAGCTTGGGCAGGCTCCAGGCCCCAAGGCCCCCGCGTGGGGTGTGGACTCTGGACCCTTGTCCATCTGGGCTTTGCTATCCAGAGTAGGTCCGACCAGGCTGGGGGTCCTGTGCCAGCCAGAGGGGCTGCGGCAGGGGAGGCAGGTGCGAGAGTGGGTTGGTGATGGTGTCCTGCCCGGACGCCGGTCACCTGTGGCCTGGCCCAAGCCCCCTTCAAAGAGGGAGGAGGGCAGAAGCCAGCTACAGTCTGGGGGCTGTCCCTGCCCGCTGGTCACTTTGGCCCTGAGCACCAGCTTCCTGGTGTGCAGGTGCTCGTGGGCTGTGTGACCTGGGCAAATCACCTAATGTCTCTGTGCCAGAGTTACCTGGCCCACAGGCAGCGGCTCCCCTCCTCCCCTCCCCCATGGCAGGAAGGACAAAGGCTTAGGGTCCTTCCAGCCAAGTCACAGCACAGCATTGGAGGCAGGAAGGATGCGCCATCAGATGGAAACCGCCCGACCGCTACCCTGCACGCTGTCCCCGCAGGGAGCCGTGGGGACCACCTGCAGACCTCAGGAGCGTGGGGACAGATGCTGCCCCGGTCCCGGGTGGTCCAGACCCCCACCTCTGAATGGTGCTCCCCACAAAGGCAGCCACTGTCTGGTCCCCTGGAATGTGACTTGGGAACACGGGTGGGGTCGCGGAATAAGCTCAGCACCCCATGTGGCAGGGAGACCCCCCTCTTCCTCTTACCTTGAGAAGGACCCCCCGTGGCGCCCAGGACCAGGCTGCAGACGGTCAGCAGCACCCAGGCTGGACACATGGCTGTGCGCAGGGCCGTCTGGGGAGGGGCGCCGGCAGCGAGGTGGTGGGGGAGCCCCGCCCCGCGAACCGCCTGCTGGGGGCGGGGATGGCGGTTTCTTGCTGCGTCCTTTTGGCCAGAAGCTTCGCCTCCACATCTGCCAGCTGTAAACTCAACCGCTTCCTTTGTGAAAGTTTCCAGATGGGAGATTGTCTGCAGGCGTTGGTGAGAGCTGTGAGCAAAGCCTCCGCGACTTCTGCCCTCGAGGCACGTGGGAGAGACCTTGCAGCAAAATAAGTGAGCAGGGGTTTTCAGAAGCACAGCCGCTTGGGGTTCCTCCTCCCCAGGACCAGGTTCTGGGACCTGAGGGCCCCTGCAGGGGACTGTCCTGCTGGTGTGACTGGGCGACTCTCCCTGAAAGTGGCAGGAAAACCGAGTGTGGACTGGGATGCAGGGGCCGGCCACCGCGGGGCCTGGAACCGGAGGGGGGCAGGGTTTGCTGAGGGGTGATGGGCCACCTCCCACCTTTGGCTCAGGGTCCCGGCGCCCTGCCCGGCGTGGTCCACGTGCCCCGCAGTGGTGAGGAGGGGTCCGGAGCGCTGCCTCTACGCTCTTGGGTGACCCTAGCGAGGGCTCCGAGCCTCAGTTCCCCAGGTGGGCTTGTGCTGAGGACCTGGGGGCCTCACACCGAGCACGGCCGGGGGGCGGGCTGCCCTGTGCTCAGGGCAATGACCCCACAGTACCTCGGGGGTGGGCGGTCACTGCTGCCTGTCCTCAGTGCTGCGGGTTGTTCTCGCTTTCAGAAGCACCGCGTGGGTCTCAGAGCAGGTATGGGTCTGTGCCCTGTCCTCTGCGGACCAGCAAAGGCCCAGGGTGGGGAAGGAGCTGGGGTGAGAGCAACGTTACTGGTCCCTGGGGCTGTACGTGTGCTTGTGGGGGGGGTGCCCAGGCATTTGGTCAAACATGGTTCTGTGTGGGTCCATGAGAGTGTTTCTGGGGTAGATCAGTATCTGAGCCTGGAGACGGACTAAGGCACTTGGCCCTCCTGGTGTGGTGGGCCGCATCCGATCAGTGGACGGCCTCAACAGCGCTGAAGGAAGAAGAGGAGGACCGCCTTCCAGCCCGGGGGCCAGTCTCCCCCAGCTTCAGACTCGACTCAGAGCTGCGCCCCTGGCTGGCCTGAGTCTGGACTTGCCAGCCTCAGCTCCTTGTAGTAAATTAAATCTCTTCACACCACTGCCCCTGCTCCCCGCCCGGCACCTGCTGGTTCTGGTGCCGGTTCTCTGGAGAACGTGTGTGCCTGGGCCTGTCTGTGTGTAAGTGTGTGTGGCTTGTGTCTGCGTGTTCACGCGTCGGTGTCTGCGTGCGTTACTGTGTGCGAGCCTGTTACGTGCACTGTTTCTGCCCCATCCGCGGCCTGACTGCTGGGGGGTCGTGGGCTCTGTCCCGAGTCCTGCTCATTCATTTGCTGGTCTGTTCCTGACTCACTCGTCCTGCCCCCGCCTCCTGCTTGAAGGGTGGTCCCCAGGCCAGAGGGTCAGCACTCCCTGGGAGCCTGATGGAGAAGCAGTCTTGGGCCCTCCCCCAGACCTCGGATCCGACTCTGAGTGGGGCCCAGGAGTCAGTTTCACAAGCCCCCCAGGAGGCCTTTTTGCCTCCAGGGTTAACTGTCTCGGCCTGGAAGGTCACTGGAACCCATGACGTCCTCCTGGCCTCCAGGGTGTGCCCACTGCTGGTTGGCCAGACCGTCCGGGTCTCTCGGCTGTCCTTCCCCAGCCACCTGGCCACGTGGCCGAGGAGCGAATGGGGCACCCAAGCTGTCCTGATGCTGCCAAGTCCCAAGCGTCCTGCCCCGTCTCTCCATCTGGGCTGGGAGCCCGGGGCTCTGCCAGCAGAGGCTGCTCGTTAGCTCTGACCACAGAGGTGGTGGTGGTGCGAGGGCATGTTGACAGCACCCTCTGTCCCTCCCGGGCCCTTTTCTCAGCTGTCCTGTGCTGTCATTTGACAGTCAAGGAAACTGAGGCACAACGGGGTGAGAAACTGTGGGAGGTTCTGCAGAGCCAGGTGGGCAGTGGCCCCGGCCCCTGTCCTGCACCCATGTCCCCGCCTTGGCGCAGGGCCTGAACCTGGGGCTGCCTGTGCTGGCCCTACCCTCACGGCCAGCCCGGAGGCGCCAGCTCTGCCACAGGGTCTCTGATGGTGGCAAGCGTGCCGGCATGGCACCGGGTGTGACTGTTGGCAAAAGTGTCACAGAGCCTTGCAGGGCGGGGAGAGGCGCCTGAGGGAAGGGTCTGGGGGGTGTGACTTTCACGCACCTAAATGCTGTACGGAATGAACACAAAGCCGCTTGTCCCCGGGGAGGACTCTCTGACGGGCTTGTGACACCTCTGTGTCCTGCTCGTTCTTCATTTTCTCAAGGCCGCATGGTCATCGGGGTGGTGGGCTACACTTTGTCGTCTGGACCTGTCTCTGTGAAGAGCAGCGGGCGACCTGCAGAACCTTGTCCACACGGTGGCGCTGTGACCCAAGAAATGAGCAGGGCCATGACTGGGGACTTCACCTCAGCTCTGGGACCCCTACTCGAGCCGCCCTTGGCCCCTCTAGGGAAACGCAGTTCTCAGCCTGAGGTGTGGGCGGGGGGGCGCGTCCCAGTGGATCTTGGGGCTTGTGTGGACACCGCTGTCCTCGAGGTCTGGGATGTCCCTGGGAGGACCCTCAGGCTGGGGCCTGGGATCACCTGGTTGTTGGCAGACTCCCTGGGGCCGTCGGTGTAGTGGCCGGGTTCTAAGAGTGAGTGTCCCCAGAATCCAGGCAGCCACCCCCGTGTACGAGTCAGCTTTCAGAGTCACTTGGTGCTTCTGCCATAACAGCCGACCTTCCTAGATTCAAAGGAGGGGGAGGGGAGAGAGCAGACCCCCCCCCCCAGCACGCTCGTGTCCCCGTAAGCAGGGCGTGTGGGGGACGTGTTGTCGTGAGCGTCTTTGGAAGTTACCTGCCTCACGTGGGTCCAGAGGGATTTGAGGTCTGAACCTCTCTGGAGGGGACCCGTCTCCCTGACTTCACCCTGCAGCCGCGGTGCTGGGCAGGGCCGGGGCAGGGGCCGGGCAGTATGCACAGGGGCCCTGCAGCCCAGCAGTTCAGCAGCAACTGACAGCAGCTGCTGGAGTGCGTTGTGATCGGCCCACGTCCGCTCAGTTTGTTATGAGGTGGGCAGGTGACTTGAAAGACGTGCTCTGTGGTTGGAGGAGGACAGGTGTCTCCTGTTTGTCCATCCCACTGTACATGTAGCCCCCCAGAGCTGCTGTGGCCTTCTTGCTATAGGAGAACGCTGCTGAACTTTCCAGTTCCCATAAAGGCCTGGTCTGGCCTCTGATACCTCGTTACCTAAGGTTGCCAGTTAAAATACAGGGCACTCAGTAAATCTGAATTTCAGAGAAAACAAATACATTTTTAATAAGTATATCCTAAATTTTGCATGGGAAATACTTATATTAAAATCATTCATTCTCCAACATTTAAATTCCCTGAATTTTGATGTGCTAACCTGGCAGCCCCTGGCCTGGTGAGGTGGGCAGAAGGGCAGCGTTGCCCCTCTTTACTCGTTCTTCTTTGAGGAATGGGGGCTCTCAGCTCGGGGCCCTGGTGGTTCAGCCTCAATCTCTGGGTCGTCCTTGGGCCCACTCGACCCTAGGAAGGTTTGCTGGAGGAGCAAGTGGTGGTGCTGACAGGGAACTTGGCTCTGCAGCCATCATCCAGGCCCTCGCCCAGCAGCCATTGAAGCCTCCTGCTGCAGAACAGTGGCAGCAGTGTGACCTGTGACCTGGCATTGGGAGAGCCAAGGGCCGCATGCAGATTTGGACTCTCTGTCCACCTGTGTTGCCCACGTGCCCTGAGGTCCCACCATGGGCTAAACTCCCTTCAACTGGGTTTTATATCCAAGGGGTGTCGGGGACACCCCTCCCCCAAGGGTCTGGAGCTGGGACTGGGGAACTCCTGGAGGGGCCGGGACCGGAGGGTAAGGAGGGGAGACGCAGGGCAGGGTGCTGGAGTGCCAGAGTGCAGAGCAGCCCCAGGACGGGGACACGGGCTGTCGACTGCCAGGGAGGCACCTCCCTGACCCGTCTTCACCCCTTTCTCACCAAAGTCCCGTTCTCTGCTCTGAAGGTTCATGTGATTACATCTAGGGTCCCCCTGCCCAATCTCACAGTCCTTCTTCACATCTGCAGAGCCCCTCCCTTCCCCTGAAAAGAACCAGTCACAGGTTTGAGGCTTTGGGTGTGGGCCTCTCTGGGGCCATTGTTGTGTGGGCCCCGGGGGCGTTGGGGAGAGGAAGGCCCGCTGCTGGACCTGAGACAGACGGGTGTCCCTGCGACCCGCAAGGAGGCATGCGGAGAGCTGGGGGGGCCTCCAGGGGCCTCAGCGCAGCTGGCTCACAGGCGCTTACCTTCACCCTCCTCCTCAGGGAAGGTCTCGCGCTGAGCTCAGCTCCCCCACCCAGCAGACCTGAGACAAGGGTCGGAGTGCTTGGCATCTGGGGAGGGTACCGGTGAGAGGCACATGCTCCTGTGGACAGTGTGACCAGGGCACCCTGCCCACACCCTGCAGCTCCGCCAGGGAGACAGACCACAGCCTCTGCCGCAATCAGCCCAACGGTCCGGCCGGGTCAGCAACCTCCAGCTTCCCTAATTTTGTCCCCATTCTGCCCTGGCATCACCCAGCGAAGAAAGCCCTGCGTGCCCCGCGTCTGGTCACCCGCCTCCCGCGCCCCCGCCCGCCTGAAACTTCCCTTTCCCGTCGTAGAGTTTCCCACTCCCCTGCCTGCGTGCGTCTCTGCCCCGCGGGGACGGGGACGGTGGCTGAGCCCCCCTTGCTGTCAGAAGCTCCCAATAAGTAGCTTTGGCTTGTTCTCTTTGGGTGGTCGTTGTTTATTTCCAGGCCGGGGGCCGTGGGTGGAGCCAAGGGTGGGGTGGGTGGGGCCTGGGTGGAGAGTGGGTGGGGCCATGGGTGGGGTGGGGCGGGACACAGCCCCTGTAGGTGGGCTGATGAGCAGGTTCTCGCTGGGCAGCTAGGGGTCTCAGAGCAGGCCTGGGGGATGAGGAAGCTGCTGGGCTGTGGGCTGAGGGCAGGGGCGGTGCAGTGTCCCCCCAGTCGCACATCGTCGCCGCCAGGCACTGCGATGTGGGCAGGGTGACAAGAGCACCTGCCTCCAGTCTCCTGCAGCTTCCAGGTAGGCTCTGGGTTCTCAGGGACGCTCATCAGAGCAGCCCCGCAAGCTTGGTGAAAACGCAGACTGTTCCTGCGTGAACCCCCATTCCTTGGGCCTGGATGTGGGGCTGGGAGTGAGCATTTCGAAGCTCCCGGGGTCCAGGTAGACCCTGGAGAACAGCTGGGTCTCCACCGCCCACCCCACGGCCCTGGTTTGCCCTCCTCCTGGTTTCAGAAGACGTTTGCTGATTTGAGTGGAGGGAGACGGCTTCTCTGCCTCAGTCCCCCTCGGAGGACCCATTTATTACAGTCCCTTAGGCGCTAGGAGTACTTCACCTTGGGTGTCTGTGACCCTCGGCTGGGTCACTGGGCTTCACGCTGACGTGGGTAACACATTTCTCTGGCTTTCCTTCTGCTGTCAGTTTGCATAGCCCTTGTGTGGAATCTCCAGAGTGCAATTTCACGACCCTGGGTTGGTCTTTCTTGAGCTAAGCCCCTTTGTGCAGGTGAGCCGAGGTTGACTTCACCAACTCCCTCACCTTCGTCCCATTTTTAGTGGCTTTTTAATCTTGAAGTGTTGACCCTCTGGCCCCGGGGCTGGTTGGACTTACACATTATGTGTGGTGTGTTTGTGTGTTTGTGTGTGTGTGTGTGTGTGCATGTTTGTGGTGGGTGTCAGTGTCCAAGAACCTTGAATCCAGGGCCAAAGGGGTGATCATGAAACTCAATTCTTCACTTGATTTCTTCAACACCCTTTTTATTATAATGATTTTCAGAAAAGTTGAATGAATTGTTCCATGGACACTCATGTGTCACCCCGGAAGCCACAGGTAACTTTCTCTGCATTGGCTTTATCCACCATGCATCAATTCGTCCTGCTGTTTTTGCACAGTTGAATGCCAGGGGCCTCATCCTGCCCAATGACAGCGTGGTCTTGGTTTAAACTCCCCTGGAGGCGGGAGACTCACTGCCTGCTCAGGCTGTTCCGTCACTCCAACCGTCACGTCACAGGGCCAGGCTCCATTTCTCCCAGGCATACTCTTCAAAAGAAGGCGTTGAAGGGAATTAAGAGTCAGCACCTGGGGAAGGGGATGGCTCAGGGATAGAGAAAGTGCTTAGCATGCACAGGGCCCTGGGTTCAATCCCCAGTCTCTTCATTAAAAAAAAAAAAAAAAGAGTCCAAACCCCGTGGGATTGTTAGAGCTGTGCTGGGCCCGCTGCAGGGCTTCTGGTCCAGGAGTCCTGGAACGTGTGGCCCTAGCCAGCCCCCAGTGAGGTGGACAAGCTGAGAACTGCTAGGTGCACTGTTGCAGCCCCTCAGAGGTACAGTTATCCCTAAAATGATCCTCAGCCAGAATCTTGGGTGGCCCTTGGAACAGGTGTGAACACATGCTCGTGGCCTGTGGGTGCCACTGTCTCTACCCTGATAGGCCGTGCCAGCTCCTCTCCCGGCTGCCCCGGTGCCCTGGCTGCTGGCCGTGGGGCAGGCACCTTCACTGCTCTGTGGTTTCCCCTGCAGGCTGCGTGGCTCCGCAAGTCAGACGTGGGCCAGCCCAGCGCCTCTCTGTGGCACTCCTGCTGCCTGGGTGTCCACTGGCTCCCCTGACTGGCAGGGGATGGGGTCCTGGCCAAGTCCCTGGAGAGAGGCGGCATGATTAGGCCTGGATGGGCCGTGGCCCCAACACCCTTTCTTTGCTTAATGTATTTCCTCATTGCCCAAAGCAAAACGTTCTGTAAAAATGTGTGTGTGCCTCTGAAAATGCCTTTGCCTCTTTCTGCAGACAGGGGACGCCATCTTTCACACTGTGCTGTTGCAAAGTGAGTCATTAAAGGAAAAGGAAACGTGTTAATTGTGATGGCATATTGGTACCTACGTGGACGGCCAGGCTGGGGACCCGTATGAATTTCATTCCTTTCTCTCTGCATTTGGGGTTTGGCTTGAACTCAGCGGCCTCTGAGAGCACACTCTTGTAAAACCATAATTAACTCCTGCCAGCGTCAGTGTGTTTTATCGTCCTCCACAGCCCAAGGCCCCCTGTGACTGATTTACGCCGTCCTGAAGGCCGTTGCTCTGAGCTGACGGGCGTGGATTGAATTTTATGGGCTCCAGCTCGAGGGCAGCTCCTCCCAGTCGGAGATGATAGCGGGGCCACTCTGCTGGGGTTGGGGGGGCAAGGCTTAGTCAGAACTTGTAGCGTCAGAAACAGGCAGGCGGAGCTGGGAGACATGGCCTTGGAGGCTGCTGGGGTCTGGGGCTCAAGCTTGGGCCCTGACCGCCGCCTGGAAGCTGTGGGGTGAGGGTGGGTCACCCCCCCTCGGGCTCCCTCTCTCCCGTTCTGAAGGCGGGGACAGGCGTCTCGCCCCTAGTCAGCCAGGCATGGGGGCATCTCCACGGCCGCAGGAGGACTCAGAGCTGCTGACGTCCCCCAGGTTGGTGGGCTGGGGTCCATGGCGGCCTGGCCTCTCAGGGTGGGGGCCGGGGAGGCAGACCTGGGGCCCCAGCAGTAGCCACCTGCCACGTCCTGCCCACAAGCGCAGCCCCGGCATCTCTGTCCACAGGGCCAGAGGGCTTTGGGGACCAGCCCACCTTGTGGTGACTGCTGGGGGTGTGGGGGGGAGGTCCACACGGGGGCCGACCCAGCCCGCCGCACCGACACCTCTGCCCCCGCTTCCCGGTCACCTAAACATCTTGACGAGCAGAGGGCTGTCACTTTGATGAGTGGTTTCCACTTTCGTAATTGAGATGTACTTAGACCCTCTGAGCTGGGATTGTAACTTGAGTTTTTTTTTAAAGTTTAAAATTTTAATTGCACCCCTTGGGAGTGATGGAAGTGTGAGCTGTCGTGATTGTGGTGGTGATTTCATGGGTGTTTGTATCTATCAAGATTCATCAAATGGTGCATCTGAAATACGTGCAGTTTACTGTGCAGGAACCACAGGACAACAAAGGTGTCAATAAAAGCCATCGTTCCCACAACACACACGGCCCGCTCCTCCCAGCTCGGCGGTCCATCCGCCGACACCTGACTCTCCAGAGAACAACTCTGCCGCCGGTCATTTAACTCCTCTTTTCAAAGACTTTTATCTTTTTACTTTGCCGAGAAGTCAGGTGTTGTGCAGTCTCCTGCTGCCTCAGAAACGCTGAGATCTGAGCACACAGCCACCCAGCGACCCCGCTGGTCACAGGCCTTGGAAGTTGCTGCCTGTTGCTGTGGGATGAGTTCCCAGGGCGAGATGGCCGGGTCGGTGAGTGTGTCGTTTGGAGACTTAACAGCTTTTGCAGACTCTTCCCCCAAAGGCTGCAGGAATTCGCAGCAGCGGGCGGGGTCTGCATCCGGCCTGTGAGTGCTGGGTGCTGAGCGCTGGGTGCTGTCACTGAACTCGGATTTCAGTCTGACGGGTGACAACCCTCTTGCTCTTCTCACTGCGGCCCAGTCGCGTTTCCCATGAGCTCATCTTAGCAGCGGATGGTGCACATTACCTGCAGGCATTTTTTTCCATTCAGAGACATTGCCTTTCTTTCTCTTTCCCCGCTTTCTCTCTTGCTCTTTACCTGGTCCTTCTCAAACGATGTGTTTCCAACATTTTCCAAACAACTCCCAGGAGACCTTCGGTCCTCACTCAGTGGTCGTTCCTCATCATTTGAAATGATGGTGACTGTCCCCACCTGCTCGCCTGCAGCCTGCGGGCAGGCAGTGCAGTGTGTCTGCTCCAGCTCCTTGGGAATTCAGGGTCAGAGCTTCTTGGCTGCCTTTACAGGAACATTTTTGGTTTTGTAACTGTGTCCTTGTGCTCCGACGCGGTTCCTTTTCAGAGGGCGGAGCCAGCCTAGCTGCTAGGATCAGATGCATCTTGATTGAACATGAATCTCCCTCCGTGGTGACTGAGCTGGTTTCTGGGCATTTCTCCCGGGGGTGGATTTGGTGGCAGGAGAGCCAGCTCCGGGCCTTGTGGGGCCGGCACCGCCCTCCTCGGTGGACTCACTGTCACATCCTAACCCCTGCCAGCAGTGCGTCTGCACCCCAGAGAGGAGGGCCGCCCTCAGAGTCCGGTAAGCAGCTGTGCACGGCGGGGCCCACGTGCCTGGTCTAGAGGAGGAGGCACACGCTGGGCACCTTTCTTCTCCTGGACTCTGGAGCTTTGGGAAGAGACTGGGGGCTGGAAGCCAAACCACAAAAACGCTTTTCAAATAATTGAAACGTATGTAACTAGGGTTTGAGTCTTTCAACGTTTCCAGCTGTCCCTAGATGTCCACGTGTCAAGTGAGAGGATCTCCGTGGAGTTTCTCTTCCTCTTTCCGTCCCTCCATCCCTCCCTTCCTTCCTTCCTTTCTTTCCTCCCTCTCTCCAATAATGTTATGCAGGAAATTTGAATTATTGTACCGCAGAGTACAGCAAATACAAGAAAATGTGCAAACTTGCACACAATCTCACTGTCCTCAGACAATTTTCCACAATATCTTTGTGGATTTCTTTCAATCACACACACACAAATGTTTATATACACAATTTTATACATATTTAAAATTCGGCTCCAATGATACATGCAATTCTCTCTTACTTAACATTATATTATTAGCATTTAAGTATGTCATTAAGTATTCTTCAAAAATAAAACTTTTAGTTATTTTTTCTTGAAGTATAATAGACACACAGGAGTGCACACACCATAAATTGATTAGCTTAATTGATTTTTCAAGTGAAAATGTAATTTTTGCACTACAAAGTAATCTCTTGCATATAACTTATGTGTGAAGCCTGTTGTTTGTAATTTTTCATGAGGATAAATAGCTCTGCCACAGGCCTCCTTGTGCACAAGACTTTGGGTGCATCCGGTGACTGACTCTTAGTTAAACATGCATGACCGGAGGGCTCACCCTCCCTGACTTCAGACTGTACTACAAAGCGACAGTCATCAAAACAGTATGGCACTGGCCCCAAAACAGACACATGGATCAATGGAACAGATAGAGAGCCCAGAAATAAACCCACGCACTTGTGGTCAATTAATCTATAACAGAGGAGGCAAGAATATACAGTGGAGAAAAGACAATCTCTTCAATAAACTGGACAGCTTCATGTAAAAGAATGAGATTAGAACATTCTCTAACGTCGTATATAAAAATAAACTCAAAATGGATTATAGACCTAAAAGTAAGACCTGAAACCATCAAATTCCTAGAAGAGAGCATAGGTAGAACACTCTTTGTCAGTATTTTTTTGGACCTGGCTCCTAAGTCAAAACGAATAAAAGCAAAAATAAACAAATGGGACCTAATTAAACTTAAAAGCTTTTACATAGCAAAGGAAACAGACAAACAAACAAAAAAACAGAAAGAAAACCTATGGAATGGGAGAAAATATTTACAAATGATGTGACCAACAAGGGGTTAATACCCAACATTTATAAACAACTCACACAGCTCAGCCTCAGAAAAGCAATCCAATCAGAAACGGGCAAGCACAGGGCGAGATACACAAGGCCTTGTGGTAGCTCACGGTGAAGAAGAGTGTGACAACGAATATGTGTATGTTCATGTATGACTGAAAGTTGTGCTCTACGCTGGAAATTGACGCAACATTGTAAACTGACTGCGACTCAATTAAAAAAAAAAGAAGTGGGCAGAAGGCCTGAATAGACGTCTTTTCCAAAGAAGACACACAGGTGGTCAACGGGCACATGGAAGTACGCTCAGCAGTGCTAAACTAATTATTAGAGAAATGCGAAGTCAAACCACGACGACGGACAACCTCGCACCTGTCAGAATGGTCATCGTCACGAAGACCACAAGTTGGTGAGGATGTGGAGACGGGTGCCCTTGGGCACTGCTGGTGGGAGTGTGAATGGGTGCAGCCCCTGTGGAAGACAGTGCGAAGGTTCATCAAAAACTAAAAGCAGAGTTACTGTGTGATCCGGCAGTTCCACTTCTGGGTATTTAACTGGAGAAAATGAAAACACTGACTTGAAGAGATATCTACACTCCCATGCTCACTGCAGCACTATTTACAACAGCCAAGACACGGAAGCAACCTCCGTGTCTGTCGACAGGTAAATGGGGAACAAAATTGTGCAGTGGACTATGACTCCGTCATGAAAAAGAATGAAGTCTTGCCCTTTGCAGCACGGACGGACCTGTTTGGACCTGCGGGTGTTGTACTAAGTGAGGTGAGTCAGACAGAAAGACAAACACCATGCGATCTTGCTCATATGTGGAGCTGGGAACTATGGTTTCCTCTCGCCTCTCTCAGCCCCCAGTTCTTAGTGTGGCGAGAGCTCGGGGCCCGTGCTCTGCACCCCAGCGCGTGTGAGCAGCTGTTCCGCAGAAACGGCCACCTTCCCCTCCAGCTTTCGGCCGCCAGCCGGTGGTTTGGACCAGGCACCTGCCTACGTGGGTGGGCGGGCTGGCCGGCGGCGGCCTTCTAATCAAACCTGAGAGTTTGCTGGCTCCCGTTGTACCTGGTGCATCGACACTGACCCCAGGCAGGACGGGGAAGGACAAGATGCCTGTGGTTGGGGCCCAGGTCTGGGGGGCATCCTGGCTTCCTGGGTGCTGATCCCTGGCTCCCAGCCACCCCTGAGCTCCTGAGGAAGGTCGGAGGGCACGGGGGTTCGAGGATGAGCGGGGGAGCACCTTCCTGCTTATCAAGGACACAATGACTCTGGCCAGGGAGGGAATGCTGGCAAGTCTTGGTGGCCATTTAGTGGAGCTCGGCTTCTGTAAAGCAGGGCACCGTCTTAGCCCTAAACCTGTATCAGTCAGCTTGGCTGTAGTAACAAACAGCACAGCCTGACCGCCTTCAACAGCAGTTTACAGCTCTGGAGGCAGGGAGTCCAAGTTCAAGGTGCCAGCAGGTAGGTTTTGCTCTGAGGCCCCCTCTTGCTGGGTCCTCACACTGGGTGGGGGGCGCCCATCTCTTCTCACCAGGGTGCTGATGCTGCGCTCCCCCAGTCTAACTCGAATCCCCTGCAAACCCCATCCCGTGGAGGCAGGGCTCCCACATGAGTGGCGGAGGATCACAAACCCTCGGCCCACACAACAGTCATGATGCTACACCCGTGCCTACACCCTCTGGAGTCAGCACATCAGACCCCGTCTCCTCTGATTTGTTCCAAGTCGCTTCCCAGTGCTGGGGTCGTTCCCCGTGCAGGGCTTAGCCCCTGGCTGGGGGTCAGAGGGCAGAAAAGAGATGGCTGTTGGGAGAGGCTTTCCGAGCCAGGTTGGGGGTGCAGCCAGCACAAGGTCCAAATGTGGAAAAGGTAGGTGGGCTGTGGGGTTGAGGGAGTTTCCGGGATGCTTCCAGAAAGCTCTGAGCTCCCTGGCACACTTCTGGGCCACCGGGCTGGAAGTCCGTCTTGAACGCTTCCTATGGTGCGTTCACGCCGCACCCCGCCCGTCCCAGCGGCGCCTCGCCCGTCCCAGCGGCTGGCCCCGGGTGTGGCCGCTCTGCAGCAGGGCTTCTGGTGGTTGATCCTGACGGCCTCCCCAGCGGCTCTTCCCTCACGTCCACTCCTGAGCTTGTCCTGTGCTCCTGATTCGTGACTGCTTGTTTGCTTTAGAAAATTTCGGGACCAAATTTCTTGGCTACACCAGAAAATGGAAAAGTTATAAACGAGAGCGTTTATGTGCTGAAATCAAGATTGTGTGCGTGTGTGTAAGTGTGCGTGTGCGTGTGCATGCGTGTGCGTGTGTGCAAACCCGGCCCCGCCTCTCTTCAGGGTTAGGTTGGCCGGGTCAAGGCTGAGGTCACTCTCACCTGCTTTCACAGAAGTCGGGTCACCCAGCCTTGCTCTGTTGTGTTGCAGTTACTCCATTCCATTCCATTTTACTTTATTGCATGCTTCGGCAGCAGAGAGGGAGTCTTGCCCGCAAGGCCCTTCCTGGGTGTGAGGACTTGAGCTGCGAGCTTCCGCTCCGGGTGGGAGAAAGGCGGCCAGGGCGCTTGCAGACCCAGGGAAGCCCGTCCCCTGCACGTGCTGGGCCGAGTCTCTGGGGTTCCTGGGCTGCAGCCCTGGGGGCGCCCTGGCTTCTGCTCACACTGGGGCAGGGACCCCAGGCTGCACATGCCGCCCAGGGCTGCTCCCCCACGGTGACCGAGGCGCGGCCACCCGGCTCCCGGGACAATGTTTCCCGCTCCGAGTTGGGAAGAGCTGTGCTTCGAGCAGCTGTGTCGTCCGTCCTGCACACAGCTGATTCTGTGGCTGGCGTGTTTTCTTTGCTCTGTTCGCTGGGAGCAGAGTGACGGCTTAGACACGTGGGCTCCCTCCTCCCTCGGGCTCGGTTTTCTGCACTAAGCTGCCTCTCTCATTATCTTGAGCTTGCGAACACTTACTGACGTGTTTGCATTTCTGGGCTAGTGACCCCACAGGAGGGGCCAGGGAGCAGCCCGGAGGTGGGACTGGGCTGCGCACAGGTGGGGCCGCGGCCGCTCGCGGTGGGGGGTGGTCTGGGAACTGCGTGCAGGCCCTCGGTGCCACGGGGGCGGGGTGAGCCTAGTGGTGGCGGGGCCGTTAGCTAGAGCACAAGCCGCGTCTGCGCCGCCGCTTCACCGCTGTGTCGCCTGGGCCACGGTGCCTAGCCTCTCTGAGTTTCCCCTCTGCAGGGCGGGATTAGTAACGGAGCCGGCTCCACGAGGTCCGAGTCTTGAACGAGACCAGTCTGCCGGGGGCTGAGCAGAGAGAGGGCTGGCCTTCGCGATTGCTGTTGCTGTTATTATTAGTGCCACTGGAAAGCCGGGAAACTGGGGGCAGACGGAGGGCGGGGGACGCTGCCGAGACAACATGCCCTCGGCCACAGTGAGTGTTCCCTGCTCGCAGGGCGTGGGGTGTGCCAGGCCGACTCCAGAGGCGCCCCGAGACCTCGCCCAGGCCCCCAGCCTGTGACGGGGCAGGGCTGGCCCCGTGGTGACGGTGCTCACAGGGCCAAGGGGATTTCCCCTGTGCAGGCGTCCTCTGACCTTGGAAGTGGGAGGTCACCCCGGCGGGCCTGACCTCATCACACGAGGCCCAGTTCCTGGACTTGATGAGGGTGTGATGCGTGAGGAGCCCTGCGGGGCCCAGGACAGCCCTTGGCTGACGGCCACACGGAGTCGGGCCTTGTCTTGCAACACAAGGAACTGGGCTCTGCCTCCGGGAGCCTGGTCGGGGCCTCCCCGGAGCCTCTGGAAAAGCAGAGGTGGTGGACACTTGATCTGGGCCATGAGCACCCAGCCTCACCCTCCAGGATGTCCAGGCTGTGTGATGACAGAGTCTGGGTGCAGCGTGCATAGCTGCTGCCTGGGCCCCTTCCACCCGCCGCCCACTTTCCAGGCTCCACCGGAGAAGCTGGGCGGGGCGGATGCTTCTCCCTGTAGCTTCCTGGTTGCGTCTGGAAGACGGCCCCCGAGCAGGACCCCTGTCCATGCTGCACACCCTCTGCGGGCCGTGGCGCCCCTTGCGGCTGCAGTGACACCTGGCTGGCGGCTCCCCGGCCAGAGGCTCCCGGAGGTGGACGGCGCCAGCAGGGAGGGGACAGGTCTGTGCCTGAGTGACCCGAGCGGGCGGAGACGTGGTCGCGGGCCGCGCTGGGGAAGGTGTGCTTGCTTCCAAGGGAAGGCGTCACCAAGGCGGCCAGCAAGGCGGTGTACGGTCCTGGAGTGCCGCTGTAATTCAGCCTCCAGCATGATTAGTGAGGCCCTTCTGGTGAGATGCGTGTGCCTTAAGCCCGAGGCTGTAAACCTAGTAGGAATTGGGTTCACTTCACGGGTCAAGACAGTTGTACTTTGAGAAATGTTTTCAACGTAACAGTAATTTTGACCTTTATGGGAAGTGTGACATGAGCATGTTTTTAGAGTGGATGTTCGCACCGGACACATTCTCCATTACCACCTTACCAGATTTCCTGAGTTGCTGCCCCAGGTCAGGTGTTTCCAAAAAGCAATCACGTACTTTCATGCTCTGCAAGGACGTGTTATGCTGATGGAACGAGGTTCTCTGTTTCCTTCCAGGAGCCTCAAGAACACAGGGACGGGAGGGGGAGTCCCGCTGGCGGAGCTGGGGCCTGAGAGGGTGAGGGGTTTTTGGAGTGAGCTACTGTTGGGCCTTGTCTGAAGAGCTGTGACACTCCGGTCGGCCAGTGCCTGTCACCTGGACTGTGAGTCACTGCTTGGCTGTCCTGGGTTAGTTTTCCCCAGAGAAGAGGCTGCGCTTTGTTAAATGGGCAATCAGGCTCTCACAGGTGTTTTGGAGGGACTCGGTGCATCCCAGTCCTCCCGCCACTGCCTCCAGCAGCCAGGGCTTTCTGGCCCAGGAACGTCCCCAGATGTGTGGGACCAGCTCCCTGGCCCCCCACCCGTGGCCCCGTCGCCCAGCCCCTTGGGCCGCGTTCCCTGTCACTGCGGTGGGCTTGGATGGAAGCGCTATGAGCTGGGTCCCTGGGAGTGGGGGTCAGAGGAAGACAGGGACCCCCTCTCTTGACCGTTCCTGCAGTCGTGCTGGGCCCTTCCCGACACGGGCTGGCAGGACCCTGATGGATGACGAGGGAACTGAGGTCCTGGAACCCCAGCCAGGCCAGTGTGGACAGGAGCCTCTGTCTGCCTGCAGGGAGTCGGCCAGGTGATCGCGGGGGCAGCGTCCGCCCCTCAGCTGGGGCAACGGTCCTGCGTGGGGGCCGCGGGCCCGTCCCTGGGGAGGTGAATGCAGTGGAAGAGGGACTCTTGACTGAGAAGAAGGCGTTTCCAAGACATAGTTCAGGGGGATAAAGGGCAGGTCCGTGTGAAGTGGAGAAGCGAACGCGCTGGGATAAACACGGGGCGGGGCGGAGCGGCGATGTGGGGGGGTGGTTGAAGGGCCAGAGGACGCTTTTCATGGAACCTGTCAGTGCTTCTACCATTTTCCCTTTGTGTGTCTTACTTTTGAACGTCTTCTTTTTGTGGCTCAGGTTTGAGTAAAGTTGCTTGAATCCGTGCTGTGTGGTGTGGAGACCACGGCGATTTCTCCCAACATCACCCCCCGGGTGGGTGGGGGTGAGGTTCAGGGGCCACCCGGCGGCCGCCTGCCCCCGGCCCCGCTTTCTCCACTGTGAGCGGATGCTCCCCTGGTTCCCTTTCAGCGGTTCTCAAACTCCCCTGGCCTCAGACCCCCGAGGGCAGGACAGACTGCGTAAAGCCCAGGGCTCTGAGCAGGCCACTCGGGACAGGCACCTGCCGGTGGCAGTCGCCCCTCAGGCCACGTGACTTTTGTCCAAGTACCAGCAGGGGTCCGGGGAGGGGGAGCCCCGTGTCCCCACTGGTGGTCCCGCACAGGGCCTGTCGCCCGTCTGGCCTCCCTGTTGTCCGCCTGTCCTGTCCCAGGAGGTGTATGAATGCCTGGGAAAAGGGAGGACGGGGAGGGGGTGATTGTCACGCTTCTGCAGAGCCTTGCAGGTGACTCCTAGGCCAGGCAGTGCAGCAGCTGCCTGGCGCCCCCACGTGGACCTTCTCTTCCGATGCAGAAAGAGGAGGCTGGTTTATGGGGGCTGGTGGGTGGCTTGGGTGGGCTCCCACGGAGGCAGACGCGAGGGACGAGGGCTTGAGTGACGTGGCTTCTCTGGGAGGGATCTCGGGCTGCCACGGGGGAGGAAGGAGCCATAGGAAGCTGCAGGCGGGGGCTCAGCCCACCTGGGAGCCGTCCGGGCCCAAGGCCTGAAGGGCTGTTCTGGGGGTCCAGCCTGGTCCCTTTGGCCTGACCCCACGTTAGGAAAGCCCCCAGACGGGGTCTCCAGGGCCTGCAGCAGTGGCTGGGGCTGTGGACAGGGCGTCCACGGGGCAGGCCATCGTTCCTGCTGGGCAGCGTGGGAGTCCGGTGGCCAGTGTAGACCGTTCGAGTGAGCATGGGGCAGAGCGCATTTAGAGGAGAACAGAAGTGTATTGCCTGTGCTTGTAGTCAGGTGGAGGACACGGGGACAGAGGCTGGACTGAAGCCACGTGCTCGGGATCCCCGTTCAGTAGAATGAACACAAGCCCTGCAGGATCCGAGCGTCAGCATCAGTTTCCCACAGTCACTTGGCAGCGCTCATGTCCCTAATTGCTAAATATACGTGGTTACTGAAAATCTAAAGTAATAGCTTGTCAAGTCTGTGTTTAAGGCAGCAGAGGGTTCACCCTGTTAGTGGCTTGGAGACAACGAGCAATCTTCAAATAGCTTGGTAAACAAAGGCCGCCTTGCACTTTTTAAGCACAAAGTTGCAGGCACTGCTCCGTTCCTTTCAGAGGCCAGCCTCCCAGCACTGCTGGGCATTTGGATCTGTGCCCACAAGCGCAGGGGCAGCGGCACTGCTTCACCAGAGGCGGCTCCTGGCCACTGGTGGCGGCGGGGACGCCCTCACGGGAAGAGCAGAGCTGGGCTGCGGAGCGCGCTCCTTCCGCGTGCTCGCCGCGAGCGCTCCCGCTGCCGTGAGCCGGCACCTCTCCCCACCTGCCCTCAGCCTGGTTTCCTCTTAGGAAATTACACTGTCTCCGGGGGCAGGCGTGGCACGTGGTTCAGGCCAAGCCACTGGCTGTTTCTGCCACGGTATTTGCATCTCGAGTGAAGTGACCAAGAGCCACCTGCGGCTACCTGCATCCGCCCCAGGGACAGCGCACTGCAGCCCTGCCTTTCTAGTTCTCTCCTGTCCCCAGCCTCCCACTGAACATACGGGCTTCAGACACCTTCTAGGGAATTCTCTGGGGTCCGAGCACACATCCTGGCTGACACACGTCACCACCCACAGCTGCTCTGTAATCTGTGGCTGTGACGGTCCTTTCATCTTTCTCACTTCTCGTTGACTCAATGCACAGGGTCCATGATCTGGGTTCGAGGACTCACATCCCAGCAGACATTGCCAGGGGCCTGCCCAGACCTCTGCGGCTCTCGCCAGCACCTGCGTTTCTGCCAGCACCTGCGTTTCTCTGCCCCTCCAGCTTGGGAGCCCCAGACGTTGTGGGGCAGACAACTGTCCCTGCTGTGCCCTTTCTGAAGTCCAGTCACTAGCACAGACCAGCAGGCCACCCTAAAATTAATGGCGTGAGGTGTGATGAAAATGTGCTTCATGTCGTTAACTTCAGGACGGTTGCTGTTCTGCACTTGCAGCTGGAACAGGCGGGGCGGTGAGAGCTGAGAGCAGGAAGGGCGTCCCTGCTTCACCCCAGGGTGAGCGGACGTGGGGCAGCAAGGCCTGGGGGGCAGAGACTGGCCCCAGGCTGGGCTGCGGCTCCACCCTCCCCCCCATCTGCACCGGGTGGGGGCGGCAGCGGGAAGCCAGCCTGTGTGGCCGAGCTCCGTGATTCACTGCAAACGTGCCCACATAAACGGTGCACCCAGGGAGCCCGTGTCTGCCGTAAACCCTCGCCGACGGCGCTCCTGTAGTTCTACTCCACAGGGCGGCACGCCCTGTCCCCACACCTGTCCTTCCCTGAGATGGAAGGAGCCCTGGGCTGTCACATCTTAAAGAGGGGACTGTCCACCTGGAGAAACCGTAACCTGAGGACGTGTGCCTGGCCGCCCGCAGGTGTCGGGCTCAGCGCTGGGTGGGCGCCCCTGCTCTCGGGCAGGGAGGGGTGAGGGGGCGTTTACCCCCTGGCAGGCAGGGGCCCTTCCAGGGCAGGGCAGGGACCAACCCCAGAGCAGAGTCCCTGGTAGGGCCAGCGCTGGGTGGACTCCGGCCCCGTGGGCCAGTCGGGCCCAGCAAAGGGTGCGGGGCCAGCTCTCCGTGCGTTTGGGATGTTGAAGAAGACTCTTGGGGCCTGGGTTGTCAGGAGCAAGTGGGGTAACAGTTGTCCCCACAGCACAGGCTTGTTGTGGGAACACATCAGGTGTGTGACGTGCCCTCAGGCGCGTGGGCGCCAGAGGGAGGCAGCGCCCTCTCTGGTGGCTCTGTTCCTGCTCCTGCTGTGAGGACATCTGCGCTCCACTCCCCACAGGGGCCCCAGGATGCTCCACGAAGGCCTGGGGTCCTGGAGGCAGCTCGGAGGAGGAGGCTGTGCCTGAGTCCCTTGGGGAAGGAGGTGGCCATGGAAGCTCAGAGTGGGTGACAGTCCTCACTGCCACCGGTCCCCGGCTGGGTGATGCTGCTGTGGGGGCGCTTGGAGACCCTCTGAGAATCGGACACGACACGAAGTGAGACGCTACAGCCTCCTCTGGGCTGAAGAGTTGGCCTTTGATAATATGCTAATTAAGCTGCCTTCCTTCCTTTAAGTCCAGTCTGTCAGGTCGCTCCTGTGAGCTAGGGGTTTTCTGGGTGCTGGGGAGAAAGTGGTTGGATAAGAGGACAAAATTCCTCGTCCATTAAGAGTTTCCGTCCAGTGGGAGAGGAGGAGGAAAAAGAAGTGAGGGGTACAGGTGGCCAGGGGCTGGGAGCTCTCAGAAGAGGAATAAAGGGGAGGGAGCCGGGGACAGTGCTGGAGGGGGTGGAGGCGGGGCAGGGTGGCACTGGGAAGGTGGGGGGGGTGTGCCGGGCACAGCAGCAGTGACTGCGGAAGCCGGGGCCCCAGGCAGAAGCCGGCCAGGCATCCTGGTGAGGGAAGGTGTGCATGGAGGAGACCGCCTTGGTGCCGGTGACCACTGCCTCGGCATGGGGGAGTGGCCCGGGGGGTTGCCTCCCAGCCAGCAGGGCGGGTGCTGGAGGGGCTGGGACCATGCCCGGGTCTCATAGGGTGAGGAGACTCTGCCTCATTGCATCGCCGGAATCAGACTTACACTTGAATCAGCGTGCACTGGGCGCGGGGGCATCGTGAGCCCACGCCCCTTCTCCACCTGCTCGGGGCGGGGGTGGCTCTCACTTGCTGTCCCCGCACGTGGGAACTTGGCTAAGTGCACACACGGGGTCACCTCGCTGTGTGAGCACAGGTTTGGAGGCAAACACCTTAGGGAGTCGTGCTTAGGCCACAGTAAGCGATCCAGTTTAAGTGGGCGTGAGGCAGAGGGTCCCTAAGAACCTTTGGTGGGACCCCCGCAGCTCACTTGGCTGCTTCCGTCCAGGAAAGGAGCGCCCTGGCCTCAAGTTGCCCCCCTGCTCCTTCCTCCCCAGGGGGTAAAGGGTGCTTTGTGGGGTTGGACAGCATTGGAGAAGGAATGCGTTCCCTCCTGCCTTGATTTTAGGGACTTGCTGTCCCAAGGGGAGCACCTGGTGGGTGTCCGCCCCAGGCTGCGGGCTGCGGGGTCGGGGCTCCTGTCACTGCTGGGAAAGAGCCTGTTCCAGGGCTCAGGATCGGGCAGCCGGGTCTGTGCACCCGGGCTGCCTCTCCAGCGTCGGCTGCGCTGGTTTCTGACGTCTGGTTCCTGCCGCATTGAGTCCGCGTATGTGTCTGGTCGGCAGCTGAAGCGTCTCAGTGGGTTTTGAAACTGGGAATCAGTGTGACTGTTGATTCTGCACTTGAGGGGAAGTGGAGGGGTGCGACCTGTGGCCCTCCAGGTGGAACCAGGAGAGCCTTCTGTGGCTGCTGCCCACAGCAGTGGCCTTGTGCCCGGAGGACACTGCAGAGCTGGCGGGCGACCTCCATCTCCCCGGCCACGTGTGCCGCCGCGGAAACTGGCAGAGGCCCTCCCGGCGGTGGCCGGCTGCCCCCTCTGCCAGCCTCGGGAAAGCACTGTCATCCCCAAGGTGTGAACAAGCAGGCTTCTTGGAAACTTCTTCAAGAAACTTCTCCAGGGAATGGGCGGGTTTCCCATTCAGGTGGGTGGGGCTGCCCCAGCAAGCCGGGAGGTGGGCCCCCAGTCGCAGGGGGCTCCTCACCTCACCCGGCCTGGCGGAGGTGAATTCTAGCAACCGGGCCAGCAGCTCATCCAAAGCAACCGAAATTTAGATGTACATGCCGTTTTGGAGAACCGATTAATTTGTCGAAATATTCAGCTCCCGGGGTGTGGGATAAAAGTAACTCAGAGTTCTTTGCACTTTCGTGATTTAATGTTCAAATGACTGATTTCAGTTCCATTTCCTCAAATCCTTTTTGAACCTATCCCCTCTTCCCAGGGGTCTGGGCAGCCTCTTTTCTGGGCCCTGAGTGTATCCAGGCCAGAGTTCCTGGGGGGAGACCTCGGGTCCTAGAAGACTGGGCGGGGCGGCTGGTGGGCTGTTCCCACAGGAGCAACTTGCACGGTGAGCCCTGCCCTCTGTTTAGGGACAGTTTCCTGGGCAGTCATGGCCCAGCTCCTGGCGGGAAAGCGTGGTGACCACTGGTGAGAGTTTATTCGTCCTCGGGCACGGTGGGTGGGCATCCTGGACTGGGCCCCCAGAGACTCAGAGCCTGTGCTCCCTTTCACTGGGGATGCGCCCCCAGGAAGTGAGGGAATCGGGGCTCAGGGAGCAAGTGCCGGGGCCTGCGCACTGACTGCGGTGGGCCCAAGCCTTCAGAGGGGCCTCAGGGACCACCGTGGCGGGGGGAGGCGGAAGGGGGGAGGGGGAGAGGAGGGGAGGGGACCTCCACCCCCACGCCCGAGGCTGGCTTCCTTCCTGTGTCTTGGAGGAGCCGTGTGAGACCCGGCACCAAATGCCAGCCTAGCAGCCGCTGGGCACCCGGGAGGGCGCGGGGCGGGGGGTGCGCTGCCCCCGGCGCTCACGGCCCAGGAGGGACCGAGGCCCTGCTGTGGCCGAGGCAGCTGGGGAGTGGGTTCATCTCCCCTCCCGGGACCCTGTGGTCTGGGGGCCTGGTGAGGGCTGTTTGCACGTGGCTTTATAAGGACACCGGCGGGGCTTCAGTGCACAGGACTGAAGTAAGTACCGAGAGCAGAGGCCGTGGTTGGAGGACGAGGCGGGGCCGGGGCTGGCGGGGTCGCCGTGGTTGGCGTGGGCCTGGCATCCCTGCGCGGGGACCGGGGAGGGTCCTTGCTGTCCTTCAGCTTCTGTGCACGGAGCCTCGTTTGGTGTTTGCCCGCACGGGGCTGAGCGTGGGTTTGGGGGACAGGAGTGTGTGCACACACACCCCCACACACGCACACACACATGCACAGATACACCGCCCGCCCACACTCACTCACATACTCACACACACATCCGCTCGGGGGCCCACCCGGCTCGGGCCGACTCTGGCACCGCGGACGCAGGCGGGATTCCTTGTTGACTCAGCCGAGGGCACAGGACTCTCTGGGAGCGCGGCGGCCGTGGGGATGGGGCGGGGCTCAGACGGACAAGGCCAGACCGTCCATGACTGGAGAGCTCTGACCCACGCTCTGCGGTGAGCAGCCCGGACGCCACCCACGGCCTCTGCAGGACTCAGCCCAGGACGCTCAGAACTGTCATAACTGTCTCTGTGTCCAGCTAGGGACCAGCCTGAGAAACACAAACATGACCCGGAACAACCACAGGGAGGCCCACTCCTCCCGCCCCTCCGGGCCGACCACCTCCAGTCCAACCAGACCTGACACCTTCCCTCTCTCCCACCGAAAAGCGCTCCTACCGCCCCGCCTGCCTTTGAGTTTCCGTAAAGACAAGTGATGCCAAACTCCTGACGTTGGAAAGGCGAGGCTTTATTTGAAACGCTCATTTCCGGGGGGGAGGGGGAGGGGCTGTTGCCATGGAGAAGGACGGCTGCCACAGGGGACACCCTAACCATGAGGTCTGCCAGCGCCTCCGGGGCTGGACACAAGGGTCCTCCAGTACAGGGAGGAGTGGACGAGGCTGGAAGGCAGCCAGTTTGGGGAGCAGCTGAAGGGGGCGGTGACAAGATGTGACCGGATGGCAGGGCTGAGCTTGGCTGTCCAGGGGCCTGGGGCTCAGGCAGAGGGGGCACCTCTGGACCCATAACCTGTGTTTGCTTCTGCAGGTGAGCGCTCAGGCCCGGGGTCCCCTCCCCCTTCCGCCCCCGTGTTTCCACCCGTCCCTTTCTTGGTCCCTTTCTTGGTTTTCGCCCTCATTTCCCTGGAGGTTGTGCTCCACTAACTTTCCTGGAAAGGTGGCCCCGGACGCGGGCGCTCTGCGCCTTTGCAGGGCACACGCGCTCTGACGCTTCTCTGATCACTGCAGCTTCCGGGAGCTGGAATCCAGGTTAGATGCGGTCTCCCTCTGTGGTCTGCGGAGGCTCTGACGGCGCTGGGAGGCGGCCTTCCGTGTGGACCTCGTTCCTTTTTCCTCTCTGAAGCTCTTAGCGCCCTTCTTTACCCTGGAATCATGACACGTGTGGGCTTCCACATGGCTCGGTGTAAATGCCTCAAAGTTATTACTTACTTGGGGGTGTGGGGAGGGTGCCCAGCCCCCGAACCTGCATGTCCTTTTCTTCAGTCATTTCTCCAGAGACTAAACCCACGCACGTTTCTTCTACTAGTGGTGACCTTACATCTTTTTCATTCTCTTTGTGTCATTTATTGGAACGTGGGAGGGGGAGGTGAGCTGGCTGTTCAGGCCATCCTTCCTAATGGGATGGTTAATCAGCAGTTATAAACAGTGAGCCCCGCCCTCCCCACCACCCGCCTGGGGTGCTCACTGCAGACCTGCTCGAGTCCCCCGCTCCTTTGTTCCTGCCGTGGGCCCGCCCTGGCGCTTAGCCTGGCAGGCCAGCTTCCATGGGGAAGTTCCGTGGGAGACGGACACCCCCGGGTTTAAAGCCCTCCCCGCCCAGGCCCACCCGTGCCCCCGGCCCCAGAGTCCTGGCGGGTAGGCCGGAGTCTGCATGGAAACGGGCAAGGGCGGCGGCCTTCTCTGAACCTGGGCCCGGACACAGACGACCACGGGCTCAGTCCGGAGAGGCGCTGCCTGTGTTTGCTGCACAGTCCGTGTCCGAGGTTTAGAGAACCCAGCGAGATGCTGATGCATGGATGACTCTCCTTCAGGGCTCACCAGCTGCTGAAGGCGCCCCCACCCCCTCCCCCCAGCAGCGTTCACAGGCCGGACAGCACCGCCCAGCCCCCCAGGCCCTTGCGGATGGGGGCGGGCTTCTCCGGGGCTCAGATGCGGGGCTCTAATGTTGGTAACTTGGGTCTTCACTCTGCTGCCGCCCCTTCTCTGAGACTTTCCCCGCCACCTGGAGTTTCACTTTGTTTATGTCACAGTCCCCAACTGCAGGGTCCCTCCCTCGTGGGCCCAGCTTGCCCTCTGTCCTGTCTGGTGTCGGTGCCTGGACGTTTCCTTTAGGATCGTCCCCTCCCTGGCTCTCAGCCTCGGCCAACGACGAGTCCTGGGACTTCGGCTGGATCTGCCCCGAAGGAGGCCTTCTCTTTGGCCGCGTCTCTCTCCGCGGCTGAATTATCTCGGCGGTCAGTTTCCCCCTGTTAATGGGGTGGTGATTACTAATCTCCCACTAGGGGCTGTAGACGATCAAGGGAGTCAGTCCCCACGGAGCATCTAGGTTGCTGCCTGGCACACAGTGAACTCTGAGAACATGTCGGCTGTTCCTGCATCCCTGTGACTGCTGTGCCTGGAGCAGACAAAGGGGCAGCAAGTTAAAGCCGGTCAGTCTGCCGTACGTGGGGCGAGCCTGGCTGAGAAAGCGCCAACACGGACGGAACTGTAGTAACCCTTCCCATCCAGAAATGGAAAAGACAGAAAGAGCTTCCTGGGGACACTGAGTTCCTGGAGGCAGCCATGCCTGATGTCCACCCCTGGGGTTTTCAGAGCTGCATCAGTAGCACCTTTTTTCCTTTCTGTTTAAGCCCAGACTGGGGCTCCCTCGTTTGCAGTTGAATGGGTTCTAACCTGCTCAGGCTGAGCGACCTCACCCTTCTTCCAGTTCCCACAGCCCGTGTTTTCTAAGTCTGAAATCATGCCTGATGCCTTGACAAAGAGTTTCTTTTCCTGACCTGAAGTTTCATTCAGGAAATCAGTGGTTTATTAACGGGTCACCTTTATGAAAGAGCCGCCATCCCCTGAGGGCAGGTGCCGGGACTCTGGGGCAGCTCAGCCTCCTGGCCGTGGCCACGGTCTCTCTTTTCTTCCTCCTGCGGGGACCTGAGTGCAGGCTGATTTTACCTCCCTGGCTGCAGGCAGGGGCCGGGGTCTGCACCCGACTCGTTTTTGTGTCCCCGTGGTGGCTGCTCATGTCCCACATGAGGGAGGATTTCAGTAAATGCTGATACACAACATCACTGTGGTTTTCTGGGAACTTCTCTTAAACCACCAAATCCCTAGACATCAGTCGATTTTGAGTCTGCTTTCCCAGACCCCAGAAACACTGCACAATTAATCAAAGGGGCACAGTTCATGCTTCCCCAGCTGGCAAGAGCCCAACACACAACTTAAGCATCTGATTTGGAGCCAAAAACATTAACCTCTAATTAACTTACATCCTCCTGACGCCTATAATGTCACAATGATGCGAATGCATGAGTTACTAATTATACCTAATTATTCAATTAACAGATAGCAAATACCAGTGGATATTAAAGTTTGTGAGTGATTAACCAGAAGACGGCAGTTTGACGAGCGTGGGGCTGCGTGGTGGCAAGATGGAGGCGTCCTGGGCGCTGAGCGGCTTTCGGGAGGCGGGGGTGTTTGCCTAGCCTCCCCAGGGACTCGAGGCCTGTCTGTGGGCTGGAGCTTATCCTGCCAGGCGGGGTTGCCCGCCTCTCTTCCCCAGAGCTGAGGTGGCCCGGTCCCAAGCTCAGACCAGCCCACGGCGGGGTGGGGGGTGGCCTTGGCCGCTCAGCACGTGGGGACTTGCTGACGCACAGTGATGACTTGGGATGCTGGCTGGCCTTGGCTGAGAGTTGGGGAGTGTGGTGGGCCAGAGGGAGCTGGACGCAGCGCTGGTCTGGGGATAAGCAGCAGGTGGGATCTCAGCCGGGGCCACACAGGCACAGGGAGAGACTTCCCCACCCTCAGTGTCCTCACACTCGTGTTCCATCCGGACACACGCCCGGCCCCTGCCCCACTCCCACCAGCGCCCACTGACCCTCATCTCCCCTTTGCTGGGAAGCCCCGGAGTGAAATATTTATTCAAATTATAGTCAATCCTCATCTTTATCAAAACAATATTTACTCAATTTACTACTTCTTATTCTAACAAAAAATACAGTTTTAAGCAACCACCAGCCCCTTAGAGTTCTAACACTTTCAGCTTCTGTTTTTATTAAATATAAAATAAAACTTGGGTCATTATGTCTCATAAAGTGGGTAAGGCTATTTATGATTTTGGCAGAAGCTTCTGAATTATTCTGAAGGCTTTTATCACTCGTTTTATTTCATAAATAATGATTCTTCCTACATGTGACATTATGACATTGCACATGACAGATTCAGTAGGAGAAACAGCCTTTAGATTTGTCTTGTCTTCACGACCTGCTATAAAATAAACATGAATTAGTTGTATTAGTTTTTACATTGGTTTAAAATATGCTTTCAACATATTATAAATTATCCCTAAAATATGCATGTTCTTATTGTGGTAAAATGTGCACAAGGTAGAATTTACCGTCTTCACCCTTTTAAGTGCAGTGGCGCCCAGCACGTCCCTGTCGTACAGCCGTCACCCCCGCCTGCCCCCGGAGCTCTTCTCATCTTGCAAAGCTGAGCTCGGCACCCACTGCACAGGGGCCCCCAGCCCCCTCCCTGCCCCTGGCCACTGCCACCTGACCTTCCGTGGCTGGGGTTCTGGCGACTCTGGGCACCTCACTGGGGTGAAGGTCCTTCTGTGACTGATTTCACTCGGCAGGACGTCCCCACAAGTCACAGGCCTGGAAGTGTGCTGCAGACTTTCCCTCTTTTCGAGGCTGAGTAATAGTCGCCGTCGGTACAGACCACGTGTTGCGTGTCCGCTTGCCCGTCCGTGGACATGTGGGCTGCCTCCACGCTCCAGCTCGTGTGAGGGACGCGCTCGGGGACACGGCGTATCTGCAGGGACGCTGGGAGACTTCAGGGCTTCGGGGCAGGACTGCTGGATCGTGGGGCACTTCTGGTTTCAATTTTCTGAGGAAACCCGCTCCTGCTTCCCTGCAGCTGTAGGTTCCACATCCCAGCCAGCACACGGGTTGCAGTTCCTCGCGTGCCCGCAGCGCTGGCTCTGTTTCTCTGGTCCTAGCCATTCTCAGGATGTGAGTTGACACCTCGTGGCCGGCGGCGTTGGGCGTCGTTTCGTGTGCTTATGGGCCATTGGTGTATCTTTGGAGACATGGCCATTTCTGAATCAGGCTGTCTTTGTTGAGTTTTGGTTCTCGCTATAGTTTGGATACCAATTCTTTGTTAGATATTATCATTTTGATTTTGATTGCTTTTGGCAGTCTTTCTGATACTGTTCACAATTTATTTCTCAGTGGTTTCCATAGTGTTTCCTGAAACACACATTCACACGTTAGCCTGAGTTGAGAAGCGTCCTAGGATGTCACCCTGGAGGACGTCCTGTCCGGCAGTTCCTTGAGCTCATTGAGGCCGCAATGCCTGGCTTTCTAAGCACGTGTGGGTGGCGGCCGCATCACTTGGGTTGGCTAAGCCTCAGTCTCAAGGTCGTAACAAAGATGGATTTAAACCTATGATAAAATAGTCTAACTCTCTCTCTGAGGGCGTTGAATCAAGCAGGGCAGGTCCGATGGTCCCCAGGAAACTTGTCATGGGGCCTCTGGGCGGGCTTTCCGGAGACGGCATAAGGATGATTTTAATGTCTGGGTGACAAATTCCTCCCGAAGGCAGGAGTTTCCTGGTTTCGGCTTTCAGCAAAGTCAAAGGGAGGTGTAACTGTGGTCACTCAGAGGTGGCCCAGACCTGGTGACGCTGGTGTGGGAAGGCCTCGGTCTCTCTCAGACATGGGCACAGCTCCCTGGTGCTTACAGGTGCAACACAGAACACCGAGAACCAAAGGGGTGCCGGATCTGCCCTAAAGCCAGCGATGAGCTCCACCCGCCCACAGCGAGGCCCCAGCTGAACAGACAGTCGCAGGCCCCCAGCACAGAGGATTCGCACGGACGTGAAACGCGACAGGGGAGCCTGCCTGCTGCCCCCCCCCCCGCCCCCTGGATTGGGGCAGATGGGGCAGCTCCCCCGGAAGCAGAGAAACAGCCACGGAGCTGGTCCCCTCACAGAGGCCCTCCCAGCACAAGCTCACTGTTTATGTCTAACACAGCATCAAAGTTTCTGCTCCATTAGCTTGAATTGCTGAAGACTGTCAACAGTCATCAAGATGAAAACGCAGTCAGGAAGAGCGTTTCAAGACCGAGACCTCTGGTCACGGGAACGAAGCAATTCCAAACCCTGGGAGGAAGTGGCTGAAGTCAGCACCTTCATCACCCACGTTAATGACCAGGCCGAGCCGAGCCCTGGCCTCGCAGCAGCGGCAGGAAGCAAGCCACAAAGACAGTGGAAATGCGCGAGGCAGAGGACAGAGAAACCAGAGAGTGTTCTTTGAAAAGATGGACAAAACTGACACACCTTAGGCAGGCTGATCCCAAAGGGAGGAGAGACTCAAATGACGAAATCAGGCCTGAATAGGGGACAACATCAGGGGCCACGCAGAGTGAGAAGGGCCGTGGGCGGCCGTGGGGAGCTGCGGGGCAGCACGGCAGGCGGCCCTCGTGCAGTGGGTGCAGATGCCTAGACCGACTCCGCAGGGAACAGAAGGTCTGAATACATTTATGACGAGATGTTGAGCTGGTCATAAAAAAGCGTCCCACCAAGAAAACCCAGAACCAGGTGCTTCCCTGGTGAACTGTTGACAAGTGCGAAGAAAAATAAGTGAGCGTTCAGTTTGGGCAAAGAGAAAAAAACCCCAACAAAATTAGCCTTAGAAGAGGCGAGAGAGGAAATTAAGTTCCATAAAGGCAGGAACTGATGAATTTGAAAACAGAAAATGAGGAGGAAAAAGTAATCTTCGGCCGACTTGAGACACACACGCGGGTGTGTACTCAGAAGCTCCGAGTGCACGTCTGCACTACGCGGACACGTAGGCTCACACACGGGCACACCAGAAACTCAGCCTCAGAAGACAGTTCAAATGAGAAAGCGGGAGAAACCCCAGATACAGAAAAAAGTTCACATTCAGAAGGAATACCTTGCTTAACTCTATGTAAATAAATCTGAAAACTCATGTGGACCAGGCGACTAATTGCGGAAGACCCAGTTACCAGCCAGATCCCAGCTGAGACGCTGTTGGATTACTCCAAGAAGCTCCCCCTGGGTGAGAGCTGACCCGGGCGGGAGCAGTGTCCAGGGTGCCCTGGAGGCTGAGGGAACAGGGCAGGGGCAGGGGCAGGTCTACCGGGTGCTGCCGCGGCCGTGAACTGCGTACGTGTGAACACGATGCGCCGTTGTTTCCCTGGCCCCCGGGGCCCGACTCTGGAGAACCGAGCGTTGGCGCGGGGGCCATGCAGCAGGAGGAAAGAGGCTAATTTTTCACCACACAACCGTCTGGCTGATTTTTTTTTTTTTTTACCATGCTTTTGTCATTTTCTAATGAAAAAAAAAGGGGAAAAAAAGAGTTTCATGGAAAATGCCAAAGAGACTTCCCGTGCTTATCAACAGCCCTGGACACAGGGAGAGCTTGAGATGTCACTCAAGGCGCGTGTCCTGACTGCTGCGATGACCTGTGCGTCCTGCTGGTCAGATGCTGTTGGCAGCGACACTCCGGGCTTGTGGCCCAAAGTTCTCTTTTTTCCAGTGGTGATTCTAACCCATCCCTTTACCACAAAATAGTAAAACTGGGTTGGCAGGGTGGTTTCTGAAATGAGAACGGTGGTTAATGCCCACAGCTGTCAGTCTTTAGCAGAAATTTGTCATACTATACAAAGAATTAAATGCGTCCTCCATTAAAAATCTGACTGAAAGAATTAATTAATTTTCAGGATAATGACTTACGCAAGCAAATCTTGCAAGACAGTGAAAGCTCCTGAACTTCTAACGAACTGTTTAAAACGTTCGCGTGAAGCCGCACGCAGTTCTGGGCGGTAACTGCCAAGATCCAAGCCTCCCTAGGTGAGCTCCCGGGTGAGCTGCTTCCCAGGGGAGCTGGTCTTGAGACCGGGGAGTGAGGGCGCCAGGGTCCGAGGCCGGCCCCCGCCCGTGCCCACCCTGCCTGGTGTCGCCACTCCCCGCTGACCCGGGCTTGGCCATGCGACTGTTCAGGGAGGGGTATCAGCAAGTGTGAGCGCAGGGCCTGCACACTGGGGTCCGTCTTCCTGGAACGCCGCCTCGGGGAAGCCAGCTGCCACGTGCGGCCCCGGCGGCCTGAGGCCACCACGCTGCCCAGGAAGCTGGAGCTGGCCAAGGGGCGGTCACGCGGGGAGAGCCTGGCGCCCGCCGCTCCCAGCCGGGTCCTCCCTCCTGGGGCGGAGGCCCCCGCCCCGGGGAGCGGCCTGGGGGGCGCCCTGCCCGGCCGAGCCCCGGCTCAAGTCCGTCATTGTGGCTTCAGCCCCCAAGTTTTGAAGGGTCTCGCGCGGCGATAGCTAAGGCGGGGTGACGGTGAAGGGGGGGCCAAGCGGGGCCGCGCCGGGGGAGGGGCGCCCGAGCAGGAAATGCTAGAGAGCATCCCGCCGGCGGCCATGCGGCCAGAGCTCCGACCGCTGCCGGGGCTCCGGGGGCACAGCGGGCGAAGGGCCTCCGGACGCGCAGCGGCCGCACGCCGGCAGCAGCGGCGGGCCGGGGCGACTCCTTTCTCAGAAGCCCCCGACCTCAGGCCCCGCCCCGCCCCGCCCCGCCCCCCGGGCTTCCGGCCGCGCCGCGCGGCCGAGCGCGCGAGCACCGGGCCAGGTGGAGGCGGGGCCACCTGCCCGCGCGGAGCTGTTTTGAGGTTCCGGCGCCCGAAGACCTTTGAGGGCAGAGATTCACCCGCTCCCGCGCCGCACGCGCAGCAGCCAGCCTTCAGTCCCCGGTGCGGGCGCGGGCTTCCAGGCCGAGTGGCCGTCCTCAGAAAAACGTCAGACAAGGGGTCTTTGTTCACTGTTGATGCAGAGCAGAGATGCCGTGTTGACGGGAAGTGACACCTGACGGCCCTTGAGGGGGGAGGCGGGGCCTGGGGAGGGGGACTTTCCGGAGGCGGGATGGAGGGGGTGGGGCTGGGGCTGGGCCTTGGGGGGGGAGGGGCCTGCAGGAGGGCGCCCTCGTGAGGGTTCCATGGCCTCCGGGCCGCTGGACTCCAAGCACCCGAAAACCTGGCCCAGCGGCTCCTTAAAGTCCGTGCACGGAACTGACCCGCATCGCCGGTCAGAACCGAGAGGCCAGGCCTTGCCCCGCGGACCCTACGCGCGGGGTCGAGTGGACCTGAGACTGCAGCCGCAGGACAGCACAGCGTCTTGCGGTGATGCCAGGACAGCCCTCCTAATTTCGTTTGAGGAGTGCAGACCTTTGACGGGTCCAAGCAGCGGTGTGCTGTAAACCAGCCGCGAGGAGCGGAGGGGACCCACAACCCCCCCCCCCGTTTTGCAGTGTCTCCTGATTTCTGTGGTGTAGACCCTGACTGCCGCAGACTCCTAGCCAGTCCAACAGCCCGCTCCCCGAACTGCTGACGACGCAGCAGGGAGCGCCTCAGCCAGCACGAGAGCAGGGCTCCCCTGACCTGCGCGCCTCCCGCGGGTGCCCGCGCCCGGGGCGCCCCCCTCGCCTCCCCGCTGACATCGGCCGCGGGCAGGTGGGCGGGAGGAGGCGGAGGCTGAATCACGCCCAGGCCCAGGCCGGTCCGGTGCGCGCGGAGCCCAGGGCGCGGGCCCTGCGCTCTGTGGACCGCTGGCCCGGGAGGATCGCGGCCGGCATCTCTCCCTGGAGCTCCGTCGCCATCTGGCGGCGGGGTCCCCGCGTCTGGGTGCCCGGCGGGGGTGCAGGTACTTCCCGGGACCCAGATGGTGTGACCCAGGCACGTGAGGGTTGCTCCGTCTGGGGCGGAAAGCCACGTGGCCAGACGAAGCCCCGAGGACCTGAGCCCCCAGCCCCTGGTCAGGTGCCCAGCTTCCTGCCTCCCTGCTGCTCCCTGCAGGTGTGTTTTGCGCTGTGGCCTCAGGCTCTGCTCTACAGGGACCGAAGTGGGGACCAACCCCAGTTCGCTCCTGTGCCGCAGCGCTGCCCTCCCCTCCCCTCCCTTCCCCTGGTGCCGATGTAGGTGCCACAGGGTCATGTCCCTGATCTGGCCGGGAGTCCAGGCTCCTGAGCGCCCTGTCCAGCCTGACCCGTCTCCGGCAGGACAAACTCCAGGAGCCGGACCATACACATTCTGCTCCTCCCAAAACTCTGGTTTGGAAAAGTGACTGAAACAAGGAAGTATTTCTTTCTAAAAGCCTTTTAATATTTTTTCAAAATCTCAGCTTCCCAAATATATATAATGTATAATAGTGTAACATTAACATACAGTGTATATTCACATATAAAGTAGTATATAGTCCCAGCTTCCCATATATATAAACAATACATAATATGTTACAATACATGTCAATATATTACATGTATTATTCTTTATATGTATGTGGGAAGCTGGGATTTTGAGAAGATTTTAAAGGCTTTTAGAAAGAAAGACTTCCCCGCTTAGGAAGAAAGTTCCTAAATTATGAGAAGAACGTCTCTGTAACTTTGCCCAGAGAGGATCACATTAGCGGTTTGGTACCTGCTTCTCTGCAGCTGCTCTCGCCTCAGCGGCTTATGTGTGCACATGTCCTCTAAAGTGGCAGGACTTTTGCAGCTCTGGGTTTCCTTAGCTGCGAGTCTCAGTCTGCTTCCCAGAGGTGTCTGGGCTCGGACACCTCCAGGACGAATGCTCCGTGGTGTGTCTGCGGTTGTCTGATCGATCCCTGAGGGGAGACCTGCATCTAATTTCTCAGTCGCACCTGCTGCTTGGTGACCTCACCCCCCAAACCCAGAGGGTCTTGTGGGGGGCCAGTGGGAGGTGCTGGGTCCCAGGCTGGCATCTGTGTCCCCCTAGGAGTCACACCCACCTGGCAGAGATCAGGGGACAGTGCGTCTGTGCCCTGTCACCTGCAGCGATGGGAACGTTCTGTCCTGCCTCTCGTTCAGTTTTGCACATTTGCTGCTGTTGACGCTGGGGACTCTGAAGCCACCTGAGTACAGCTCCAGTTACATTTGGGCCAAGAGATGTGACACAAGGGGGACCAGCAGAGCCTGGAGGATGAGCGCCATGTCCCGGCCCCGCATCCTCACGCAGTGCGCCCCCGCAGGCCTTGAGCCCCAGGAAAGACGTCCTTGGAGACACACACATTGTTTCGGTTGCTATGGCTTCACAACAGACCAGCCGAAGCCTCGGCAGCTTTAAACAGCGTTGTTTATTGACCTCGCGTGTGGGTCAGGGATCTGGATGAGCACAGGACGTGCGGGGCTCTGCCGGACAAGCCTGGCCAGCCGGGCCCAGTGCCCTCTCCACGTGGTCTCCCCCACGTGGAGGCCAAGCCCCAGGAGAGAGAGGCGGCTTAGCCTCGGACGTCAGCACAGCACCGTGTGAAGGGCATGGGGGACGGACGCGGCTCAGTGTCACCAGTTCATCATCCAGGCTTCTGTCCAGGTGACCTCAGCGGTCATGCAGGCTGGACGCTCAGGGACAGTGTCGGTGGACTGGAGAGCGGGCTGGGATTGAGCAGTCTGGGGCTGTAGAGACGGTCCCAGGGAGGATGCAGGGGGTCCTCGAGGGTCCTTGGCCCTCTCCGGCCTGACGATACCCCAGGTGGAGGGGACGGCTGCAGGCTCCAGGCAGGGGAGGAAGTGGATTTGATGATGGAAGGCACTGTGTTGCTGGTGGGCCATTAGGTCCTTCTGACCCAGAGCCCCACCAGTGGCAGAAGATGAAGAAGGTGGGACAGTGCAGCCTCCATTGTGCAGCTGGACCCAGGCAAGGGGCAGGGATTTCTTCCACCCTGTCCCGTAGCCAAAGGGCCTCCTCCCAACACCAAGTCTGAGGCCTTTCTGCCAGGGAGGACAGGCCGGGGCCTCCAGCAGCCCTGCTACGTGGCAAAGGCTGAGGCCACCTGGTCTCCCTGCGTCCAAGAAGCCAGTCATTTCTCAGACAAAACTCGGGGGTGGCTGGCCTCCTGTGACTGCAAACCCCTGTCCCGCCTCAGATGCAGCTCCCTGAGCTGGGGTTCAGTGGCGTGCCCTGAGCCAGGCTGCAAAACAGGGGCAGGCTGTTGCTGCTCAGACTAACACCCCAGGATTCCTCTCCTCCATTTCCCCTTCCTTCAGGAAGCCCTCCATGACTTCCTGCAAGCAGGGTTCCAGCATCTGCCCCGAGCACCCAGTGCTCCAAGGCGAATGTGAGGTTGGCTGGCCCAGGACCTGCCTTGGCTGAGTCCTCCAGGCATGAAGCGCCGTCTGGTCCACAGCAGAGGCCAGACTCCCTCGCAGGCCTTGCTGGGCAGAGGGCACAGGACCACAGTTCTGACGGGGGTTGGACGTGATGGGCTCGTCCCCGGCTCGCCCCCAGGGAAAGGAAAGTGGGATCAGGAGTGTGGGTGACAGACGGGAAGCGGTCTGAGCTCCCGGCCGCTGGCTCTGGTCAGGTCTGCAAGGGTGCGCTCGCCCGTGTTCTCCGTGGGGCTGCAGGTTTGTTACCCCAGCATGCAGGAAGGAGGCTCATGAGGCTTGGACCCCAAGAACGATGGACCGTTGTGAGGGGAAGCTGTAGCCGCGGCACGGAGGAGGGCTGGGCTGTGCCCTTCCCGGGGGTGGGGGCCCATCACCTGGGCACTGCTACTCGTGTGGGGGCACCCACCTGCCCCGTTCCTGGCCTCCCCCCACCATCTCCAGACCCTGCTGGAGCCGTGGCACCACTTGCCTGGAGGAGACTGGGGTCCAGGTGACCCCACTGCAGACACTCAGGCCCGTGGGGCCCCCGCCCACCTCCTCCAAGTTCCCCCAGAGCCCCTGAGCTCCCCCCAGGCCCCACTCACCCGAGCTCACTGCAGTCTGTGGGATGCTTTGGGGGAGGGATGCACAATTTTGGTGCAAACAGAATGTGAGTCTTGTTCATGATGGAGAAGAGGGGGGTGACACCAGCGTGACCTCACCATGACAGTTTAGAGAGTTGGGCAGGGGCTGAGGTGGGTGGACGGGTGCTGGTGGGAAGGAGGGAGGGAGCTGGGGGCGTGTGTTAATCCCAGTGCTCGGGAGGCCAGGCAGCAGAGCCAGGACTCAGCCGGCAGGGCCAGCCTCCAGCCCAGCAGCCTGGCCCCGCGCGGAGCCCACGTGGCTGGAAAGGGGCACGTGTGAGCCACGCCCCTGCCCGGACCCAGGTGTCTGGGCTCTGATTAATTAGTATTGGTGCTCCGTAGTCATCCTCAAATGCAGCTCCCGGTAAGGGTTGCCGTGGCCATGGGGCTCTGGTGCACACAAGACGCTCAGGCGGCTCTGAGCTGAGCGCCAGGCCTAGCACCTTTTCCTTCTGCTGCATCTGAGGACCCGCGGTGCTCCTGGTAGGAGCCCGTGACGGCAGGCTGTCATGCAGTGTTTTCTCTGTGCCCTCCCAGCAGCACCACCAGGGTCAGCAGGGCAGAGGCTCTTCCACCACCGAGCAGAAAAGGAGACAGAGGTTCATAGAGGACCAGTGACTCACCCAAGCCTAGTTAGGACCATCCAGGCCTTGTGTCTGGTGAGGATGCTGATGATACTGGGCAGGTCTGCAGCATCCAGCACTGGGCTTGGGTGGGCCCCCCCACCCCACCCAGCATCCCAGCAGCGTGTGAAATGAGTGTAGGCAGCCATCCCCGCTTTTCAGGTGAGGGGAGAGGCTCAGAGAGGGTGAGTTACTTGCCTCAGGTCACAGAGCAAGTGAGAGGCTGAGCTGGGCTCCCGGGCTGCTGGGGTTGCTGTGGCTCCTGTCTCGTGCTGTGTTGGGAAGTGGCCGTAGCAGGGTGCTGCCCCCCGTCCCCGCACCGGCCCGGCAGCGGGGAGGCCGGGAAGGCGGGGATTACACTGTGTCCACTCACGGCAGCAGCCCGGCTTTGCCCACAAGCTGGAGCGCGTTTCACAGTTAGACACGGTGGCGGATCTCCCCGGAAGCCCCAGCAGAGCGGCCCCTGCAGTGTCTCCTTCCAAAGGAGCCGAGTCTTCCTGCCTCACCAGCGCACAGGCCCATCCGGGAGCCAGGCGGGATGTGACAGCAGCTGCGGACGAGGCCCGGGCAGGCCTGGGGGCGGGGGGCGCACCTGACGCAGTCCAGCTGCTGTGCCCGCTGTTCCGGCCTCCTAATCAGGGCGACGCTGACCTCTGTGTCCCTGCAGCTCGTGTTAGACGCTGCGGGCCGCGCATGGTCAGACCTTTGTTCCCAGAGGCTGGGCTTCCAGCTGGGATGTCGACCCCTCCTCCGTGTTCTGGGCGGAGCCTGCGGGGCTGAAGGGGGCGGGGCCTGGGGTGAAGGCTGGCTGCTTCTGCGCTGGGCTCGTCCTGGGCTTGATGGGGTCAGGGGAACGCAGCCCTCTCTCCTCTCCTGGACGCTGGGGCTTGGTCCCACGGACCCGCTCCCGGTGTCCCTCTGCCTGCGAGCAGCCCGGCAGGTAGCCCAGGTCAGACTCAGCCAGGAGGACCCCGTGCCCCGGGGCTCAGGCACAGGGTTGGTGCTCATTCACTGAGCGTCCAGAGGGCTTCCAGGTTGGCGGGTGGCCCCTCCAGCTGAGGCTCCTCCCAGGCCTTGTCCTCGGTGTCCTCCACTCCGGGGGTTCGGGGTCCATCCATGTACTTACCGGGTCCAGCTGCAGACGGGGGAGGAGGTGAGAAGAACAGCCAGGTCCCAGGCCCCGGACCAGACGCTGGCGGCCTGTCCCTCCTGCCCCAGACGAGCCCGGCCTCCTGCAGGCGCCCCCCCTCCCCTGATCCCGCCTAAACCTCTGTCACTGTCCTCAAAGGGACTTGGGGGTCCCAGGAAGCACAGTGAGGAAGTGGGCACGCGAGGCTGGGACAGCAGGGAGGCCAGTTAGAAAGGGGTGAATAACTGCTCTCCTGGGTATTTTCCTGAATGAAGTGGAAGCTTGTGGTCCCACGGAGGCCTGGACACACGCAGCAGCAGCTTCGTTTGCCATCGTCAAACTGCGAACAACCCAGACGCACCTGCACAGACGGTGCTGCGTTTACGGGGACCCTCTGATGGAGGGACAGTGGGGGGGCCTCAGTGATGGAGGGACAGTGGGGGGCCCTCAGTGATGCAGGGACCGTGGGGGACCCTCAGTGATGCAGGGACCGTGGGGGACCCTCAGTGATGCAGGACAATGGGGGGGCCTCAGTGATGCAGGGACTGTGGGGGACCCTCAGTGATGCAGGGACAGTGGGGGACCCTCAGTGATGGAGGTACAGTGGGGGACCCTCAGTGATGCAGGGACCGTGGGGGACCCTCAGTGATGCAGGACAATGAGGGGGCCTCAGTGATGCAGGGACTGTGGGGTGCACCCAACTCACCCCAAGGACCTGACGACAGGTTGCCAACTTTCAGCCCAGGGGTGACGGGGAGGGTCACCATGACACTTACCCCGAGACTGATGATCCAGGACACCTTACTCATTTCAAGACCCCTGACCTCATCCCCTACTCCCGGCTCGCACTCACCTGGGGAGGACCGGCTAGACATCAAAGCACAAGTTCAGTGTCATTAAATTCTGGACACACGTGAGGGAGGCCTTCCTGCCCTCTCCCTGCAGACGCTGCGGAGCTCCGCCGTAAGTGTGTGCAACTGACCTGCACTTGATAAATGCAGGGAAACGAGGCGCCTGGGGGCAGGTGGGAGGGAGGGTGCCGTGTAACCGGGCCGGCATCAGTGAGCATTTATCCAGAGGGGACACAGGCCGTGGAGCCTGAACAAATCAATGCCTCAGAAGCAAACTCAGAGGAAGAATGCGGAGTGATTTTGAGGTTCTCCTGCCACTGATGGGGTGAAAGGGGTTCCCCGGGGGAGGCAGCGGTGTGGGGTGAGGGTCCCGTGGGCACTCCTGAGGCAGAACCAAGTAGGAGCAGTGGCCGGGTGCACTGTCTCCAGAAGATGGAAACAGGAAGGACGCCCAGGCGGGCTGGCGAGTGGCAGTCCTCGCGCGCTGCTGTGAGTTCCCGCGGCAAAACCGGGGTGCTGGTGGGATGCGCGGCCCCTGAGTGTGTGGGGCTGGTGGTCCACGGGCATCTGAGTGAGGCTGGAGGGCGCAAAGGCACAGCCGGTAGACCAGCTCGTGCCCACGGCGGCTGACATCCGCGGGAGGAGCAGGGTTCTCTTCTCGCTCCCCGTTACGGTATCACACACTCTCAAGGGTGACTGTGACCACATGAAGCTTTCACTTGGCCTCATTTAGAAACTATTTTAAGACGCATCTCCAGGTGTCCCCTGATGTCGTCTGACCCTCGAACGTAGTCAGCTTCCTCATTTATGTCACAGGTGTTGTCATCAGAGCGGGCGCTTGTCACCACTGACACTCCCGGAATTGCCCTCCTCCCAGCCACCCTAGGTCCTCACGTGTGGCTTCCCTGCGAGCCTCTCTCATCCTTTGTCGATGGAAGTGCGCAGCGTCCTGTCCAGGACTTCGTCGGGGAAGGCAGACTCCAGCCTGGCGCACGTCTGGGTGACGTCCCCGCCGCGATGACACGGGAGGTTAAAGCTGGAGGACCTGAGCTCGGAGTCCCTAGGCTGTCAGGCTCCCTCTCTCCCAGGACTGGTGTGCGTGCCTGTGGCACCGGAGTTGGCTCCAGGCCTCTTGGTGTCACCCCTTGGATGGACCCTTTGATCTCGGGCCCACAGGCACCGGTGGACAGACAGGCGGGCAGACCTGGCCGGGGCCGAGGGCAAGGGGTGGGGAGGGTCTCGAGGGACTGCGGGCCGTGTGTGTGGTGGAGCGGGGCCAGTCATGGGGATGGGAGACGCTCAAGCTTGGGTGGTGGTACAGCTGAGCTGTGTCCCCCCAGACCAGTGTGTTGGGTCTTAACCCAGCACCTTGGAGGGTGGCTGTCATTGCAGACGGGGTCTTCACAGAGTGCAAGTTGAAACGAGGTCACTGGGGTGCGTCCTAAGCCCCTGGGGCTCTGGAGGCGGCACTTCCTAGATGGAGGCGACCGCGGGGTGGCTCCCCCGAGGGCGTCTCCTCCCCGCGTCCCCACCCAGCCTTCCTCCCTGGGTGTCGTGTCCCTCTTCTAATGACGCTGGGAGCAGTTTCCCCCGAGACAGAGGCTCTGCCGGGCCTGGTGCAAGACTGCGGGCGCCGAGCAGGGTCCGCCGGCCACGCACGCTTCGCGTTGTAGGTTTGTGTGATTTTGAAAAGGCCTGTTGTCGGAGAGCCCCCGAGAAGCCAGCTGGAGGGCAGACTGGGTCCTGGAGCAGCTGGGCTTCTATTTGGGAAGCAGCAAGAGTGCTGCCGGCCCCGTGTTGCTCAGACTCGGCCACAGTCGGAGAGGGGGCCCGTCTGTCCTGAATCGGCCACCGGCGCCGCACACGGCCGTCTCGCCCTCCTAACTGCTCAGGCCTTCCTGAGAGGACGCACGGGGCTGAGCTGCACGGTTTCGTGGCCCTGCCCCTAATTCAGCCTGAAGGAGACCCCACGTGAGCTCCTTCCACTTACCAGGAATCCGTGTTCACCAAGTGAAACAGAAAACTCGTGTCTTACAAAACGTGCTGGGACCACGTGCAGGGAGTGGAGACGTCACGGCAGGGGATGAGGATGGTCACTTCCCCAACTTGATTGTTTAATGAAAGAGTTTGAATCCAATATGGCTTCTCCAGTGCAGACCGACGGCAGAGCAAGTCACTGTTTATTCTTCAGCTGAGTCACGCTGGACACGGATGACCTGAGGTGCCACAACCCAAGGCCCGAGGGACTGGACAGCGGCGTGGGGGCTGCCGCGCCCCTGCCCCTCAGATGCGAGGTGTCTCCCCTGTCATCCATCTCTACCTCTCTGTCTCACTGCCTCCCTACCTGTCTTTCCTCTTCCATCTGGCCCCAAATGACCTGATTCCAGTGAAACCCAAGCCCAGCCCCCAGAGGTCAAAGGTCAGAGGGCACCCCCCCCGCGGCACTGAACCGGCCCCTGCAGAGCTCAGTCGGTCTTGCTGGTCCGAGTGCCCGGCAGAGGCTGAATTCGCGAGCCTGTTCCCCTGGTGGGGTAAGTGCGGCCCCAACTCCCTAGTTGCGGGAGGAGAAGTGCTTCTGGGTGACAAGGACACCAACGGCCTTGCTCAGCAAAGGGGCAGCCATTCCGCTGCCCGGGGCTCAGATCCGCCACCGCGGCGCGTGCCCCGCCAGCCTGGGTCAGCGGAAAGAGGAGCTCAAGCTCAGAGCTACCCCGACGCTGCTGCGGGCCTGGGGGGGAGGCAGCACCTGGCTGGTTTCAGAGCACGCGGCTCCTCCCTGGGAGCCCCCAGCCCATGACGTGCCACCTGGCGCTTCTCCCCGAGCACCCGCGTTCTGCCCCGTCACCCGACCACCCGTCCTGGTCGGCCGCGCTGTCTTCTCCACCCGGCAGGTTTGGGCAAATCTCTAGAGCCCCAGGGTCTTCCCTGCCCGAGACCCACTCGGGGTGCCCAGGGAGCCGCCCCCCCGGGGTGGGGGGCACCAGGCTCTGTGCTTGCTCTGCCATCAACCCTGGACCCTGTTCCCAGGCCGCACAGGTGGCCCCACCGTCACTCCCGTGGCGCTGGACCGCTGGCTCTCAGCTCTCAGAAGTAGCTGTGCATTGCACACAGGGTCTGCCCATGGCCACCCGGAGCCCCGACCCCTCCCATGGGCTCAGCAAGATGACAAATTATCACTCGATCTGCACGCTTGGCTGGCAGATGTGACGCCCGTCACTGCTTTGCTAATGGGAGCAGAATCTCCTGGTGAGAACCAGGGCTGAGCCCGCCCGCCCGCCCCTGACCCCGGCAGCTCAGCTCATCCTGAAGATGCGGGAGGGGGGCTTTCAAGAGGTCATGGGGGCCTCAGCCTCAGCCTCACAGCCCTCTGGCTCCACTGACGCTCCCAAGGTCACCAACAGCCAGCACAGACGTGAGCGTGACCGCTGGTGGGTGGGAGACGGGACAGCCGCTTTTCCCAGACGGCAGCCTCCGCTCAGGGTCTGAGTCTACACTGAACGGTTTATTGGCAAACTGGGTCAACAGATGTCAACACCTGTGGCCACAAAGCCACGTGGACATTGAGGGGATGACACAAAATTGTCCTCATAAGGGCTGGTGCTTAACCGGCTCTCTGGGGGCCTCTGAAGCCCCAGGGCCTGGAAGGGCAGCTCAGCTGAGTGACCCGGACATTGACCCTGGAAGTGCTTGAGGTTGTTGGCAGATGGGAACGTGCCTCCACGGATGCATTTTAAAGCCAGAGCTGCCCGAATGAGACACGGCCCCCAGCCTCCTGAGAGGTGCAGGCTTCTGGCTGGGGCAAGGGATGCCTGCCTCAGCTTCAGGACAGGCTGGTCCTGTGTCAGGGGACCTGCTCCCAGGCAGCCGTGCGGCCCCCCGATGTCGTCTGTGTCCGCTGTTGGCACGGCATCCCGTGAATGTGGCCTCCTCCCCCAGGCTCTCCTCGGGCCCCGGCAGTTCCCTGGGGAATGCTGGACCGTCTGGGCCAGCGGGGCACCTGGTGATGTAGGACACCTGTGAAGCCAGCAGGCCCAGGGAAGCAGGGCGTGGAGGGGCCTCGAGGCCGGAGGCAGGCAGCCGCGGGCTTGTCCAAGGACGTGGAGGGGTGGGCTGCTGGGGAACCAGACACCGCCTCTGCCGAGAGGATGTCTCCATGGGGCCACCCCAGGCCCCTATCCCTCCCCACTCCCCTGCCCCCCACCCGGCACCCTCTGGCAAGGACGTGCCTGAAAACAAACCAAAGTCCTCACAGGTCCCTGGGAGCCCTGGCCCACCAACACGTGGCTCCCGACTTTGTAACCACGGCGCGGCCCTGCTGGGGAAGGGGTAGGGCCAAGGGCCTGACGTCCGGGCTGCAGCCTGACTTCGCTGTCTCCTGGGGTGCGACTTTGGGAGAAGTTCCTGCGCTGGGTCTCTGCCGCAGAAAGAGTCTTTACAGAAAGTGGGGAGGGCGCAGAGTGGCAGGCGGTGCCCACGGGGGCCAAGAGGGGGTCCCGGGGTGCTGTGTGGCCTGGGGGAGTGCCGGTGGGTCTGCCCTCGCCCTGCGGCTGCCCTTGGGAGCATCCGGCAGGTTGCTGTTCCTGAACCTCAACTTTGACCACCTGCCCTGCCCCCACCGGGCCAGGGTCTCTGGGGGGCAACGCGGGCCCAGGGCCGGGGGCGGATTCTGTTGAGATGGTGCCCCGTCTGTGGCGGCTGCTGTGGGGCTTACACTACGCCATGTGCCCACCCCCCACCACAAGGCTGAGCCGCTCGCAGGGCTGGGAGCTGCAGGCCACGTGGCCCGTCAGGTGTCCTGTGACAGGCTTGGCCTGACCCTCGCACACTCACGACCACTAGGCCCTGGGCATGGCTGCCGTCCTGGTCTTGGGGAGGCTTGGCGGAGCTCAGAGGGTCCAGGGAGGGCGGAGCGTTTTGCAGGGAGGGTTTCCACAGGGAAGGCGGGAGGGGGTCCAGCAGCAGCACAGAGGGGCAGGGTAGGGCTGCGGCGGTGGCGGAGGTAGGGGAGAGAACACACCGGCTGGATTCTGCTTCTCAGTCTCACCAAGGATAGGCCAGTTTGGGCACCTCTTGAACTAAAAATGGACATTTCAGGATAAATACGAGGACGTCATCTCATACACTGACTCTTGCTGAGTAAACCCGAGAGACTGGGCTGAGATGACAGGACGCCGACGAGCCACGGACGGACTCCCAGGACCTGAGAGACCTCGGCCACCCATCCCCCGCTCGCCGGTGGCCGGAGGCGCCCTGCGTTCACCAGCAGCCCTGGGGGCGGGCCTCGCTCCGCCCGTCTCCGGGAGACGAGGTCCAGATAAGCGCGCGCACCTGCCCAGGACCACACAGCTCGACGGCATCGCAGCACAGCCGGCCGCAAGCCCGGGGGTCTGGTCCCGCACCCTTGCTCTCCCCCAGGTTGCTCCGACTCCCCGGGGTTCGGGGTTCTTCCGTGCACCCCGCTCGGGGTGCTGCTAGAGCGTCCAGCAGACGCTGATGCCAGGTGGGTCTCGGGTTTGACCCGGGACGGCCATGCTAACAATTTTCAGGATATTAGAAGTGTGTGGGGCGGAGAGGGGGAGAGGCAGTGGGGGCGGGCAGTCAGCCTGAGCCCTCACTCCGGGATGGCCGCCCCTGACTGTCGCTGCGTTCTGGAATCACCAGGCCGCATCCCTGACCAACCAGACGGCTTCGGGGCTGGGAGGCAGGGATTCTGTAAGTGCTTGGGTGGCACCACAGGGAGGCGGCCTCTGCGTCCCCCGAGGGGTTAGGATAATGCTGCTCATCCGCGTGGCTGCTGGGAGCCCTGGGACACCCACCTGCGGGCGCCCGACGCCTGCTCTGGCCGCCGAGTCCTGGGGGCTCTGCACCTGCTCTACCGACAAGGGAAACGTGAGACCCAGGGGCTGATACTGGTCAGAAAGAAAAGCCGTAAGCAAAGAAGCTAAAAGATAATATTTGTTAAATAAGGAACACTCGTGAAACAGCAGTGAAATGGTATTAAAATGTCTGTGATCACGTCCTTCTCAGCGCTGGTCTGATAACATAAGCAGGAGAAGCAGCAGCTGCACTTAAAAAAGGACAAGGAAATAGCCGTTGGCTTAGTTGACCGAGAAGGTTCGTGTCCCGTGTGCGACCATCAGTGCCACTGTTGTCACCAAGGTGTCAGGGCGGGTGGTTCAAGCGGCCCGTGTCCTTATGCTGAGGGGCGTCCGTGGCTCCTTTGCCTGGAGGTCCTGGAGTAAACCTGGGCCCCCCCTGGGAGGGGCGGGCCTGTCCCCCAGCCCCCGACCTACGAGGCCACAGGATTGCATATTGCTGCGTGGGGGCTGCTGAGTGTGGACACGTTCCGGAGGAGGCCCGGCATTCCCAGGGTGGGGACAGTGTGGAGGGAGACACGCTTGGGGTGCGTGGGCTAGGGCTGCCAGGGGAAACAGCCTGGGCCACAGGCGGACAAGCACATGCCCCCAGCCCCTTGCCTACTGCACCACATTCCGTGGGAATAAACACACCTTCCAGTCTGAATATTGCTAACGTGATGGCGTTCCAGGCGCTGGCCGCCGCGCCCTCGCCGATCCCCCAGAATCCGCCGGAGGCTGCCTCGTGGTCCAGGTCTTTGGGGTTTCCGCTTGGGAGGGTCGGCAGTGCCCTCCGTCCGAGCACTACACGGCTCTGAGAAGGACATGGAAGGGTGGAAACGGGGGCTGCGTGGGCAGAGGTCCCAGGGCTCCAAGTGTCCTTGGTGATGGCAGACACTGCACAGACCCACAGGCTGTCCGCCTGGGTCCACCCTTGCCGGCTCCGCGCCCGCACCCGCTGGCCAGGCTCCTCCGGGCGCCCGGGGAGGCTCACAGGTGGTTGTTCTTGGAGAGGTAGGCGATGAGGGCCACGGCCACGCCCACGTAGATGCCGGTCCCGATGGTGATGGAGAGCACGGCCAGGAACAGGGCCCGCCGGGAGCTGGTGCTTGCCTGGTGGAAGTCCCCCTTGGCCACTGCCTTGTTGGTCTGCAGAGTTGGAGGGGGGAGGAGAGAATGGGGGTCATGGTGAGCAGGCCCGGCACAGGAGCCTTGACCCTAGCGGACCTCAGAGAGGACTTGCCGAGAGGCTGCGTGCTCCCAGCAGACGGCAGGGCCAGGGAAGGGAGGACTTGGGCTGTCATTGACCCCTGCCCACCCCCACCCCCACCCCCACCCCCCAACCCTGGGAGGCAGTCAAAGCTTAAAAGAAAGAAATCAGGGTCCTGGGAGATACCCGCGGCCAGCAGTCGTCCAGCTGAGCACCTGCAGGGGGGCTGGGGTTGCTGTAGTGGAGCCCCCCCCACCAGCCCCCTCGACACAGGAGATGCCAGACTGTGGGGACTGTCATGTGATCCAGCTGTGACATCATGGGGGGGACCACCATTGTGAAACGGCTCCTGTGGCAGACGAGGGTGGAGGCCACCAGGGCAGGACCCCGGAAGCCCCATGTGACACCAAGGAGGTCTGACCCCCGGCGGCTGGGGGGACTGCTCGTCAGGGCAAAGGTGGGACCAGTCCCTCAGGACCCACCTACAGACCCTGGACTCTCACCGGACCCCATTTCCGTGCATCCTTGGTGTGTTTCTACATTTTTACTCAAACTGAAAAACAGTGAGGTTGCAGAGGGTCAGACTCAGGGTCACCAGGAGCTACTTTCTGCCCTCCGTGGCCCTGACCCTGACCCGGCGAGATCTGGACTCATGTCGGCTTGGCTCCTGGCCCCCCTCCCTTTTCTCTGGCTCTGGGCCTCGAGGGACGTTCAGTCCTCCTCCCCCGATCTCGGGCTTGGATGTGAGGGGGTGGGCAGAGAACGAGGACAATGGTGACTTGCTCCGTCTCGGCTGACGTTGCCATATCTGCTGGCCCCCAGACTCTGCGGGGCCCCTCTGCGATTCCCCGGACCCGCCTCCTGCTCTGTAGGGGACCTCTCCCTGCAGCCTAGCCTGGGCCCGCCCGTGGAGCCACGCAAGCCACAGAAGGAGGAGGCCGGGCCCGGGCACCCAGCCCCCGCAGGGCTGAGCACTGACCCGCCTCGTCCAGCTTCGCGCACGTTGGTTGTGACGTGTGGTAGTTGGGAGCCATGGCTCGGCTGTTACAGGCTGGCACCTGCTGGGCCCCGGCCCAGGCGGGACAGGCTCCCTGAGGGCCGCCCTCGGCAGCCTGGCCCTCGGCAGCCTGACCCGCGGGCGCCCGGCGCTGAATCCAGGCCCCCGCCCTCCCTCCAGACGGTGGGCTCACTGTCCTCTGCGGACGTCCACCCCCCACCGCTGTGCGACCTCAATCCAGAATGAGATGCCAACCTCCCACGGGGTCCGAGGGTCCGGGGTTGGGAGCTGAAGCGGGAACCTGCTCACAGCATCCCTGCCAGGACCTGCCGGCTCCTTCCTCGCGGCCCTGCTGGCCTCCGGTCCACTGAGTCCCCCCAGGACGGCAGCCTGGCCTCGTGGCCTCTCAGGACCGGCTTCTGGGGCCCTTCGCGGAAGTGGTGCGGGGGGGCGTGGTGCCGGCATCCTCCCCGCCGAGAACATGCTGCTCGCCGACCCCGGAAGGGCCCAAAGGGAAGAGAGGTTCCACACCAAGTATTGGGAGAACGCGGGAAATCCCAGCTCTCCCGCAGACCTGGTGGGAGCGTGAACTCTCATCCCTGCCTGGAGACTCACGCTCGCGACAGACGTGTCCCACTCCCCGCAAACCTCCCCACGGCAGTTCCGTGTTTGGTCCCCAGGGACGCTGACGGGTGGTCCGTGACCATCCCAGCCCTGACCGCGAAGCCAGCCCAAGTCCACCGACAGTGACAGGACACATGACAACGGTCCCCGACACGCGGTGAAATGCATCTCGGGAACTCAGCGTGGGCCAGAAGGAGCTGGACACAGGGTTCTGCCAGGTCGTAGCCCGTGAAGTACAGAACAGGCCAAGCCATGCGTGGGGTTGGCAGGGAGGCCGGGGCGGAGGGTGTCTCTGGGGAGGGGCAGGAACTGGCAGAAAACGCAGTTGAAAGCACTCACTCACATGGAGATAATTCGAGAGGACTCTCCGAGGTCAGACGAGCAGACGGGGCCGTCTGCAAAGCCAGAGACGCTCCTCTCCCGGGGCAGGGAAACCGCGGCCTCGGAGCCCGAGGGGGAAGGCGGGAGGGAGAGGCGGGTTCCCTGTCAGGTGGGCGCGGGTGAGGCGGGGTGGGTGGGCTTCTCCGCGCTGCCCTGCCTCTGGGGGACTTCTCCACCGCTGCTCACACCATTTTCACCCCAACTCATCGACTTCCCCTGCCCTGCCCTGCGGGGAAAGGGCCCTGGGCCCTGCGACCACCCGAGACCTGCATCACTGCCCTGCATGTCTTCATGGAGTTTACGCTTCGTCGCTCTTCACAGCTTCTTCCCTGAATCCCGCTGGTCGGGTACTGACATCCCTGCAGCTGGCTGTTCAGAACCACCTCCCTTCTGGCCAGGAGACCCCGTAACTCGGGGGTTCTGGAAGCAACACAGGAGCGTGGGTGGCCCGAGGGGGCAGCGGCCAAGGTGCCTGTGGAAGGTAAACAGGTCCTGAAGGACCAGCACCAGGGCTTCTGGGAGCCGACATCTCAGGAGCCCCCGACGGGGTTCCGAGGCTGCCCGGACCAAGCTGACCGGCCCGTAAACCGCCCTCCGCCCTCAGGGTCCCTGAGATCAACTCTGGCTCTCTTAGGTTGTTTGTTTGGGGCCGTGACGAGTGACTGTTGTGAACGATCTTGCAGACGCTCCTCTGTGCCCACGTGGGGTCGCTTCTCGTGGGCAGATGTCTAGGCGGGAAGCAGGGAGATGGACGCTGATGTTTACAAGACATCGCTGCATGCTCCCCCAGCAGTGGGTGAGCCCCCACCCCCGCGCCATGGACACGGTGATCACCAGCATGATCCCGCTGCAGAGGGCCTGCTGGTTTTCACTGCGTGCCCCTGGGGTGCACGGCTATGAGCCCCTTCTCCCGTGCTTCCACCACCTTCCTTTGCACGTGAGCAATAAAAATCTGTCTTTATCACTGAGTCACTGTCCTTCTCTATATGGAAGGGAGGACATGTCCCACCACCAGATGAGTAAAATGGGACACGGAGAGGTGTTCAAGCGGCTGGCCTGCGTAGCGCTGGGCTTGGGCTCAGCTTCTGACTCCGGGCGACCGTGGACGTCCCGCCTGCTCAGCAGGATCCTGGTGTGCACGGCGGGGACGCAGCGACCAACACCATCTCAGCTCCTGGAAGCTGCCTGTGCCTCACCTCGCCTGCCCCCCGGAAACAGGCTGGAAAATGGTTCGGCAAATCCTGCATTATGTTCATTTCTCTTTGCTGGGATTGTGCTGGGCTCTGAGTCACTCTCGATTTTGGTACCTCAGTGCTTTATAAATGGCCGGAAGGGCCCGGATGGTGAGTTCTGAGGGCCCATGTGCACGGCGTGGACTCTGTGGAGCTGGGTGATGGACAGGACTGCTGGATCTCTTCCCCATGGCCTCATTTCCCTTCCTTCTTCCCTCCTCCTCTGGCCCCTATCTCTGTCTCTCTGTTGTTTCAAGATCTCCATACCTGTTTGGAACACCCTGATGTCTCGGCTCTCCCGGGACGAATAGGGAGGCACGCCTTGGTCACGTGGCCTCGGGCAGTCACTGTCACCACTGGGGCTCCACCCACCTTGGGGGTCTTCCCTGGTGGTGTGAGCGCTGGACCCGGGGTCCCGATGTGCAGGGCAGTCGCCCCCTCTCTGGATGCCCCCCACACCCTGCCTTCAGGGTCTAGAGCTTAGATTCCGTGTGGGACGACCACGGCCCCTCCTGCCCGGGCTCTGGGGGCCGGAGCCTGCGGAGTTGAGACTGTTTTTCACTTCCGGATTCTTGGAAAAGGCTGGGATTCGCCTTCAGATGAGGGAAGGGCCACACAGAGGTGCAGCAGGTGGAATGAGGGTGGGCGAGGTGCCAGGTGCGTCCCCTGGAGGATGGCGAACTTGGCTGTGGCCAGTGTCCCCCATCCCTGCCGTGCGCACCCCGGTGTCCTCCGTCGGTTGGGGTGGGACATCTGAAAGCTCTGATACCTTGGATTCTTGGAGACCAGTGCCCAGAGGGGAGCATCGTCCTCTATGAGGGCCTTCCTGAAACAGACACCCTCCCAGGTGCACACGGCTCCCTGTGTCCTTAGTCTACTGGCCACGACCTTCCTGTGGACGTCTTCGGTTCCCTCTGCTGTAAGCCGATGGGCCTTGAGGGGGGCGACCCCCACCGAGGGCCCCCCACCAACACACCGCCAGGAGGCAGAGCCACCTGGGCTCCATACAGAAGACGCTTTGCTCCATCCAGACTCCAGGTTCACGGCTTCCAAAGAGGGTCACCGGACCGACCACGGGCTCTGGCCGCCCCCCAGAGCTCTCCATGTGCCCCTGGCAGCTGGGGCTGCTCCTCGCCTTTTCCTCCCAAGGAAGTTTTACACAGGGAAGGGGCTGAGCAGCTAGGCATGGCCTGGGAGCTGGAACACGCGAGTGGGCCGCCCTCACTCAGTTCCCCGGTTCCCAGCTGGGACCACTCGCCTCTCCTCTGAGTGCCGTAAGCACAAACAAGCGAAAATGGTTTAACATCCACGCTTACACCCACGCCATGAATCAAAGATCTAAAGATACCGCCACAGCCGAGAGCACCAACTCTTCAATTTTTTGTCACTGCCTCCGCTCTCCAGCCCCGAGGATCTCCGTGTGCTGTGGCCGTGAGCACTTCGTCCGACATGCAAGTTCACACCGCCTGCAGGGGGTCCTCCCCAGCTGGGTCTGGAGCCCAGAGGGGCCCCTGCGTTTGGTCCTTCCCCCCGTGCACCAAACACAGGCCCACGAAGGTCCCTTTCCTCTCTGGGGGCAAAGCGTCTTGCTGTTGAGAAGGATGGTTTTCCACTTCCAAGACTGGAGGCAGAAGCCAGCGTCAGCTCCGGGCACTGGGGCTGGGGACCCCTCATGCTTCCAGCTGTTGACAGGCCGGCCAGGAGAAAGGCTCCTAGAGCAGGAAACTCGGTCTTCCTCAAAGGACGTCAGAACGTGGAGACACCGAGCACCCCGGCCCCACGCGGACCCTGCCCGTCACAGAAAGACACCTGCGAGGGGGGCCCGAGAGCCAGCCGCTCACGGGCGCAGGTGACTCCGACACGCGGCCGAGGAGGGGACCGTTGTTGCACGGAGACGGCGATTCCGTGAGCCAAGGTCCTCGCGAGGGCTGGCGGCTGGCTCTCAAGGGGCCGGCCCACTTCCCCGAGGTGCTGGGCTCCGGCACAGAGCTCTCCCCCGTGAAGCCTCCGCAGACGCGGCCTCTCCCCCCGGGACAGGAGGTCTGCTCCCTCGCCCGCTGGCTAGCCTGGCTGGAGCTTTGTTTGTTTATTTTTATTTTTTAGAGTTTTATTAGTTTCATGGATCTTCTCAAATTTTATTGATTCCTCTTTTCAAAGAGGCGGCTTCTCTACTGCTCTCCTGTTCTCGTGTTAGCTGGTTTCTTCTCCAACGCTAACGATCCTCTTCGTTCTGTGTGCTTTAACTCACTCTTGTTTCTCCGGTTTCTTAGGGCGGCCGCTTGGGTTATGACTTTTAGATCTTTCTTCTTTTCTAATACTTGCATTTAATGCTATAAGTTTCCCTCTCAGCACTGTTTTAATGACACCCCACAAATTTTGATGTTTTATTTTCATTCTCATTTAGTTCAGAATATTGAAACATTTCCCTTGAGTCTTCTTTGACCCATGGGGTGCAAATCTTGAATTCCGAGTTTATCCCGTCCCACCCCCTCTACCCACTGGTAACCATAAGTTTGTTCTCTATGCCTGTGAGTCTTTCTGTTTTGTAAATAAGATAATTTTTCTTTTTCTTTTTCTTTTAGATTCCACATCTGAGTGACATTATATGGCATTTGTCTTTCTCTGTCTGGCTGAGTTCACTTAGAGTAACCATCTCCAGGTCCATCCACGCTGCTGCAAATGGCACTATTTCATTCTTTTTTATGGCTGAGTAGTATTCCACCGCATAAATACAACACAGCATCTTTATCCAGTCGTCTGTTGATGGACATACACTTCCTTTTTAAGTTTGTATCTCAGTCATCTAAGTCTACATTTAAACAGCCCCACGCCATCTCGAGAGCGGTCCAGGTACCTCGTGACGGAAGGTCCCCGTGCCCCCAGCCCTGCTGTCACTTGCACGTATTCCTGTGTCACCCAGCGCTGGTGAGCACTGCTACATGTCACTGCTCTTGCTCTGCACTGACAGCAACCTTTTAGGTAAGTTAAGAATAAGCAAAATAAAAGTGCTTCCCACCCTGGCGGACAGCTCCTCTCGGGGGGGCCCCCTGCGGGTCAGTACAGACCGGCCTCCTCTGCTGTGTCTCTCACACCTCCCAGGTGCTGAGGGACAAGGACACACTGACGGTGCCCGTGCAGGGACCTGCTGCCTCCCGTCCCCCCAGTGGCAGCCCCGAGGAAACAGCCTGAGCTCCGACGGTGACCGTGGAGCTTGAGGGGCCGGGGGCGCCGGCTCCGAGGGGCCCCACCCAGTCCGGGTCCTTCCCACCCACCCTCCTGAGGGGTCCTGGGGGCCCGGTCGCGGTGAGTTCAGCCGAGGTTCCAGCAGCACAGACGAGATGACGGTGCTGAGCACAGACCTGCTCGTTGTTCCGGCGGAAGTGATTCACTGGTACCGTGCCATCATCCCCCCGCAAAGCTGGCCCAGCGCCAAGCCTGAGGCCACCTCCGCAGCAGACCCCGAGCAGTCCTGAGTCGCGGGCTCAGACGGGCCCGGCCCGGGTGAGACCTGCCGGCCCGGCACCCAGGCCCGAGCCTCCGCCCGTGGGGCCCACGCTTCGCGGGGGCCGTGCCTGTCCTCCACGGCGTCTGACGGTTGTCGCTGCTGTTTCAGTTGAGGAAACACTAATTCTCGAAGATGCCCTGCCCTCGGTCATGGGGACTGGTGCACAACATGCACGGTGTGAAAAAAGAGCCAAGGAAAACGAGGAGACGCTTCCGGAAAGAGGAAAGGTCGCGGCAGCGCCTGCAGCGTGTGGGCTGGCCATCAGCTCTACTGCGTGGAGGACGCGGGCGAACGCACAGCGGGAGGGGGCGCTTTACCTCGGAGCATCTTTTCTTCCAGCTTCAGTAGATGAGAGTAAGATATGAAGGTAATGAGACTGCTGCGGAGATGAGGTCTTTTCCTCCTTGGCTTTGCGGGTTGGCGGAGTAACGGGCTGGTAGGAGTGTAATTTGTGGGCCAGAAATGACTCTGGCAAGAGAAGGACAGACAGGCGGAGCCGCTGGTGCCCGTGAGCCCGGCATCCTGACCTGCAGCCACGCTGCGGGACCACCCCCGGGGCTCCCCCAGGACCAGCCCCTCAGGGCCGACAGTGCAGAGGGCAGGTCCCTCCCTGCAGGGAAGGGAGGTGGGACAGTCAGCCAGGGTGGCCGTGAGCCTGCAATGCCCCCTTAGTTCCGTCGGACAGGGAGCCGGGGGCTTCTCTTTTTGCCACGCGGAGCTGGGAGGGGCGCGTGGAGAGGCCCAGGGGTGGGGCGGCCCAGAGCCGGCAGGACCGTGTTGGGGGGACGGGGGCCTGGTCACACCTCCAGAGGACTCCTCGTCTTTTGGTGCCTGGACCCCTTTGAGAGCTGGTGGAACTGATGGACATGCTCAGGACAGTGTTTTTAGGTTCATAAGCTGAAATACAGAGAGTTACAACAGGAACCAAATCTACTGAAATAGAGCCGTGAAGACGTTAAAAAGCCACTCGTGATCACGTTACGCGTGACGCTCTGTTACGGCTCCAGCCGGCCCCTCGTGCTGGAGTGTGGGTTCCCCGAGCACACGTGAGCGTGAACGGTATTTCGAGACAGCATGCTCAACGGCCCCGTGATGAGAAGCTGCTGCGCTTCCCACGGGGGACCGAGGCTCAGCAGAGGCGCTGTCCGCGGTCACAGTCGGGAGAAGCGCTCAGCTTCAGTCAGAGGCTGGTGAAACCTGAGGAGCTCTTTCCACCCTGATTGCAGAAGTTCCAGATGACTCTCCTGCCTCTCAAGCATCTGGGCACCTGCCCTCTGGACAGGACAGTGCATGTTCTCTGAGCTGGAAGGTCATTCCGGGGGGGTGAACGCGGCTGCCTGTTTTAGGGACGGCGTTGGGGTGTCCCGTGCCCAGTGTCGCCAGCAAAGCTGCCTGTGAGAAGAGACTACCCGGAGTGGGGAGGTCGGCTCGGCGGGCCCAGGAGCAGGCGGGTGGGCACGGCCATGGTTCCCGTGCTCCGGCAGTATTTCCTTGTCACTGAATCAGGGCTCACGAAACTGCCAGCACAGACGGAGGGACGTGGACAAAGTGCACTCACAGGGACCTGTGACGACAGGACAGCCGGCGCCTGGCGTCCCTGCATTTCATTCAGAAATCCTGAGTCGCAGGGTCCTCCCCTCCTGGATCACGTCGGATGCTGAAGGAAGGCAGGTCTGGCCCGATTCCCTGGGCGCCTTGTGCCCAGAGCTGGGCCCCACTGGTGTGAGATGGGCACCGAGGAGTGAAACAGCACAAAGGCCCCCAGGGTTCTCTGAGGACCCCACTGCAAGTACTGGGGTCACAGAGCCCCCACAAGGAGCTCCATATAGCGGGGGGGCCAGCGGGGCAGGTGGGCCAAGGGAGGACCTTGGGAGGTGGTGGGGGTAGGGCGGTGCTGTGGGGGTGGCTTGTGGGGCTGTAGGGAACAGAGGTCCAGGCTGGGGGGCTCTGGCCATTCTGCAGACCATGGGAGCCACTGCACCAGTGAGCGGAGGAACCCACTGGCCATCTGCACGTGGGGCCTGGGGAGGAGATGTACACAGTCAGGGTCACCTGGTCGTTCTCTCTTCTGCACCCCACGTGTCCCCACCCCAGGGCCTCTGCACTGGCTGCCCTCAGCCCAAAAGCTCTTCCTCCCGAGATCCTCATCGCTGGCCTGTAGTTTTATCTTGAAATGCTATGCATGCAGCAGCCCCTCTGTGACCTCCTTGTTTAAGATGTGAGCTCATGTCCATTTCCAGCTTGAATTTCCTCCTTCGTAACTAGTCGCCACCAGGCACTCTGTGAAGAGGGGCTCTGCGCTGCTCGCTGCTCGGTTCTGCGCCCGGAGCAGGGCCTGGCGCACAGCAGGTGCTCAGCCAGCGTCGGCGGGTGGATGGACTTCGAGGGCGCGGTTACGGCCCTGGGACTCGTGCTCTCCAGACTTTGGGGCCACACGGAGAGTCTCTTTCCCCCAATTCATCCAGCTCCCGGTTGCTGGCGCTATTCATGAAACTTATAACCTGATCCTTAATTCCCTTTTCTCATTTAATTATTGTTCTAATGGTGCAGTTGGTAAAGGAAAGAAACATTGTATGAAGTGAAATGAAATCAAGACATTATAGATGCTCAAATGCAGATGTCTGCAGCAGACGCAGCACACGGAGCCCTCAGGCCTCCGGACCCAGGGTCTCAGGGTGGAGGGTCCGCCAGCTCCAGCCCCAGCCCGCCCTGCCACGTGGGGCTGAGTGAAGCCCCCAGGTAAGCGCCCAGTCCCGCCTGGAAGGCACCTCTCCTTCACTGTAACTCGCTCCAAATAGTGGGCAGACGGTGGGTTTAGAAGTGAGTTCTGTGTTTCTATCTTTATTTGCAGGGGAAAGTCAGCTGAACTGCAGGAAATTTGATTTTAAGGGTTAGAAATGTCGGTATTTGCGTCGTGCGCCCTGCTACCTCTCTGATTTCTGTGCGTTATTCAATCCCTTGAAACTTCAGTGTTCTCATCCATTAAATGGGCGCAATAAATCCCAGCCTTTCAGTCTCACTGCAAAGATTAAACAAGACACAGAGGGCAGCTAGACCGGCTCATGGCCACCACTTAGCAGCCTGGGTTCTTTTAGCCTCAGTGCCGCTCGGAGCACGGGTTCCTGGTGGCTCCACCAAGATCACACACAGCACGTTCCCCTCTGTAACCGTTCACAAGGCCCACTCGCACCGGGAGCTGGCTCAAACGACCGGCGTTGCCGGAGTCAAATGAGTCGTGGGCAGACGCCACCCTCGGGCCTCCACGCTGTGCGCCCCAGGCCCCCGCGCACGCAGCCCCCACGTCCACTGAGCCGCTCCACTCGCAGCCACCCAGGCCCCTGACAGACCCGAGTCGTGCGCTGCAGCCCGTGTCCTCCAGCAGAGGGGTCTCTGGCACTCGTGGGACGAGACGAACACACAAAAAAGAAGCTCAGATCGACCCTCCAGGCCAGAGCTCGATGTGGCCCCGCCTCTCAGCCCCCAGCCCCCCGCCCCCATCCGTCCACCCTCCAGAGCTGGGACCCCAGGGCAGCACCGGGCAGCGGCCCGCCGCGTCCCCTGGAAGGACATCTGGGGTCTCTCACTGTCCCTGCACAGAGGCACCGCTAGCGGGTCCTCCTGGGGTCAGGATAGGGGGGCGGTGACAAAGGAAAACACTAAGAGTCCCTCCACTCACTAGACAAAATCCAGTCAGTACAGAAAAGCGCAGGGAGCGGCGAGAGGCCAGGGCTCTGTTCTGTGAGCAGCCCGGGCCCAGAGCCCTGGAGGCCAGAGCGGGAGCCCGAGGGCTGGGGTGTCCGGGTGCCCTGAGCACACGGCGAGCGAAGGGGCCAACGAGGGGCTGCCTCCCTCTGGTCTGGCTGGGGTATCGCGGTTGGGGAACACAGGATCTTTCTGGATGAACGCTTCCCACGTGCTGGAGGAAATGTTTCACAACCTGGGCTCCGCGAAGGCGCAGGTGGGTGTCTGCCTGGAAAGGGCTGGACACCGGTCCCGTCGGAGGCTCTCGCGCCGGACCGCACGCTCGATGACCCACTGGGACAGGCCGTTTCCTCCAGTGGAGCGTGGACCTGGGATGAGCTCATACGGGTGGGCTAATCAGTGCCTGAGGCATGTGGGCGAGCCTTTCACGAGGCAGACACCCCTCTGCTCGCCGTGCTCAGCTAGTCTCCCGTCCCCGGTCCTGCTCGGCGCGTCCGGCTCCCGGCCACCCCGCTGGCGCCACCGCAGCATCAGCTGGGGCCGGGCTGACGCCTTCCCACCTGGTCCCCCCGCCCCTGGGCGGCTGCCAGCCGGGTGCGCTGGCCACGTGTGGGGCACGGCGGGGGCCTCACCTCGTGCGACAGGTAGAAGGCCGCGATGCCCAGGGGCCAGAAACAGCAGAGCATGGAGAAGACGCTGAGGCCCAGGTGGTCCCGCGGGGGCATCATGAGAAAGTTGTCCTCGCTCTCCGTGTCACTGGAGTAGTCGCTCTGCAGGGAGAGACGGGCAGGAGAACGGGGTGAGCGGGGATCCCTCTACGCTGCGCCTGACACAGGAGTCAGCGGGCGCGGGGCAGTCCCTCCCGGCACGGAAGCTCTTACAGGAACAGGAGGGGACACACCCCAAGGGCCGGTTCCGGGGCCGCTCAGGGAAAGTGAAACTACAGACCCTCAGATTTCTGGGACGGAGGGCGGGACAGAGGGGTGAAGGTTCACCCCTCAGAGCAGGGCGGGGGGCACGCACACCTCCTCTCCACTCCAGGACAGCAGACGGGTTCCGGGGATGGGGACGGGACCTGCTCTGAGCCCCCTCCTGCCTTAGACCCCGACCTGAGCTCGGGTGTCGCTGGGCCTGGTCTCAAGCCTGGGTGTCCGGCTCCTCCCTGGGGCTGAGGCGGCCCTGCGGCCAGGTCACCCGCTCGGGGGCCCCACACAGGCCTGCACAGAGCCTGCTGGCAGGTGGGGGACCTGGCACAGGGAGTTTTAAGAAGCAGCTCAGGTGACGCCCACAGTCAGGAGGCCCCGGGCCCCCGGGCACACTTCCCACAGAGGGACCCCAACCCCCGGACAGGACACGCGCGGCTTCTGTCCTAAAAGCGCGGCTGCTCTGGGCGCCCCCGATGCCCCTGGTGGGGGGCACATCTCCCTGACGGGTGCTTCTGACCCCCTCCTCAGCACCGCGCTCACGCTGACCCCCTGGAAACCAGGGCCACTCCGTCTGTGCTGACTGTACCCAGAGGTGGAGTCAGACTTCACTCCAGATTTCGTTTCTGAAAAGAAAAGGAGCATTTCTTCCTGAAAGAAGGTCACTAGCTTCCTGCCTCCCTCTGCTGGCCCCGAGGTGGTCACATGTGGGGCCTCCTGCTGGGGGCTGGGGGCGTCGGGGACGCTCGGGGGACACTGGGCGGCATCTGCCCAGGCAGCCTCAGGGAGAGGCAGTCACCTGAGGGGCCAGGCATCCCCCCGGGGGGGCATGTGATGGTAACACCTGCGAGGATGCCTGCCCCGCGAGGACCGCCCCCACAGCGCCCCGGCCCCTCCCCCTCCCACACGACAGAGGAAGCCCAAGGTGACTGTGACCCGGAGTCCCTCCTGTTTTGGTTAATTAAATGCACATAAAACTGCCAATCGGAGCCTCTAATCAGCCTGCGGCAGAAGCTTCCAGATGGACTGTTTCTGTCTGGTTGTTTGAGTGAAAACAGGCAAATTCGAAGGGGTTCACTCAAATCACAGACAGCGACCTTCTCCAGGGACCCCGGATGGAAGCGGTGACGCCCTGTCTGTCCAGAGAGCACCTGACCGCCCTCCACACGCACACAGACACACACACACACAGACACACACAGACACACAGACACACACACACAGACACACAGACACACACAGACACAGACACACACACACAGACACACAGACACAGACACACAGAAACACACAGACACACACACACAGACACGCACAGACACACACACAGACACACAGACACACACACACAGACACAGACACACACAGACACACACACAGACACACAGACACACACACACAGACACACACACAGACACACACACACAGACACACACACACAGACACACAGACACACACACACAGACATGCACACACAGACACGCACACAGACACACACACACACACAGACACAGACACACACACACAGACACGCACACAGACACACACACACAGACACACAGACACACACACACAGACACACACAGACACACAGAAACACACAGACACACACACAGACACGCACACAGACACACACACACAGACACACAGACACACACACACAGACACACAGAAACACACAGACACACACACACAGACACACACACAGACACACACACAGACACACAGAAACACACAGACACACAGACACGCACACACAGACACACACAGACACAGACACACACACACACACAGACACACACACACACACACACAGACACACACCCCTTGAGGGTCCTGGGCTCCAGACCCCTTGCCACGTGCGTGCGTGCCACCGAGTCCAGCCGCACACCAGCCCCACTGGCCTCAGGTGCTTCTTGTCCGGAGACGGGACGTCCTTTCTGCACCGCACACCCTACCCCAGCCTGGGAACCTGACGACGGCTCCCTGACTTGTCTGTGTCACGGTGGCCACGGGGAGGCCGGTGGCCAGAGTGGTCAGTGGCAAGTTTTCCAACCAAAGAGCAGTGTGGTGTGAGTGGTGACCACAGACCACGCAGGGATGGCTGGGCGTCAAGTGACACCACCATGCCTGGGAGGCAAAGGCTGTCCCCAGATCTTCGCAGGTTTTATTCAGTGGTGGAGGGGAACCACATCTGTAAATGGCAAAGGTGTGGCCACGAGGCACCAAGATAATGAGTCAATTTTGATTAAAATAGATTTTAAAATTTCAGATAAATTACAGGGCAGATGAAGCCAGCTCGGCTCCGCGTCTTCCCCCTTCGTGGGTCAGCGGGTGAGGACGTCCGCAGGGCGGAGGCAGGCGGTCCAGAGGCGTTTACAGTTCACAGCTGGAGGAACAGGCCCTACGAGGGGCAGAGCCGGGCAGGGCTGCTCGCCCCCAGGGCCACGACCGCCCCCCCACCCCGGACAGCTGGCTCTCGTCCCCGGGGTCTCTTCCTCGGGAAGACCAGGCGGGAGCCCTCAGCGAGGCTGCAGGAATGCGGGGTCGACCTTGTCACCTGCCCTCTCTCCAGGCATCACCAGCCCTCCAGCTCTTCTGGCCCCAACTCCCTCTTGCCCCCGGCCGCCTCCGCTCGCTGATTCTGGGGAGCATCTCCGTGAGGCCCCAGGGCGGAGGGGGGCCCAGAGACCAGGATGGACGTGGAACTGGGGTTTCCTGCGAGGGGTCCCCTTGCAGGAGCACAGCCTGCAGAGTGCTCCTGACGGCACTGCTCCCAGCAGCGCAGTCTGAGAGGAGCGTGCAAGGAGTCCGCGTGGTCACGGAACCTGATGGTGCAAATGCTGCTTGTCGCCCCGGAAGGACGCTTGTGACAGCCGAGGTACCAGCCGGGGCAGGAAGTGGGAGAACTCAGGCTTCCTCCAGAATGCCGGACATTGAGACGCTTCTGGATGGCAGGCTTCTCAGTGATTTTTTTTCTTGCATTTGTGAGTTTTAGATTTTCCTACAGCGAGCAGGGTGATTTGGTAATGACACTTCTCACGAAGGCGCAGACGTGCTGACCGGTGGGGGCTCCCCAGCCCCATCCTGGCTTCCCTGGGACTGGCTGGGAGACGCTGCATCACGGGCCCAGTGAGCCGCTGGTGGAGCAGGACCGGAACCCAGCACGGCACCCAAGCCCCGCGACGCAGACAGGCCCACCAGGACACTGGGGATCAAGGCCAGCGCCCTCCACCCATGGTGCCCACGCCTGCGTCGGCCAGGGCACCACCACTGCCCACAGAGCGACTGACACAGCCCAGCCAAGATGCTGGCCCTGGCTCTTCAGCCACGCTCCGCCTCCCGGGCTCGGCGCCCGGCACTCAGGGCAGCACGCCGCAGGCACGCAGCTCGTGTGCTGACGGCACGGAGAGTCCCCGTGGGCCTGAGCCCACGCGGGTGGCACCGAGGGGGCGGCGACACCCCAGGGTGTCGGGGTGAGCTGCGCACTTGTGCCGCCTCAGGGAACCGCGCTTTGCTGCGTGCTGGGCTGGGTGACTCAACGTCCCTGAGGAGCTGAGTGACCAGCGGGCTCACTGCCACCACCTGTTCAAGTGAGCACGTTTATGAGCCACGAACCTTCTGAAAGAGACGCTCGGCCAGCGGTCTCCCCCCTGCTCCTTCCAAGCTCATCTCCGAGCCCACGCCATCCTTCCCTGGCTCCCCGTCTCCAGACGCTGACGTCCTGCCCGCCAGGTGGGCTCCAGATGGGGCCGTGACGTGGGCACCGGTCCAGCTGGGACACGGCGGCCGACCTGCTGACAAAGGACAGGGCGGTGCCCCGACAGGAGTTCACGCCTCCCTCCAGACCATGGCCCGAGGCCAGGACGCCGCTGAGGCTCCAGCAGCCATGGGGCCAGGACTCCGCCCGCTTCCTCCGTGCACCTGGATGGGACGCCAGACACGCTTAGACGAAGAAGACGTGTTTAGAGGGTCTCAGGCCAACGTCTTCCCCCACAGGCAGCGTCAGAGGTGAGGGCAGAGCCTGGCTGGAGAGAGGCAGGTGTCTCCAGATGGCCCAGGTGCGGGCAGAGCTGACCAGCCTCGGAGCCGAGACGCCACGGTGAAGCATCTGGAACGGGGGCAGGGCGTCCCCGTGTGCCCCACGCCGGCGGATCGCCTCTGCATGAGGCCACCTCCCCACTCATCCCCTGGGAGACCCGGAAGGGCCAGGGAGTGAGCAGAGCCAGCTGCTGTCCCTCCAGGAGGGGCGGGGCCTGGGGAGGGGCCAGGCTGTGAGGGCCGAGGGCCGTGCTTGGAAGGAGGGCGGGTCTCAGGCCCCCAGAGCTGCAAAGGGCAGTCCAGCTCCAGAGACAGAAAACGTTCCCAGTCAGGCCGAGGGGAAGCGGATTGGAAGCCGCCCGGACCTCTGGTCAGCGGGGCGCTCTGTCCTCCCTGCTCGGGGTGCGGGCTCGGGGCCCAGCGTCGGCCTTGCTGGGGGCTGGCAGACATGCAGACGCCCAGGCCCTGCCCACACAGTGGCCACAGGCTCAGGAGAGACTTCGGGCCGAGGAGTCACTGGGGGGTCTCCCCCATCCTGCATCAGGAGCGACCCCAGCGTCTGCCTGCTACTTACTTGCTGCCTAGAAGGCACAAAACTCTTGTTGTGAAACAAACAAATCACGGGGGTGCCATGGACAGCACAGCAGATGCAGTCGGGAGTATCGTAATGACTTTGGCGACAGGTGGTAAAACTCACTGTGGTCATCATTTCGTTCTGTATAAAAATACCGGATCACTATGTGTACACCTGGAACTCCTGTAACGTTGTAAGTCAACTACACTTCCACTTAAAGAAGAGAAAAGGATAGCTGGATTTGGTGAAGCTCGTGGGCTGGGGTTCTTACGTGACGTCACCTGCAGGCCTGTGAGGACAACGCTGCCCCCAGCAGTTTTGGCCTGGCTGGTTTGCAGCACGGCCTCTGCACCACTGCCTTTCATAAAAGAGCCGGGGGACACGGTCGCCGCGGAGGCGGGCCCCGGCCGGGGTGGGGGGTGTCGGCCCCATCGCTGTGTCTCTCCGGGCCGGCAGTCACAGAGCAGACCTGCCCGGTTAAAATGGCCTTGGGGCCTCTGTTTTGACTGAAATGCCAGGGGTGAGTCCCTCACATCCTGCCTTCTCCTCATTCCTTACTGGGAGTCTGTTTTGTTTTCGTGGTTTGGGAAAAACACAGTCCGCTCCTGTTTCCACACTGCTGAATGCTGCTTGGGGGCAACTTCAGTCGTGCCAGAAGGCCCCCCCGGGAGGCCGGGAGCCACCGGGCGCCGTGTCCCCGGAGGCTGGCTCCCACGTCGGCCCTGCGCACTCGACGTGGGTGACTTTCTAAAGCACCTCATTAAACAGCGTCGAGGCCCATAAAATGCTTCGGAGGAAGCTCTCCAGGCGCTCGGGTGCTCACGTAGAATTTGGCCTCATTTCCACTAAAAAGAGCAGGACGCTGACCCAGGAGGGCTCCTCTGGGAGCGTTATCTGTTCACTGGTAAACCGATAAGCTCAAAGCCAGCCAAGTGCCCACTCTGGCTGAGCCGGGGCCAGGAGCTCCCGCTCTGCCCGTCATCCTGGACGCTAAAACCCACTGAGCGCAGCCCAGGGAAGGAGCGGCCCCCAGGCTGGGGACGCCGGCCACGCTCCAGGCCCCCGCAGCCAGGCTGGGGCCCCTCTGCGCTGGCTCGGAGCCCTCTCCTTCCTGGACGCCCCTCCCGTCCTGCTCCCCCACTGACCGGCTGGTCCCCCAGGGAGCATTTCCCAGTAAATCACGTGTCATGAACCCTCACAACACTGTCCGCTCCTGGGAAACTCAACCTCAGACACCCGTGTCCAGCACAATGGAAAACACGCAAGTAAACACACGACACAGAAACCACGGCCTCAGCATGGAGTCCTAGACGCTGACGGGGAGGAGCAGCATCCAGGCGCAACACCAGCTGTGGCGCAACTGCCCGGGATGGGGAGGCCCGGGTGCTGGGGACGGGGAGGCCCGGGTGCTGGGGATGGGGTGGGGGTGGAGGGGGCGGGCAGGGCACTGGACGGGGAGGCCCTGATGCTGGGGGCGGGGCGGGGATTGGGGGGGCGGGCAGGGCACTGGACGGGGAGGCCCGGGTGCTGGGGACGGGGAAGCCCAGGTGCTGGGGACGGGGCGGGGGTGGGGGGGCGGGCAGGGCACTGGACGGGGAGGCCCGGGTGCTAAGGACGGGGAGGCCCGGGTGCTGGGGATGGGGAGGCCCGGGTGCTGGGGATGGGGTGGGGGTGGAGGGGGCGGGCAGGGCACTGGACGGGGAGGCCCTGATGCTGGGGACGGGGCGGGGATTGGGGGGGCGGGCAGGGCACTGGGCGGGGAGGCCCGGGTGCTGGGGACGGGGAGGCCCGGGTGCTGGGGATGGGGTGGGGGTGGAGGGGGCGGGCAGGGCACTGGACGGGGAGGCCCTGATGCTGGGGGCGGGGCGGGGATTGGGGGGGCGGGCAGGGCACTGGACGGGGAGGCCCGGGTGCTGGGGACGGGGAAGCCCAGGTGCTGGGGACGGGGTGGGGATTGGGGGGGCGGGCAGGGCACTGGACGGGGAGGCCCGGGTGCTAAGGACGGGGAGGCCCGGGTGCTGGGGATGGGGAGGCCCGGGTGCTGGGGATGGGGTGGGGGTGGTGGGGGCGGGCAGGGCACTGGACGGGGAGGCCCTGATGCTGGGGACGGGGCGGGGATTGGGGGAGCGGGCAGGGCACTGGGCGGGGAGGCCCGGGTGCTGGGGACGGGGTGGGGATTGGGGGGGCGGGCAGGGCACTGGACGGGGAGGCCCGGGTGCTGGGGATGGGGCAGGGCGGGCAGGGCACGGCTCACGGGCGCCCGCAGGGCTGCCCTTTACTGAACCCTCTTTGGGTGGGTGATCTGCTGCCTGACGGTATTTCAAAAGGGACAAAACCAGAAGCACTGGAAGAGGAGACACTAATGGACAAGCCTATAAAGGCTTAATTTCACCTCAACTTTCAAGAAGAACATGAGAGGAAAATCCCATACAATGTGCTGATGGACACGCCTCCAGACTCCGCCCTGCCCGGCCGGAGGGCGCTGGACGGTGTGCTGGGAGGACGCCGTCCTCTGGGAATTGACCTCAAGGCCCAGACGGCCCACCCCATCTCACCTTGCCTCCACCCCGGCCTCCCCGACACACCGCCTCTTTGCAGCTGTGGTTGGCAGCGTGGACGTCTGTGGGGCCTCTGAGGGGGGGTTACGATTCCAGCGACAGGTTCTGCTTCTAAATGTGCTTCTTTCGGCCCCGAGGCCGGTCCCCTGACTTCACGTACTCTGCGCGTTTGATGACGGCACAGACCTCCACGGATCCCCGGTGCCTCTCACCTTCCCAGACTTGAGGTTTCTTTCTTTCTTTCTTTTCTAATCGCAGGAGAGTCAGCTCACAATGTTGTGTCAAGGTCCGGGGCACGTAGAGTGGTTCTGCCACACGTGCACACACACGTTCGTTTCTGTTACAGGTCACTACAAGGTATGGAGTATAGTTCCTTGCTCTGTACAGTGGGACCTTGTTTGTTTTATATATAGCAGTCAGTGTCTGCAAATCCCAAACTCCCAATTTATCCCTTCCCACCCCTTTCCCCCCTGGTAACCATAAGTTTGTTCTCTATGTCTGTGAGTCTGTTTCTGTTTTGTAAATAAATTCACTTGTGTCATTTTTTTTAGATTCCACATATGAGTGATCTCATTTGGTATTTTTCTTTCTCTTTCTGGCTTACTTCACTTAGAATGACATTTTCCAGAAGCATCCATGTTGCTGCAAATGGTGTTATGTTGTCGGTTTTATGGTTGAATAGTATTCCATTGTATAAATATACCACCTCTTCTTTATCCAGTCATCTGTTGATGGACATTTAGGCTGTTTCCATGTCTTGGCTGTTGTAAATAGTGCTGCTATGAACATTGGGGTGCAGGTGTCATCCTGAAGTAGGGTTCCTTCTGGATACAAGCCCAGGAGAGGGATTCCTGGGTCATACGGGAAGTCTATTCCTAGTGTTTTGAGGAATCTCCACACTGTTTTCCACACTGGCTACACCAAACTGCATTCCTACCAGCAGTGTAGGAGGGTTCCCCTTTCTCCACAGCCTCTCCAGCATTTGTCATTTGTGGATTTTTGAATGACGGCCATTCTGACTGGTGTGAGGTGATGCCTCATTGTAGTTTTGATTTGCATTTCTCTGATAATTAGTGATACTGAGCATTTTTTCATGGGCCTATTGATCATTTGTATGTCTTCACTGGAGAACTGCTTGTTTGGGTCTTCTGCCCTTTTTGGATTGGGTGGTTTGCTTTTTTGGTATTAAGCTGTGTGCGCTGTTTGCATGTGCTGGAAGCTAAGCCCTTGTCAGCCGCATCATTACCTCCTCTGGTGATGACCTGTAGAAATCACCCCTGAAAGCACAGCTTCCTACGATTGATGTTCCGGCTGGAAGAGGCAGTTCTCCTGCTGCCCCAGCGATGGGCTCGTCATACATGACGCGGTTCCCAGCATCCTTCCTCCTGGGACCCTCAGCCAGCCCCGACCCCCGGGACGGCCAAGGCAGGACCACCCCTCTTCCTCCCCCTGCGGAGCAGGGACAGCCACTCGTGGAGGGTGAGCCCGGACGGGGACCCTCAGCACCTTGGACGGTGAGGCCTCTTTCTTCCTCCTCGGTGTCCGTCTCCTGCAGGTGAGGACGCGCACCGGCTGCGCCCTGCTGCCCGGGCCACAGGGCAAGGTGCCGGCTCTCCCTCCGAACAGACAGAGTCTCTCTTACTTGTCCATCAGTTCGACCCTCTGAACGTCCTCACACAAGCCTCGTGCCTCTTGTCACAGAAGTCAAGCTTCACGCAAGCGCATGGGAGCCGGTCCCCAGCCCATCAGCTTCTTTCTGCCTCTCGGAGCCCAAGATGCACCCAAACTGCCTGTGAATTTCCTTCTGTTTTAAACAAACATTGTGAGATGGTTTGCGAGGAGGAAAAATGGAAAGTATTGGCTCTCATAAAATTGGGCTCACCTTGGATTTTTGCGTTTATTCTGCTATTGTTTTCCTGCAGCAGGACGGACAGACAGTACAAGAACCACGGCATAAGGGCAATGCTCCCTGAGGCCCCAAAGCCGGGCGTCGTCACCAGTGCCTGGAGTTCAGAGGAGGTGCTTCCTCTAACAAACTGGAGCTCTTGTTACGACGCACCGAGTGGAAGAGCGTCGTGGTCCATGCCGGCCAAGGTTAGGGGGCCTTCCATACACGTGCAGGCCACCGAACACAGAAGTCAGCGGCCGGCCTGAGAGGAGACCCGTTTCACGAACATCGAGCAGAAGCTGCGTCTCCAAAGGGTCCTTTTGGGGCTGGGTTTTGTTCACGTGAGTGTCGCTTGAAACGGGTGAACCTTCAGCTAAGCCTGGGGAGGATTTATGGAACCGCCGTTTGGGTTAGCACCACGTTTACTGGTATTTGCTCCAAGGCGGGCCTGGGAGGGGCTCCCCGGGTCCGGGCCCTTCCTTTCACTGTCATCCGAAACACCTTCACCGTGTGCGCGCCTGGCTCCCAGCTCCCTGCAAGCGCACGGAGCCGGTTCCATCACAATGCGTGCAGCCTCGCAGGAGGAAGGTTCCCACCCTCTGGTGACGACTCCCTTTGTGGACGTGGCCACAGATAACAGCTCTCTCCTCTCCCCAGGTCTGAGCAGGGGCTCAGAAGCCACAGCCTAGAGAGCAGAGAGGCGCGAGCTGGAGAAAGTTCAGAGGCTTTTGTTTCCCGAGCGCACAGATTTGGTGCGATGCCCCCACCCTTCTGCTTATCGGAAAGTGTCTTGGAGAAATACGACAAACGGTCCCCTCGTGTTATTATGACAGATGGGTCTCTCAGCTTGCAGAGTCTCTCCGAATCAGATTGGCTGTAATTACACACGCCAGTGCCTTTTCCTGGCATATGTAAGATGAAGCTATAAAGGTGTTGGTTTTTATTGGGCCAGAAACATGCCGTAAGCCCACCTTTAAATGAGAGTCTTCCTTGACACAGAAAATTAAAATGGTAGGTGGCATGCTACGACTCCAGTCATGTTTATATTTCACGTCGTATTCCTGGATTTGTCTGTGGAAATTTTAAGTGTTTAGCACGCCCTCAAAATACTTATTTCATAAAGGTAAATGTAATTTCCAGATGTGGACATAGGTCACATTATTGAAAGATAATTCATTCGATTGAAATTCTTAACCTAACCCCGAGCCATCTGTGGACATCCGAACATATTCTTTGTCCGTATCTTGCGTCTGCGGGAAAATGCACCTAGCATCTCAGACAACACCCTGTGAGGCTTCTGGGGGCACAGCCAGCAGGTGGGCAAGTCAGAGAAACGGCTGGACAAAATTGTCAACCATCCACGGACACGCTTTAAATTCTGACACAGAAACAAACTCTACGCTAAAAGGTGGGAAAAGCTACCTCATGCAAACGGTGGTAACTAGACAGCCGGAGCAGCGGCGCCAACGTCACACAAAACAGACCCGAAGGCGAGCGGTATTATCAGCCGCCAGGAGGGGCATTTCACCGTGATAAGCCGGTCGGCACTTCAGCAAGATACGATAATTACAAATGTACATGCACCGAGCAGCAGAGCCCAACGTCTGTGAAGCAAAACCACACAGAACGGATGGGACAGCCAGGCAGACAAGCAGTAAGAACAGGAAGTGCGAACGGCACGGCCAGCGGGACCCGGCAGACGCTCAGCGGACTCGTCACACAGAGACAAGCACGTGTGCCCCCACGCGGGCGCGAGGCACATCCCCAGAGCAAGGACGTGAGGCCACACCTCGCATCTCAGCACACGGAGAAGAGGAATTACACAAACTCCGCTCTTCAACCACGTGAAGCTAAACTGGGAGTAAATGACAGGCAGAATGTGGGAAGTCCCTGAGTGTGTGGAAGGTAAACAACACTTTTATGAAGAGCCCATTAGTATAAAAAGAAATCACAACTAGGCTAGAAGCTATTCTGAGCTAACTAGAAAATGAAGCACAATCTATCCGATTTACAGGATGCAGTTAAAACAGGGTTTGAAAGTTGTAGCTTTATTACTGTTTTTTTAAATTGAAGTACAGTCAGTTACAATGTGTCAATTTCTGGGGTACGGCACCACGTCCCAGTCCTGCACATACAGACGTGTATTCATTTTCATACTCTTTTTCATTAAAGGTTGTTACAAGATATTGAACGTAGCTCCCTGTGCTCTACAGAAGAAATCTGTTGTTTATCTATTTTTAGTGGTTAATATTTGTAAATCTGAAATTCCCTAATTTATCCCTTCCCATCCCCTTTCCCCTGGTAACCATAAAATTGTTTACTGTGTCTGCGAGTCTGTTTCTGTTTTGTAGATGAGCTCATTAGTGTCCTCTTTCTCCTTTTTTTGTGTTTTTAAGATTCCACACATGAGTGCTAACATGTGGTATTTTTCTTTCTCTTTCTGGCTTACTTCACTTAGAATGACATTCTCTAGGAACATCCATGTTGCTGCAAATGGCATTATTTCATTCTTTTTTATGGCTGAGTAGTATTCCATTGTATAAACATACCACAGCTTCTTTATCGAGTCACCTGTCGATGGACACTTAGGTTGTTTCCATGTCTTGGCTGTCATATATAGTGCTGCTATGAAAGTTATAGCTTTAAGTACATGCATTACAGAAGAAAAAAAATCTCAAACTGAGAACTAAGGTCCTACCTAAAGAAACTAGATTAAAAAGGAACAAATTTATCCCATAGGAAACAGAGGCAAAAAATCATAAATATCTGAGTGCAAATCATTGAAGTGGAAAACAGAAAAGCCAGAGGCAAGTCAGAGGAACCAGAGGTCAGCGGCTTGAGGAGGTGAACAAAATTGATAACCCTGTGGCCAGACTGACCGAGGGAAAAATGGAAAAACTCAACTCACCAAAATCAGGCACGAAAGAGGAGACGTCACCAACTGTACAGAAAGTAAGCCTTTAACGGAAAGTTATGAATGACATTATGCCGACAAGTTAGGGCGACGTCGCTAAAAAACAAATTCCTAGTGTGACACAAATGACAAAACTGAGCCAAGAAGAAAGGAAAACCTGAAGATTTTCTTCACAACAACAAAGAAACCAGGTCTGACCAGAAAGTGAAGATCTTTCTGCAGAGAAGAGCCCGGCGCAGAGGAGTCTCGGTGACAGCAGACACACACTCGAAAAGAGAAAACACCAATGCAGGGTCTTGCGGAGAGAAGAGGAACCGCTTCCCGGGTCAGCCTGGGGGCCAGGTCACCCTGACACCAAAGCCAGACAAAGACACGGGGGAGGAAGACTGCAGACCAAGAGCCTCGTGCGCAGAAACCAAAGCCCCCACCAAGCCGCCAGCACGGAGAGCCCAGCGGTACTTAGGGGGGCCTCTGCCCCGGCTCGGGGCGTTCGTCCCCAAATGTAAGGACTGTCTGATGCATGAAAGTCAGTTAATGAAATGGTCACGTCCACAGGGTAAGGGACCCAAAGGGCCACCGTGATGACACAGAAAAAGCATTTGTTGGAACTAAACACCCACTTTTAATATGAAAACCCCTGCCCTTGGGTGTCCACCCTGAGGTGACTCCCGGGCTCCGCTGAGCCTCCACTAGCACGGCCTGGTCTCCTTCCTCTTCAGCCCAGAGCACTTGGGTGGGTAACCGCCTCGGACAGCAGCGCGCCGGCTCCTCGGGAAAGGCCTGGACACACGTGCCTGCCCCCCAGCCCTGACCCTGCGTCCTCTGCGGGGGACGCATCCCTCCACCTACATCAAAGCCACAAACAGACCTCCTTTCCCGCCCTCCTGAGGCCCTTCCCTCCCGATGGCCCCCCTCCCGCCCCATGTCCTGGGAGAGCCGGCTCCAGCCTGCAGAGAAGGGACCGCCCCAGGCTGGGGTGCACGTGTGACCTCCGCTCAGACCCAGCGGCATCTCCCCCTCCCTGCCCGGGGCTGCTGTGTGATCTCTGAGCGTGTGGTCCGGGGCCGGCCGCCCTCCCGTCGACTGAAGACAGGACTCAGAGATAATTCGGCTCATCTGCCCTTAAACCATCAACTTCAACTACTTCTTCCAGCAGGTCAGCTATTTCTGGAACAGCAAACCAAAGAAGCCACTCATGGCAGCAAACATGTCCCCAGCTGTCCCCACACATGCACTCCCAGCCTCATGCGACCTGGGACCACACGCCCTCCCTCACCTGCTCGCTTTGCCGGAGACACTCTCCCCTGTGGCCATGGGGACAGCAGGGTCCCCGCCAAGTGGGCAGCACTGTCAACCCTTAATCCCTCAGCCCCGCCCGACGGCTGCGACCACGGGTCCTCGCTGACCAGAGCCCCTGTGGCCTGGACCTTGCCTCCACCTCCGTCCTTCCGTCTTCCACAGATATTCCGAGTGAGGGGCACCCAAGGCCTTGGTTTCTCTGCACTGCCCCACCCTGGTGCTCCGCCGCACCCCGCCTGCAGCCCGTCCCCAAGGCCCACGGCGGCCGCACGCCCTGACCTCCAGCTCCTGGAACTCCTCCTCCTCCTCCACGTCGTAGGACAGAGTGTGGATTTTCATGTCTTCAGCCGAGAGGTCAATGAACTTGCTGTCGGGGTACTCCAGGCTCTCTTTGGGGGGCGACCGGTCCTCGATGAAGGTGGTCTCACAGCAGTCGGCGGCCACGCCGTCCCCCCAGGAGCGCAGCACACCCTCGGAGTAGAGGATGATGTTGGGGCGGTAGTGGGATTCCACCGACTGCTGGAGGGTGTTGGGGTCCAGCAGCTGCTGGAGTGGCTCGTTCCTGCTGCCGTGCAGGGCGGCCGGGGCTGCGCTGTCCGCCCCCCGGCCGCCCTGGCACTGGTGTGCGGGGTACACGGACGCCCGGCCGTCCCTGCCCTCGGCCGTGAAGCTCCGGGTGTTGATCAAGCCGTTCCTCCTGCCGGCCTCGCTGAGCTTGCCACGCACCAGCGCGCTCTCCTGCTCCAGGACGCTGGCCATGACGCTGGCTCTGCCGGGCGGGTGGCAGGCTGGAGGGCTGGACGCGAGGGTCACGCTTGCCTCATGGGGCCCATTTCTCCTGAAGGAGGAGGACACACAGATGAGACAAGAAAACCACACCTGAAAAGCTGCCCATTGTCCAGACCCGAGATGTTTCGGCGTGGCCGTGTCGCTGGTCTGGCGCTCCCTCGTCTGCCAGTTTTAGGAGGACTCCCCAGGCACCCGGCCAGCGCGAGCCTTCCCCGCACCTCTGCAAAGTCTCTGCTTCCAGATGAAGGAGACGCTGCAGGGACTGGAACCACTGCAGCTCGAGAGAAACCCGTGGTCCCAGCTGCCCCCAGACTCCATGTGGACCCCCACACCAGCCCGGCCACGGGGAGATGGGGCTGGCCCCCCCAGACCCCCATGTGGACCCCCACACCAGCCCGGCCACGGGGAGATGGGGCTGGCCCCCCCAGACCCCCATGTGGACCCCCACACCAGCCCGGCCACGGGGACATGGGGCTGGCCCCCCCAGACCCCATGTGGACCCCCACACCAGCCCGGCCACGGGGAGATGGGGCTGGCCCCCCCAGACCCCCATGTGGACCCCCACACCAGCCCGGCCACGGGGAGATGGGGCTGGCCCCCCCAGACCCCCATGTGGACCCCCACACCAGCCCGGCCACGGGGAGATGGGGCTGGCCCCCCCAGACCCCCATGTGGACCCCCACACCAGCCCGGCCACGGGGAGATGGGGCTGGCCCCCCCAGACCCCCATGTGGACCCCCACACCAGCCCGGCCACAGGGACATGGGGCTGGCCCCCCCGGCCCACGGCTCCTCATCCGAGCAGACAACATGCACCAAGGAAGGAAGGGTTTCCCCGACGTCCCACACAGACTTGGAAGCTGTGTGACGGGAGACCCACACTAACTGTGCATGGACAGACCTCCCCACAGGCGCACGGAATCCACGCGCACATTCCAGGACATTCTAACGCGCGTATTAGAATTCACTCAATGCTCACACACGCCACCGGCCTTCAGCAGGGGCCCAGGAAGCAGACTGGAAATTTCTCTGCCTCAATGGTGCTCGACCTAGAGGAACGTCCAGGTTCCTGGGGTACAATTAAGACGGCTTCTAAACGCTTCTCCCTAGATCGCGGGCCTTCCTAGAGTTGCAAATGTTAAGAAAAAGGAGACACCCAAGCTAAGCGTTTTGGAGGCAAGTCTTCCTCAAGGTAAGAACTGTTCTGTAGGAAAAGGTTCCACCTCGGGGCTTTGGGGTGCTCTGACTGTCTATGCAATTTAAGAATTGTCTTCCGTTACAGCTGCTTTATTTAGGGGGGAGCTACAGGAATCTGAAATTCCAGACTGAGCAGAGGAGGAGAGAGAGGAGTAACTGGAAAACAGCAATTTGATAGCGTTGACAGGTGACCAGGGTGTCATCAAGGTGACACTGTGACAAACGAAGAGAGGTGAGAAAGCAGTGCAGACCCTGCTGTGCGCTGAGACGTGCTCGTCCCTGGGGACACAGCGCAGTCAGCGCCGGAACCACTGAGCACGCTCCGAGCTCCCGGGAAGCGGGCTGTGTGTGAGCACGGCCCCTGTGCCTGGTCGCCTCCCAGCCAGCACGGCACGATTATGCATGTGTTTCCGGTCCACACGCCTGGCTTCTCTGATCTTCCTCCTTCCACGGAGAAGCCGCCAGGCTGATCTCAAAGCTGGGCCCTTGTGCGGGGTGGACGTCCCACCAAGGCCAGAATAATCTTCCTGGGAGCATCAGGCAACTGATGTTCGGTGGCACTTGTTCGAGTTCCTCCTCCTGGACGGAGTCACCTGCTCTACCAGCCAGTCTCCCCTCCCTGTTCAGCTGCGCCCCCAGCAGCCGTGCTCTGGTTCCTCCGACAGCATCCTTCTCTGCCAGCGTGACCGCTACCAACGCCACCTCCCTGTCAGCCCCGCCCGGCGCCCAAGACCAGGGAAGCACGGTTCCTCCCACCCCCAACGCCTGGTCCGCGGCACAGACGCCGTGAACGCCTGTGGAACAACAGTCTCAGGTTAGAGGAGCCCCCGGAAGAGCCCCTGAGCTGCCGCCGCCCCGGGGGCGGGAGCCCCAGCGCCCTGGGGCAGGCGCAGCTCGGTCTCCACCCGAGCTGAGCTGCGGCTGGGAACGCGCGTCGGTCCCGCCCGGGCCTGTCAGGCTGGAGCCGCCGAGCCGGAATCCGCGTTAACAGGAGCAGGGGGGCTTCCCTGCACCTTGATGTGAGGGACCCTCAGCCAGCAGCGCGGGTCTGGCTGTTGTAGACACAACATCGCTGCTGAGCAGTTTGCAGCGACCTTTTTAAAAGTATTAAAACAAATACATACAACAGTGTACATTCTTGAGGAACTTCCTTCCTTCTTGAAGCGACCCCTTCAGCGGGGGTGTCATGGATTGCGAGCTATCTGAGCAGAGGGGCTGAGGTGGGTGGAGCTTCATCTCTGTCTCGTCAGCATCCTTCAGCACCGTTTCCTGGAACCGCCTGCCTGCCACGTGCGTGGAGCTCAGCCCACAGTTCCACCTGCTCGTTTCTCCTGTGTGGACTTCTGTCCGCTCCGACCTGACAGAGCCTCTCCCCAGCCGGACTCAGCAGCCCAGAGACAAAACAGGACCGGGCTCAGCCTCCGGGGTCCTCGGGGCGCGCTCTCGAGTCTCACCCGGCGACCGCGCTGCTCGCCCACGGCTCTTTGTAACAGACACAGAATTACGTAATGCAATGGTTATATTATGTAACAGGCAACACTTCACTTGTCCCTCAGTCTATGAAATACAGAACCAGGAGCTGCAAAGAGGAGAACCTCTCCATCGTTATTCCGGCTTGAACAGCCCCTGCTCCGTCCAGGATGCCGCCTGCCTTCTGCCAACTCGCCTTCCGGCCGCATCAGCAGGCGGCTGCCCACCTCGTCCCCGGGTGGGGCCCGGCGCGTCTCCCCGCGGTGGCCGAGGCCGTGGCCAGCCGTGCGGTGCCGAGGCCGCGTCCACCCGCGCCCGCCTCCTTCCGTAGGGCTCGCTCGGAGCCCGGCTCCAGGAGCCGCTGCCCCAGGGCTGGGGAACCACAGGTGGACGAGGACGCTGACGGGCAGTGGAGGGAAACCGGCAGAGGCTGGCAGGCTAGCCGGCGCACCCTTCACGTGTGAGAAACATGCCTTGCCTTGTGTCGAGGCTGACGGGCACACGGAGGGCTAAGGTGAGAGGCTGGAGGCAGGGAGGGAGCCTCAGCGTTGCTGCTCAACGCCTGTGCCGTCTCTGGCGCGTCGCTCACGGAAGCGGCCTCGCTGACGAAGTGGCGGCGTGAGGAAAGCCTCAAGGTCTCCCTGCTCGTGGCCCGCGAGTCTCAGGGCTTTAGGGGTCGGAGGCGGTGAAAACCTCACAACGACCACAACTGTGCAGCTTTCAGTTCAATAAAACACGTATTTATCGACTGCTGACGGTCACAAGGCACAGCATCGGCTCAAACGCTGGACCAAGGGAAAGCAAAGCCACTACGCCGTAACAGTAGCTGCACAACGAACATGCCCGGAAGCCAGGCCCACGTGACCCGGAGAGCTACGTTTCACAGAGCTAAGAGGGCCGGGAAGACGGGAGCAATCGGAAGAGCAAGGGAAACGGGAACTGGGAAAGCACTCAGAAGCACCGGAGTTTGAGAGAAGCACGTGGACAGAACTCAGGCAAGAGACGGAAGTAAAAGACAAAGAAATTTCAGGAGCCAAGGCCAACCCAGAGGGAACGGGACTGAATAAACACGGTGAATCATCCCTTAACAGAAACAGCAGATGGAAAACAGAAAAACGTTTTAAATTAAAAAGCGTGAACACTTCAATTTATATGAAACTCCACGGCAGACACAGCGCTCTGACGTGGATGCAGAGCACTGCCTGGATCAGCGCAGGAGGGCCATCTTGTGCGGAGGGCACACGGGGGCCTTCCGGGAGATGCAGTCCCCGCGTCCCAGGAAGGCAGAGGGGACTTGGACGCACGCGTCCGCTACCAGACCTCAGCACCAGAGCGTGCGTTTCCCCGTGTGCGCGTCAAGTGCTCGGAATATTTTGAAAGAAAGTGATGAATGCAGAACAAAGGCAAAGACAACCCACCAAGCACATAAAAGGAAGCTGCGGGAAGAAAGACAGCGGACAAGGCCCAACACGGCAACTTGGGCTGGAGAAAACGATCCTGCAGTTAACGCTGAAAGGCTCAGCCGGCGCCCGGGAGAGCGGCCGGAGGAAGCCCCGCCCCGGCTAAGTCACAGCACTTCTACTAAGGGGTGAAGGGAAACAAGCAAGGACACCTTTGGTTACTCAGCAGAGAAGCCTGGGTCCCTCAAAGGGGTCAGGAGATCAGGCTGTCATCGGGCTTGTCCACGAAGGGCTGCGGAGCAGAAGCCGGTGGAGGAGCCCCCGGAAGACTCGAGGCAGGAAAGCGAGTCAGAGGCGTCACAGCGACTCAGACTGACCTGAGCTGAAGGCCCGCGGGCCGCAGATGCGGTCGGCCCGCGGCGCCTCCTGCGGAATCGGCGAACACGGCCACGGCCACAGCCACGCAGCAGCCAGAGGGGCGGGCGGGCGGCGCCAGGCGGGTGTCGGCGGCTGCGAGCCCTGCGGGAACAAAGACACGGACTGGACGCCGTCGGGCGGGAACCGCGTCACCCCCGAGAGGCCTTCCTGCCGAACACACACCACACGACACAGCACAGCACAGCCTTACTTTCTTCTTGTCTCCACATCTAACTACCAATTACAGGACATTCAGACGACAGAGGAACATGTCAAATGTTCAAAAGCATGGGTGTACGAAGCCAGCAAAGGCCAGAACGGGGACGCCCCTACAGGGAAAAATGACCCCAGAATCGCAAGGGTCACGGGACGGGGGTCTACGGATTTAACAGACTTGGACGGCTGAGCCACGAACTGCATATATCAATCTTGTTTGGGTCTAATTCCAACAGATGAGCTGAGATTTTTTAACTGTATTTATGTGTGTGTTGATACACACACCTGCCTGTGTGTGTGCACAGGCACATACGTGCACTTACATGCACACGTGCACACACACGTGTCTCCCTACATTTCTGCATATTTCTGTTTCTGATACACTGCGCACACGTACAGTTACACACTGAGACCAGGGAGCAATGAGGACGCTGCCTAGACAGCAGACACGGAGATGTTATGTAATTTTTTTAGGTGTTGCTAATTTTTGGGAGGTTATAATGAGGATTACAAAAGAGCTACCTGCTTTCAGAGACTCATATCAAAGCATTTACACGGTGTTTACAGGTGAAACAGCTGACTGAACGTCTGGGATTTGTTTAAAGATCGCCTGTAGAGGGAGGAGGCGGGCTCCAGAGAGAACGAGGTTGGCCGTGAGTCGATAGTCAGCGAGACTGGCTGATGGGCACCTGGGGTCTGCTATCCAGTTCTCTCTACTTCCATGTATGTCGGAAACCTTCTGTAATAAAGGGTTTTAAAAGCCAGCAGGTGACGACGTGTCAGAGCCATGTTCCAGGCAGAGGGGACAGCGTGCAACGGAGGCCCAGAGGCAGGACGGGCATGGGCGGTGTTGGGGAGACCCTGGCAGAGGGGCCGGGGGCCAGGAGAAGGGGGGCGCTTCTCTGAGGGTCCTGGGTGCCACTGCACACATCAGACACCTACTGTCATGGACTCTGGGCCGCCTGCTCCAACAACGCTGCGTGTGTTGTTGAAGTACGGCTCCCAGGGGCCGTGATGTCACAGAGGCAGCCGGGCAGACGGGCTGGGGACAGTGTGGGTGACGGGCCTGGGAGGGAGCCCCGGGCACACTGGTGACATGGCCGGGGTGCAGTCGGGACCCCTCCAAGCTCAGCTGCTTTGACGCGGCCAGAGGGGCCGATGTCTGTAGGACCCTCAGGGCGGCACAGCCTGGGAGAGCACAGATCACGACGTCGTCTCTGACAGCAGGTGGTACAGAGGTGCTCTGCGTAGCCGGGTCCGTGGCTGGAGTTTCCACGACTGTGAGCATTTCGCGTACGGCCCAGAACAGAGTGGCTGCAAGCAGAGGGGGGTCTCCCCCACATCAGCTAGACCAGAGAAACCCCACGGTCAGACGGGCCATGCAACCTGCAGACGGAGGGGGCCCTGAGCCTGCCTCCTCGCTGAGCGGGGAGCTGCGACCCCAACGCGGCTGATGCCTCAGAGTCAGGAGGCCCGGGCCGCAGCCTCCACCTCCGCCTTCCCCGTCGGAGGCAGATCTGAGCGGGGCTGCGCTCCGCCCGCATCTGTCCCACGAGGCACACCGCTGTTAAGGAATCTGAGCGTCCCCTGTGTTTTCGGCTTATACATCAATGCCTTTATTATTGCGAAATGCAGAGCGACATGAGGCACGCAGCTGGTGGCCTGGAACCCCGTGTCACGATGACGGCAGAATTACACCCAGACCTGTCCGCGTAGAAACCGGGACGGTACCTTCCACGCTGCATTTCTCTCAAGCTCGCTTCTAATGTTTAACAGATGCTTTGCTCTGAGGAAATAACTAGGAAGAGAAATCAAAAGACAGTTTTGGAAACCGGAGCGGTAAGCGTCATCCTTTCCAAACGGAGGCCGAGCAATGAAGGAAAGACAAGCGAAGAACTCGAACCTCCTCCTGTTGTCCCTTTCTCTGAGCCTGCGAGCAGTTTTGGATTTTTTAAAAAAATCTGTCTCTCCCGGCCCCTCCCGCCCCCATCCCCTCCTCCCACAGGGAGCCGTGAAGGTCAGTGAGAGGGAGGGCTGGGCGCGAGCTCACAAACAGGACCTGAGGTCTGTGCCCGATGAGACCCTCACGTGCCGAAGATCTGGGGCTGTGACTGTCACACTTGACACACGCAGCGCCCTCAGAGCAGCACCTCCGAGCTGAAAGAGAACAGAGCCGACCACTCAGGCAGCTGATGACGAGAGTTAAATTAATTAGAGATGCGCTCAGCCGGGCGCCCGGGATGCCTGGCGGCCAGGCCCTCGCGGCCTCCTCTCGCGCAGCCCAGTCCGCACGCGTTAGGAGGACGCCAGGTGCTGGGCTTCCCTAAACCCGACGCTGGCAGGAGCCTCCTGTGTAAACAGCGGTACTTCTGCCAAGCAGATAATAGACGTGCTCCCACCAGGGCCCAAGAGCTGCCTGCAAATCCTCAGTGAAACAATTAAAATTTGCCTTCAGCACACACGGAAAAGCCTGTGATTTGGCAGTGGAGACAGTTACCGAAGCATTCAGAACCGGATCGGTCTTTAACATTTAGATGCCACGTCACAACCGCAAAACGCTGCCTCACCACCTCATCACTTTTGGTCGCCTGGGACTCCTGCTCGCACAGCCGGCTCAGGCCCCTGCTGGGAGCAGGGCTTCGTCACAACACGTCGGGAGAGGGCGGGAATCCTGAGGCTGATTTGTTCAATGAGTGTTGGCGGAGATGCTGGGACACTGGGAGTGAGAAGACCAAAGGCCACTGCTGTCTGTGAAACTTGTGCCAACTTCCTTCAGGTTTGTGAGTCTCCATCTCAGTTTTAAGGAAGATGTGGGAAGAGCCTCCTTCACCAATAGCTCCTCTGTGTCCACCTTCACCACCACCACAGTCACCACCACCACCACCATGACCACCACCCACCATCACCACCACCACCGCCATCACCACCACCACCGCCATCACCACCATCACCATCTCTAACACCACCATCGCCACCATTGCCAGGAATTGGCAAACTACAGGCCACAGGATAAATCCCTCCCAGTGCCTGCATTTGTACAGCCCACAAGCTAAGAAAGATTTTTACATTTCTAAATGACTGAAGACAAGAAGTATATTCCATGATACACGAAAAGTAAGGAATTCCAAAGTCCATAAATACAGTTTTGTTGAACCACACCCCGTGCCCTTGCTCATTCACACGTGCCCACGGCTATTGGGCATAAGAAGGGCAGAGTTGTTGAGCACCTGTGACAGAGGCCAGATGGTCTAAAACCCTAAAATATTTATTCTCGGGCTCTTACTGAAAAAGCTGACCGATTCCTGGCCATCACGCTCCCACAGCACCACCACCACCACCGCCACCGCCACCGCCACCACCGCCACCACCGCCATGAACACCACCAGCACCCTCAGTGCAAGTGACGCTGCCTCCACCCTGACCGTCAACAGCAGCGACAGCCACCCCAGCCCACTCCATGGTTTGGGGACATGGAGCTGCCCACGGGTCAAAGAATTCCGTGCGAAGACTGTGAAAGAGAGCACAGATTCAGCAGGACGCCTTCCCCCCTCCAGTGAGCGGGAGGGACAGGAGTCTTGCAAGCAAGCATCCTTGTGGCCAAGATCGTGGGGGAACCTGCTGCCCTGGGCGGGTGCTGGGGCGCCTTCATCTCTGAGACTGTCCAGCCGCAAGCCTGCACTCACGCCCCGAGGGCTCCCGCTCCCTGAGCCTGGAGAATCACAGCGGAACACTTGGTTCGGGGGTGGGTGCTTGGGGCGGTGAACCCTCCGCCCTGACTCTGGCAGAAGCAAATGCAGATCCCTTCTGCGAGGACATGCTAAGACGGGTCTCAGAGACTCCACGGTCTGGGACACATGATCCACGTGGCACAAGAAGCCGGAGTCTGGGATTAAGCCCTTGAGGGGATGAGCCGCCTTCAGCAAGCAGGCAAGCTCCCCACAGCCGGGACCCACACGCTGCACTTGACCGACAGACACGACATTCAGGGAGACCGTAAAAGCAGCTGGAGGGAAAGGGCAGATAATTTGCTCAGCAACCAACATCGGAGGACGAAGGCCGCCAGGCCGCCGGGCAGCAGGAAGACAACGGAGGCGTGTTGAATGATTCAGCTTTAGACTTAGGTCAACTGTGCCTGCGAAGATTTCAAGGATAACTACCAAACAGAACACGCATTTCAAACCAGGAGAGAGAAAAAATGCATGCGCCTGCAAAGAGAAGGCAGGGCAAACAAACACAAAAGATCGAGACCAGCAGTGAAAGCCGTCGGTGCTCGCAGCGGCGCTGATTCGTGAGGAGTGCAGTGAACGCAAGTCTTCCCTCTGGATTTGAAGGAGTATCCGGACGTACGCTGCCTGTTTACCGGAGACACACGGAAGCACTGAAAGCAAAGGGGTGGGAAGACGCACAAGGAGAGTCCTGGGCGGAAAATGACCCGGAGGAGCTTAATGAGTCTAAACGAAGCAGGCGCCAGGTGGCGGTGACGCCAGCGCCCAGCACGGCCCGGCCAGAGCCTCCCGCCTGGCCCCGCGCACGCCCCGGGCACACAGCAGCTCGCCCCACCGCTTCCAGGGCAGGATCGACAGGCTCACGGGGATAATGCGGCCTCTTCGTCAACAACACAACAACAGTTTCGACCAGCGAGCGTGCGTAAGGGCTGCACCCAAAACCAGAGGAGACTCTTCCCAGCCCAGGTGTTCTTTCCTTTCCTGTTTCTCCTCACCTTCCCTCCCTCCCTCCCTCCTTTCCAGAAGTGGATCAAAGGACCAAGCCAGGAAGTGCCACCACATCGCACACAGTTAGTACCTTGAAGGCCACGTTCTGTAACCACAACACGGTTGATGTAAAAGTCAATACGCTTCATAAAAACCACTCTTCTTTGGAAGTGAAGAAAAAAGAGAAACACTTTCACAACCAACGGACCGAAGAAGAATCGTAACAAAATACACAACTATTGAGAACTGAATCGTGCTGGAAAAGCCGCAGATGAAGACCAACTACTTACCAAAGTCTGGCAGTGCCGGCGAAGGGCGACCCGGCGGGAAGCGAGCCTTAAACGCGTCACTTAGGACAATAAAGGCTAAACAGGATGCATCAACCCCCAAGTCAACGAAGTCGTAACAACAGAGGGAAAGGCGGCGACCGAGAAGGGGTCAGAGACAGAGGACTAGGGACCGGAGGCACAGCGCAGAGAACGACCCACCAGGGTGGTTCTCCGCAACCTGCCCGCTGGTGGCCCCGAGGAGGGCAGGGCACCTGGGACCCCGCCAGGCTCCGGACTCCGGACGGACCGCTTGGCACACTGATGATCTTCCCTCTCTCGAAGACGTCACTAAACTATTGCTAAAGGAATGTTACGGGTCTTCCTGGGAAACACAGCTGTATCCAACACTTAACGAAATCCAAGAGAAGGGAGGATGGGTGCGGCTGAGGGTGCGGGGGCGCGTGGGCTGACAGCAGGCTTCCACTAGGACAGCACAGGCCAGAAAGACTGTGGGCGTAAAGCCTTCAAAGCTGGGAGGAAAACTGTAGGTTGCGCAGCCGAGCAGGCAAGCGTTCAGGCGTGAGCCCAGAGAAAAGGGAGACAGAATGACAGCGATCGGTCCTCCAGCGCTCAGAGAATTCAGCTCACACGCACCCTCTGACTAAGGAGCTCGTACACTGACTCCGGAAAAAAAGGACAGCGGAGAACTAAGGAAGTGGGTAAACAGGGATAGAAGAAACAGTGAATAACTCCAGAAATGGGTGAAAAGAAGCCCCAGCTGTCCTGCCCAGGCTGCCCAGCCCCACCCGCCATCTGGGCTCCACGGAGGCCGCCTCCGAGAGCGGGAAAGAGAGCAAACGCGACACTGCGACCCCCGCGATGCTGGGAGAAGGCACACGTTTGCCCTCGAGGTCCCGACAAGGTCATTTAGTGACTCCAGAAGGAAACCACACAACCGGAAGCGCTACCAGAATGCCGTCTTGTGCACACACAAAAACCAAAGGTCCCCATTCTCCTGGGGAGCCACGGACGTCAGAAGACAGAGCCCATTTGACCGAGACACTGAGAATGCTTCTCGGGCACCGCGGGTCGGACACCGGCAGCCGGTCAGGAGGAGACAGTGTTTCACCCAACGTGGGTTTACGGAATCAGGGCGACAGCGTTTGATAATTGAGCAGCTGGAATCTACATAACGAGAAACAGATTTTAAAGGTCACCAGGTCTCCGTCATCATCATCACCATCGTCTTGGCCACCAAGCGCTGGGCATTCCCTGCACGTCAGGCGTGGAGCTAAAACCCTGATGAGGTTCGTTCCGTTTAATTTTCACAACGACCCCGAGGCAGGTTCTCCCATTATCCTTATTCCATCAACGCGGAAACTGAGGACTAAGAGGCTGAGTGACTGGCTCCGTGTCTCGCCTGGGAGCAAGCCAGGCCCGGCCCGGGCGCCTGACTTCAGGGTCTGGCACAGGCACTGAGCTGGACTCACGCGCTCCAGGCAAGGCAAGGACACCGTCAACCCCGCCGGGAAGGCACAGGGACGAGGGAGGGAGGGGCAGGTGTGCCGCCCGCCGCCTCCTCCTGCGGGAGGAAGACAAGTCCAGGCGCAGTGACAAGAGTGACCGACGAGAGCCGAAGCCTACACCCCCGGACGGCTGCACGGGGGCAGGAGACGGGACCTGGCGCCCTGAATTCGGGCCCCAGGTAAGCCACAGCCCACCCTCCCAAAGCACAGAGTCCACTGCGCAGAGCCAGAAGTAAGTGGGCGTCAAGGGGCGGCGGGGCGTTGGGAGAGGCAGGTGGGCGCGCACTGCCTCGGGGGCAGGCTGGGGGCGCGGATGCGGTGCTAGGCCCCGAGCTGAGGGCGTGGGAATTCTCACTGATAGTTTCGTCCACTACTTAGTATTTTGTTATCCTAGCAAAGGTAACCATTGTTTCAGAGAAATCAGGGCCCCTATGTACTGCTGGTGGGCACGTCAAAGGGTGCAGCTACCACAGAAAACAGCATGGTGGTTCCTCAGAAATGAAACCGAGCTACGCACGACCCAGCACTCCCACTTCCGGGTAATTATCCGGAAGAGCTGAAAGCAGGGCCTCAGGGAGGCGTGTGCGCACCGTGCTCACAGCAGCAGTTTTCACGCTGGAAGCAGCCCAGGTGTCCATCAGCAGGTGCACGGATAAACCAAGCGTGATCTAGACACCGTGGAACATTACTCAGCCTTAAAAAGGAAGGGAATTCTGCACCTGCACCCACATGGGCGAAAGCTGGAAGCATCATGCTGAGCGAGATCAGCCAGACACCAAAGGACAAACACCGTCTGCTTCCACTTCCACGAAGTACCTGGCTGTCGAATGCACAGAGACAGAAGGCGGGGCGGCGGCTAGGGGGTCTGGGAGGGGCGGGGATCGCTGTTCCGTGGATGTAAGTTTCAACTTGGGAGGATGGAGAGGCTCTGGAGACGGCTGGGGTGACGCTCGCTCAGCGCTGTTAATGTGCTCAGTGTTACTAAGCTGCACTTCAAAATCGGTTAAAATGGTGAGTCTTACATAAGGTGTGTTTCGCCACAATAAAAAAATGACTTCAAAAAAGGAAGCCAGGACTTTGGCGTCCAAGTCAATAAAATATGGTGCATTTGAGTTATTTGAGTGGAACGTAAGTTCGTTCTTTTACCACTTTGCAGAAAATACAAGAACCTCAGGATGTGTTGCTTCTGATCAGCCTCCCGGTTGAGTACCATTGCTGCCCTTGCTTAAAGTCACACATACACATACACACGTGCGCGAAATACTGCTTCGGAACTCGGCTGGAGCTGGACGGGCGCCAGGCAGCTAAGCGTCTCCGGGAGCTTTGGAAGACTGAGCTTTCTGTCGGAACGAGGCGTCTCTCTTGACAAAAACATTTTGCTGAAAGGTTGGTTGCAGCCTAGGAAGTGAGAAAAGGGATCACCAGGTGATCCAGTGTTTCCACCAGGACAGCAGAATTCCTACTGGAAAACTGGTTTCTGCACGACACCTACTGCCGCTGCAAAAATGCCTTCAGGCTTTGCCTCTGAGCGACGGCCTCTCTCACCACCGGCCCCGCCAGCCCTGCCCAGCTCCCCGCCTCCCGGACACAGACACTGCTCCAGCCTCACGCCATCGCCGCTCCTCCCCTGATGGCTCCGGGGAATCCAGAGCACAGGCCCCAGTCCTCACGCCCCGCCCTGCAGACGCCCCATGGCCCATGCAGCCCACGGGACTGGGAGCCTCCTCTGTCCTTAGCGGGGGGCTCCAACAGAGCAGGCCCCAGAGTTAGAAGAAGTGGGCACCGGGCAAGGCTGGATCGCCGACACCAGCGCAGGAGGAGGGCAGTACCACCGGTGATAATGGGAGATGGAGCCCAGAGCACATGGGGAACCAGAGCTCCAGATTTATCCTAAAATCACAGCTAACTGAGGTTGTGCGTGTGTGCACGTGTGCGCACGTGTGCGCCTCTGCTGAGTCCCTGGAAGCCCTCTCGGGTGAAGCAGAGCACACCTGTAGCCCATTGGGCCGTAAACTCCGAGTGACTGGTGTCTGCACCAGGGTTTCTGCAAAAATCCCAGGGACATCATCCAGTGAACTGACGCTCACCCCGGACAGAGTTGCACCTCGAGCCTGCGGAATCCTTCACACACTTCATTTATAGTCTTTCTACACCGTGTTACTTCCTCAAATCACTATGAACGCATCCTGCCGCGGGGCTTGGCATCTGGGTAACCGTGTTTTTATTTCTCATGGGCCTGGCAGCAGTGCTCTTTATTTAATCTTAGGCTCCTTACTTCTGTCCCTATTTATTTCCTTTTTCCTTCAATTCTGTTTTTCCCAAGTGGGCCTGTGGGGAAGGTGGGCCTGGGAGCCAGAAAAATCATGTCTGTATTTTTTTTTTATCACTTTTGAAGAGCTGCATTTTGCTCCCAATTCCTAGTCTTGTTGGAAAATTTGAGTGCTCGTTTGTTTTCTGCTTTTATTTTATTTTTCATTGAAGTCCAGTCAGTTACAATGTGTCAATTTCTGGTGTGCAGCACAGTGTCCCAGTCATGCATGTACATGCATACATTCATTTTCACTAAAGGTTATTACAAGGTATTGAACATGATTCCCTGTGCTATAGAGAAGAAACCTTTTTTTAAAATCAGTTTTTATATATAGTGGCTTACATTTGTAAATCTCAAGCTCCCTAATTTATCCCTTCCCACTCCCTTTCCCTGGTAATCATAAGATTGTTTACTGTGTCTGTGAGTCTGTTTCTGTTTTGTAGATGAGTTCATTAGTGTCCTGTTTTTTTCTTTCCTTTTTTTTTAGATCCCACATATAAGTAATATCATGTAGTATTTTTCTTTCTCTGTCTGACTTACTTCACTTGGAATGATGATCTCCAGGTCCATCCATGTTGCTGCAAATGGCATTATTGTATTACTTTTTTATGGCTGAATAGTATTCCATTGTGTAAATATATCACATCTTCTTTATCCAGTCATCTGTTGATGGACATTTAGGCTGTTTCCATGTCTTGGCTATTGTAAATAGTGCTGCTATGAACATTGGGGTGCAGGTGTCATCCTGAAGTAGGGTTCCTTCTGGGTATAAGCCCAGGAGCGGGATTCCTGGGTCATATGGTAAGTCTATCCCTAGTCTTTTGAGGAATCTCCATACTGTTCTCCACAGTGGCTGCACCAAACTGCATTCCCACCAGCAGTGTAGGAGGGTTCCCCTTTCTCCACAGCCTCTACAGCATTTGTCATTTGTGGACCTCTGAATGATGGCCATTCTGCCTGGTGTGAGGTGATACCTCATTGTAGTTTTGATTTGCATTTCTCTGATAATTAGTGATACTGATGTTTTTGGCTTTTATTTTAAATTACAATCTTTAACTTTGAGACTTCCTCCCTAATTGTGTTGGTTCTGTTTTTTGTTTGCTTATTTTTAACAGGTATTGTCAGTCTTTTTAAAATCTCATCGAACTGTTTCTTTCTTGGGGCTTTGAGTGATTTGACAGTTACAATATTATCTCCTTATTTTTAACTCCCCGTTTCCCCACTGTTACCACTGTGTGGTCATCTTGCTGCATCTTTCCCACCTCCCTTGTCCGTGTTTTAGCCTCTCCTCAGGCAGTTTTTTCCTTTTTTATTGGACTTTGCTTTTAAGCCCAGACGTGTCTCAGGGAGACCCAGACCCTCCACTCCAGTTACCCCTGAGCAGCCCCTTGGGCGGGGCTCTTACGAGGGACCACGGCCCCCAACCTTCCTGCTTAGCGAGTCCTGGATTTGCGAGAACAGTGCACTTCCTGCCCACCCCCTGCCCTTCTTAGTGATGAGACCCTTGCATGGGTCCACAAGTTCTGGGCAAACTGTCCACAGTGTGTCCTGGACCAGGAGACAGACGGCCTGGTCGGACAGCAGAGGAGGCCGGTCCGGGTGCAAGCGCCCGGCTCACGCTTGCTGGGGCGCACTTTCTTTTCGTCCTCAGAAGCAACCAGGGGAGCCTGCGGCCTCGCCGACACCTGCCCTGTGTGCTGTGCTGGTGCAGGGAGGGGCTTCTTCCCAGCCCCGCGGCCCCTCCCTGGGCTCCCGAGCTCACAGCCCTCTGATTGTGGCCAGGTCTGGGTTCCTGCTAGTGCAGAGGAACAGGCTCGGACCGGATCCACACAAAGGAGGGGCCTTAGGAGTGAGCCCCCAGCAGCAGCATCTCCCGCAAAAGACCGGGCTTTCGCCGATTCTCATTGGCTCCTCCCTCAGGAGAACCCAGGAACAGCTCCTGAGCCTGCTGCGGCAGACACCGACCACCGGCCTGTACGCCCGCGATGCCCATCCTGCAGCGGGCGCCGCAGAAGGTGTGGTCTGGCCCGCGTGCCTGCCGGCTGGGGGGAGGGTCAGCGGCCCAGGAGTGACCTCGGCACCGAGGACCCCGGTGGTGCCGGGACCACCCTCGGGCTGGACCGGTCGCCCGTGCGCAGACTCTTGCTAAGGAGCCACTGATTGTCACCACCCTTCCCCTCGCCTGCACCCTCTCGTCCCTGAGTCATTTCCCCAGAAAGCCACCTGCACCCAAACCCCCCAGCCAGTGCTTGTTCTCATGTCCCCCCCGGGCGGACGAGGACCCAGGCTGCAGCTACCTGCCTGTCGCCTCGCTGCTCTCCTCGTCTGGCCAACTGACCAGCTGATCGGGGTGGCCCGCTGGCCGTGGCGACCACGTCAACTTGCAGGGTGGGTCCAGGGGCACCACTGCCCTGGAGTGAGGCCACAGGCCAGTCCAGGTCAGGACCTTTCCTGGTTACAGGACTTCCAGAGACTTGAATTTTGGAAAGTGTAAGTTTGAGATTCTATTCGTCCAGCTTTCAGGGGAACAGTGTGACGCTACACCAGGATGCTGGCGGCATCAGGGAGGGCTGCTGCCACACTCCGTCTCCGGGGGCCTTCTTCCCCCAAACCTGGATTGGTTTCCTGACAGCAGGCCCAGGCCCTCCCATACCCCGGCCCCCTCATTCCAGGCCCACTCATCCCAGGCCTCCCCACCCTTTGCCAGGTCACCCTCCGCCATCCAGCCCTGGGTGCTGGGTTTAATCCTTCCTCCCGCATAACGTCCCTGTTCCCCGGGTGCCAACTGCCACCCACGTGCCACAAACAGAGCCCCACCAGGACCTCTCAAAGCATCAGACTCAATGCATGCCAGGCCCCCTGCTGGCTCCTCTCCCTGCCTGTGTCTGACAACGCCCACCCCCTGGCCACCTGTCCAAGTCCCAGACCTGGGAGCCTGTTTTACCCCCTCCTCCTTCTCATCGTGGAAATCGAGTCACTGAAAGTCCTGTGATTCCCGTCTGGGACCCAGGCTGTCTCACCGTCTCCCGGCTCCTCCCACACCTGTTCCCAGCAGGGGCGGTGGCCACAGGGGTCTTCCAGAAACACTGTGATCTGGTGACACTCGGGTAAATCCCACCAGGGACGCCGGTCCTGGGTGCCGACCAAGGCCCAGGAGGCCCAGCAAACACCAGCCCCGTCTAGTTCTGCACCTCAGCTGCGACCCCGAACTTTCTGTGCTCCAGCGCCGCTGACCTGTTTTTACTTCCCTGAAGTTAAAGCTACTCTTCATGAACTACAGATTTCAACTCTGGGTCCTGACCCGCTCTGAAGAAGGCGGCAAACTTAAGAATGTCTGTGCTTCACAATAGAGAAGATACAACCCCAGGACCGGCCCCCACATGGCCTCGCAGCCACAGACGGGGCCCCAGGCGCAGGGCGGGGCCGGCCAGCCCGCGGGCGGCCGGTGCGCGTTTCTGCACTCTGTCTCAGCCCCCGCCACTCCCTGTTTTCCTTCCATGGGCTTCCTTGAACTTTTTTGTTATTTACATGGTCCCATTTACACGGCATCTTTCCCTGAGCCTTGGGGTAAAGACGCCGCGGCCTGCATTGCTCTGGAACAGGCCACTCCAGACCCACCCGCCAAGCACGCCTGTGGCACGAGCTGCCCGGCTGGAGCCCAGGCGGCGTCTTTGTCAGGAGCAGACCTGAAGGAAGGAGAGTCTTCAACCCACTCATCCAGCAACACAGACCGAGCGCCTGCGCGGGCCAGGCGCTGTCCTTGGTGCTGGGAGGCAGCGGTGCGTCTCACAGGTGAGCCGCGCAGGTGGGGCCGTGGGAAGGCTGGGGCCGGGCAGGGGGCCCGGGAGCGGTGGGGAGGCCCCTGGGGGGGGTCCGGGGGGCTGTGCAGCGCTGTTTCCGTGAGGACTCTGCGTCTCATCTCAGGAGCAGAGACGGGCGAGCGTCTCAGGAGCCCGGGCTATTTTTACCGCGTGGACACGGTGAGTCACGGTGCTGACTGTGTTCCTCCTGCGCGCCTGCTGTGAGCACGGTGGTTCTGGACGCCAGGATACGGATCTGGGGCACTGGCCTCTCTCCTGGTTCTGGCTCATCTTCCCCAGTCTTTCCCCTTCACCTTGCTGGTACCACCTACACAGTAGTTGGTTAATTAACCAGTCTTGTCAGCTGTGTCCTTCTCACGCCCTGGTGATCGATCCAGGCAGAACCACCTCATCAACCCCCAGCCACCAGCAGCCTTTGCTCCGGTGAGGGAAGCCAGCCTCCCTCCGCGGCCCACAGGAGGGAGCGGCTCAGAGGAGGGGGCGGTGTTTCGCTCACCAGGTGCTGGAAGACCACAGAGCCGCTGGGACCCAGACACAAATCTGGGGCAAAGCCTGTTCACACAGCGGGGATAAAGGACCCCCAAAACGTGGCGCACGGCTGCGACATACTTCACGCCATGACGTCCGAAAGAGCGTGGCACGGCTCTGTCAGAGTTACGTTGATGTCCACTGAAGGTCTTAACTGGTCAGAGTTTAAGGCAGAATAAATGTAAATGCAGGTGCTTTCCAGACACCCTGGGAGCAGGAGTCCGATGACGCTCTGCGCTTCAGCTGCCGACACCCGTCTTACTTTGACTTGTCACCTTCAGTGGCTGAGGACAGCCCGGCAGGGGTCCACGCCTTCCTGGCCAAAAGCCAAATGCCACTGCACTTGGGGAGGGGCGTTTGGTCTGGAACGCGAGCTACGTGTTCTTACGAGATTCTGGGAGGGAGGCCCAGGGGACGACCTCTGTCTATGAAATCACTGAAGTGCCCTCGGAGGCCGACGGGTGGCTGTTCCAAAGTCACCTTCTTCCCCAGGTGGCTCCGCAGGGGAGGATGCCTTTGTGAGGACGCGCGCGTCTGTCTCCCTGAGACTCCCTCCCCTCGGTGCCCGGGAGATGACTCATCCTGGGAGGCGTGACGCTCTGTGAGTCCCAGGGGCGACCACACGCACAGGCGAGGCCCCTTCTCAAGGGATGCTGCCCCCCAGTGACACGGCCAGCCCGCCTCACTGGCCGGGGGTGGCGCTTGCCTCAGCACACAATCCCGGTGGGACCCCAGTTCAGCGTCCACGGTGACGCCCAAGTCTGCCAGGCAGGCCCCACGACGAGGACTGGAGTGGAGACAGTTCATCTGGGAGGCGGTTCTGGAAACACCGGGCAGGGAGAGCTGAGCAAGTGGCAGCAGAGAAGGGCCCAGGGCGTGTGAGCTGCAGGTGCTGGGCCCGGGAGCCTGCTCGCAGGGCTGCCCCACCCGAGGGGCCTCGTACACCGTGCCCTGCCCACCGCTGCTCCCCGGCTGCTCCCAGGCACTCGCTCCCCGGCCCTCCTGCTGGACCAGAGCCACAGGCGGAAGGTGCAAGTGTTTGCCAGGAGCAGCTCCGGGCTCGCAGAGGCAGCACACAGAGGCGAACCCACACATGAGACTCTCGGACGATGTGAGAGGACGGCTTCTTGACTTCCACAGGGTACAGCTGGCAGCGTGATGGATGGACCCCACAGAGGCCGGGGGGCCAAGCACCTCACAGTCGGTAAGTCCCGGCCACTCTGTACGGTGGGCATTGTCACCGCCTTTGCCCTTTTCAGGAGAGGGAACTGAGGTCTGACGGCCAGACGGCTACTGAGTGCAAAGCTGGATTCTGAACGCAGCCAGTCTGGCCCCAGAGCCCTGTCTCCAGGCTGTGCTCCAAGCAGCTTCCCATTGGGAGAGCAGCTGGGCAGAGAGATGGCCTGGCCTGGCCGTGTGCAGCCAGCGGGCCCACAAATGGGGCTCAGCCGTGTCGCCCGAATGACATCGCAGCAGCCACCCAGGGCCGGCACAGCTGCCGTCAGGTACCCCGGAGAGATGTGTCCCCCCACAGATCCGGAGGCCGGAACCCACGACCAAGGGGCGAGCGTGGCTTCCGAGAGGGTCCTCACACACCCGTCCCGGGGCCTGCACTGGACAGACAGATCTCGCTCCTCCTCTGCGTTTAAGGCCACTGGCCCCATCTGACCTCATCTGACCTCATCTGACTCCAGTCACCTCCCAGAGCCTCACCTCCAGGTGCCACCACCCCCGAGGCTGGGGTTTCAACATATGGATTCTGAGGGGACACACACACACAGCCAGCAGCACAACCAAATAGCAATTTTCAAGAGGTTTAGTGTATGATTTAGAAAGGAACACTCAAAGCCAAACACACATACTACTACACAAAGTACAAAATAAAATGTGCAACGTACTGAAATACACGAAATGCTCAAACACACTAGGTACTGAGAGCAGGAGACAACTAGATACGTTTCGTTTCCTAAAAGCTGCAAGTTACTCCAGATGCGTGCCAGCCTGCGGAAGTCTCATTTTTTCACTTTTTTCGTGTTTATGTGGAAGAGTCGGTAAGCCATCTGCCTCTGCTTTCAATTTTCCTCACTAATTAGAAAACGCTCCAGTGGGCCCCCCGGGGCCCTGGGCACAGGGCCGACCGTCCGCACAGATCACAAGGGTAACTCACTCTGCTTTGCAGGAAGGGGTCTCCCCGGGCACCGGCCTCCAGGCAGAGATCCCACGTCCCGTGAGCTGGCCTCCCCGGGCAGCGCAGGCGCTCGGACAACGTGCTAATGTGATCAGCACTTTAAAGGCTGTGCGTTAACCCAGCGCCTCGTGGAGCAGACGTGGAAACCGCATCTGAGTGTGATGCCCCGCGTGGCCTGGACACGGACGCTGCCTTGGATTCTCCATCCTAGAAATGACGGGGGCACGTTGTCTGGGTGGAGACAGAGACTGAGAAGGACCTGCTCCCGTCTGCCAGCGGACACGTCAGGCCTCTGAGCTGGTACGGAAGTGCCCAGAGAGCCTGTGCTTGGCAAACTCACAGAAGACGGACTGAAAACAGACCTTCCTGTAAAGAGGGTCCCCAGCCCTTCCCTGGTGGCACGTGAGGCGTTCCCACTTCTCCCGGCGTCGTCCCCCGGCCGTGACGGTGTTAACGTCTTCCAGTGGCATTTGTCCATTTTTAAAGGAAAAAAATCACCCTTTTGCATCTTGTAGAATGACCCTTTGTGAGACTTAAACGAGCCAACAAACAGATGTCTCTTTGGGGCCTGGCCCGGCCCGGCCTCGGGCCGCACGCACGCTTTGCCCACTTGCTAACGCTCAGCAGGATGGAGAAACCGGCTTCCCGGACGGCGGCAGCCCCGCTTCCTGAGACGCCTGATTCACGTGCAGGTTCGCTTCGCACCCCGAGCGTTTGATGGCATCTGGCTGGTTCACAACTCACCACCAGCCCAGCCACTGCTGGGGCACAGGTCAGAGGGATGCCCGGGCGCATGCCACCCGCTCAGCCTGCTCCTACCTGACCCGGTTGTGAGTGAGTCGTGCCTCTGCTGCGGGGCCCTGGCTTCACCTCGCCCACGACCCTGGACTCAGGCGGCCACTAGAACAGCGTCCGAGCCCTGCATCGTGGTCAGCAGGGGCGCCCAGGGAGTCAGACCAGCCGCAGCTCCGCAGGGAGACTTCAGTGCAAGGCCGCCTGGAAACTCCGGAACTTATTTTAATGTAAGAGATGACTGTTGGCAAAGGATATTTGATTTGGGAGGAAAACCAGTTAGAAGAAATCCACTTACACCACGAAGCAGCCTTCACAGTAGTGGGCGCCCACGTGGGCATCACGCCCCGGAGGAAACCCGTCCCAGGAAGTGAGTGCATTTAACCTTCAATGAGATTTACAGATGACTGTGAGCGCGCGAGCCTCAGAACAAGGGGCCGCGCGGTGCAGGTCTGCTTGTGTACCGAGCGCTTCCAGCAAAGCCGACCTCACAGCACCTGGAGGGAGAGTGAGTCTTGCAGAGCAGCCAGAGCTCCCCCGCTTCAGTGAGGGCGTCTCAGCACTCCACAGCCTCGAGCTGCAAAGCGCCTCAAAGCCCGAACCCTGCAGGGGGTGGTCGGTGTGGCAGGGCCGGCACAGACCCCATCCCTGCCCCCACCCAGCATCCCCTGCTCCAACACCTGGAATTCCTTCCACTCAGCAGGACACGTGCGCTCCCTCCGCTGAGAGGATCTGGGGCAGCCGGAGGTCCCGGTGGACGGTGGGTGGTGGGAGGGGCTGCCTGGGGGCGAGCGGGTCAGCGAGGCGCTCACACTCGGGAAGGCGGGAGGCGCGGTCAGTCTCACTGCCCACCTGACTGGGCTCTGCTCCCAACTGCCCAGCGGTGTGGGCGGGGCTGTGCTGGCCTGGCTCCGCCCACTCTCAGCACAAAACAGAGGCCTTCTGGTCCTCTGTCCTGCGTGGGGCCACCACGAGGTCTGCTGCTCCTCTCTGGACGTGGCTGACCAGAGTCACCCAAGCCAGGACGGCTCTCTCTCCAGGCAGGGCCGTGGGGGCCGCTTCCTGGGCCCAGTGTTGGGCTGAGCCTCGGCCCCGACAGGAGCGCAGGTGCCCACCAGGGGCCAGAAAAGGGGGCAGCACATTCTGAGCGCCTGGAAGGAGAAGGCTCTGCTCAGCATCCCTGTGGCTGCCGGAGGTCACAGGTGCAGCAGGCAGGAGACCAGGGTGACAGACGGCACCACTCAGGCCAGACAGAGCTGGGCTGGGCCTGGGGGGCCCTGGGACCTGGGACCCCTGTGACCTGGGCCCCCCGTGACCTGGGACCCCTGTGACCTGGGCCCCCCGGGACCTGGGCCCCCCGGGACCTGGGACCCCCGTGACCTGGGACCCTCGTGACCTGGGACCCCTGGGACCTGGGACCCCCGTGACCTGGGTCCCCTCATGACCTGGATACCCTGTGACCTGGGCCCCCGTGACCTGGGCCCCCCAAGCATCAGGTACCCCGGCTGTCCATGGGGGTGACAGTGTCTCATGCCTCGTTCACAGAGTACTTTAGGTTTTTACTGGTTTTACTCCTTCACCCACCCTCAGCGTCTCTCATTCTTTTTGAATTTTTATACTTTTTTGTTTTTTCTTCCAAAATGTCCCTGCATCGGAGGAAAGTGGCTGCATCCTGAGGGGAGGGGCGGCATCTTCTGTCTCACTGTGTTCCCAGGACGTGCCCAACGCGGGAGGTGCCCAGGGACCTGCCACTCAGGGGGGACCCCACCGTCTTCAGTCACTACCTGCTTCTGACTTTCTCCAGTCCCCAGAGCGCACTCCAGTCGATGTCACTGCCAGCGTCACCATTATGTTTCCTCTTCATCGTTTGATCTTAATGTAAGTGTTCACATCGGCCCCCGCCGGAGCCCCCCAGGGTGTGTCCCCACATGTGTCTGCGCCCCGGGCTGCAGTGGTCCTGACAGCTGTTCTGGGTCCCTGACCGGCTCGGTGCCAAAGCCCCTCCCTCACCCCACTGCCCCCCGCACGGGCCCTGCGTGGCCAGGATCTCAGGCTGGGAACGTCCAGGTGACAGCGTCCGAGGGGCCCTCTGTACTCCATCACACCTGCCTGCCTGCCAAGAGTGACCTGACGTCCTGCAGCAGACGCTGCGCGTGCCTGGCCTCCCAGCCGCGTGCAGACCATGAGCCCCTAGGCACCCTTTGCTGTATTTCTACGCCGCTAGTCACCACCTGTGCCCTCTGAGGGGTCACAGACCTGACTGCTACGGGCTCACGTTCACGTCTGCCAGTCAGCTGGTGTCCTGAGGACCAAACCCCGGGGCCTGCTGGACGGGGCACACCCCCTTGTTGAAGCCTTATTTTCTGTGCGGTTTCCACCTCCGCCCCCTTCTCCGCTCCGCCTGGCCTCTCCCGGCCCCTGTCCTGGAAGGCCAACCTGCACCTGCGCCGCTGTCGGGCCCCCAGGGAAGCCCAGGGCCATCTGGACTGGGCCCCTCTGCCAGGCTCGGGAGGTCGCCCGAGATCCCCTGGGATCTGGCCTCCCCAGCTCTGCTCCAAGGTTACAGAATGTCTGCGGGGCTGCTGACTTGGCACCTGCCCTGCTGGACCCTGGCTGCCCTGGCTCCCAGCACCACCTCGCCCCCGTGCAAAGCCCGCCCTGGCTGGCCTCAGTTAGGGCCTCAGCTCAGGCCCCATGTGAGGAACTGTTAGCCATCATGTGCTGGCCTGACTTCGGTGACACTGCTGGGCGCTGCCCCTCCTGCCTCCTGTCCCGTAATCATCCTGACAACAGCGAGGGGCAGCTGTGTCTCCCCTCCACTCATGGGGAAACCGAGACACAGGGAGGTTGAATAACTTCGCAGAGGGAGGGGGTGAGCCAGGGTTCAGAGCCGGGCCGCTGACGGCAGAGTCCCTGGCCCAGACCTTCACACCAACCCCTCCATCCCCAGCCCCTGCCTCTGCATTTCCCAGCCACAAGCAGACCCCGTCCTGGGGGCTCACAGGCAAAGCACAATGTCTATCTTAGGTGAAATAACTCTAAATCAAAATCAGGAGGCTGCAGAGACAAGCCTCACGTAAAGTTCTCTGGGAACTGTGTGCCCTGCATGCAGTGGGGAGACAGACCGACCCCCAGAGGGCCCGGCACAGCAGAAGGGCCCCTTTGCCTCCTCCTCCCGCCAGTCACACGGGAGCAGAGCAGAGAGAATCACCTACATAGGAGCCTGGGCCGAGACTCTCCCCGCGCCCCCCACGTGCTCTCTGGCTGCACCCCTGGCCCCCGGCTGCTGCGTGGGCACAGGGCGGCTGAGCCAAGCCTGGGGGCCGTGTTCAGGTCCCGCCAGCTGGACGATCGGGGAGCTGCTTAGTGCAGAATAAAGCACACAGCCCGGGGCTGAGGCTGTCTGTCCCCGGCCGTCCCCAGGCTCTCCGTCCCCCACGGCCCCTGGGAGCAGCTCCACAGCAGTGACATTCACGGCGGCAAGTTACTGTTCAGGGTGTGTTTCTGGAAGTGGATGCACCCGTGTGTGTGTGTCAGTGTGTGCCTGTGCGTCTCTGTGAATGTACGTGTGTGTGCGTGTGTCTGTATGTGCACGTGTCTGTGTGAATATGTCTGTGCATGTGTATGCGTGAGGAGTGGGGAGGGGACGCGACCTTCCTCTGTGCAGAGTGTCTCCTTCTCAGGGGAGCCGGGCACCCGGCTCCGCGTCGGGGCCCCTGCAGGAAGCTCTGCCCCCGCAGGCAGCTCAGACGCGCCAGGACCGTGCACAGGGCCGAGTCACGGCAGGAGAAGCAGTGACTCATGCGGAGAAGGCTCTCTGCCTGCTATGCAGGGGTCGGCGCCAGCCCTTCCTGTCCAGAGCCAGCAGCGCCCCAGTCCATTCCCAGCAGGCCCAGGAGAGCTGCTTCTAGCTGAGAGGAGGGTCTTCCTCCATATTTAACTCCTGTTCTGCAAAATGCCCACCCCTGGGGCCCCGTGCCCAGAATTCAGCATCCATCTCTCTGAGCAGAGCCTGCCCCCAAGCCCACGGGTCCCAGCGCAGAGGACCCCTGCCCTCCTCAGCGGTCCTGCCGCCTGGGAGGTCTGGAGCTGGACAGTCAGCACTGCCTGGCGCTAGTGCTCATCCATCTGCTCTACCCGTCCTCCTCGTGCCCCAGGCAGCGGGAGCCACAGCCAGGTCACAGAGGGACACGGTCAGAGTGCCGATGACGAGGAGGTCGCGCTGCAGGGCGCTGCTTCAAGCACTTGGTGTCAGTGAAGAATGAGCGATGTCTGCCCGCTGGCAGGTCAGGTTCTGCGACAACGCAGCAGCTCACCGGTACTGCCTAGGCTCAGGAGTCCCGGCTGAGTCACCGCCCTCGCCTCCCCCTCGCAGGAGAGCCGCCGGCCGGCTGAACTCCCGGCCGATGTTCGCCCATAGGCTGCAATATTGAATTTCATATAAATGTAGATTTTTAGGCAGAGATTTTCCAGTCCACTTTTTTCTAGCCACATGTATCAGTTATTACTTGCTGTGTAACAAACACCCCAAAATAGTAGGTTAAAATGGCAGCTGTTTTATTTGCTCACAGTCCTCTGAGTCAGCAGGTGAGCTCAGGTCTTGGCTGGTCTCTCCTGGGGTCACTTGTGAAGCTGCAGTCACTGGGGTTCCATAGGGGCAGGAGGGCACAGGACAGCCTCAGTGGCACATCTGGTGGTCCTGGTGGCTGTGGGCTGGACCACAGGCCAGTCGGGGCTCCGTCACAAGCCGGTGGGCAGGCAAGGACCAGAAGAAGCCCTCATGTCAGAACCAGCAGTGTTGCTCAAGCAGGTGGCCAGGCCACCTTCAAGGGCGGAGAAGTGGACTTCTCGTGACGTGAGGGGGTCAGCAAAAGGGGAGCATGGGGAGATGAGAGAAACTCACGTCTGCAAACAAGCTACTGCACCTCCCACGGGGCAAGATCCTGCGGAAGGAAGGAGACGGGTGGCGCACGTGGGTTCCTGCATGGGCTCACACGCACACAGGTATACACGCACAGCGTGTTTGCACACGTGGACGTGCATTCATGTGTACTTTAGCCCCACTGCACGCCAAGTGTGCCAGTCCCTCTGCGAGATGTTGCATCACTTTCTTTGAGAAAACAGCTCTCGTCACCGATGTGGAAACATTAAATAACGCAGGCAGGCAGGGACGCCCCCCTGAGCCTGGGGGACAGTCTCGGCTCCTGTGACACCCACCCCAGGGCACCCAGAGGCACAGCAGTCACCACCTCCAGCATTTGTTTTTTTCCTCTAGGTGTTCAAATAAAAGGGACACCAAGAACTTGGTTTTTAAAAAAATTTTACATAAGGCAAACTTAAAGCCTACTCTGTTTCTTGACCCGAAATCCAGGTTCTGCAAGTTCATGTCTGGTGAATAAGCCTGTCTGTGAGCATTGTCCTCGTGTCCCCACGTGGGGACATTGCCTGCTAAGCAGCTGGGACCCTCCCTGGGCTCAGACCTGGGACAGGATGCCTTCCCCATCTTCCGAGACCCTGTGCCTCCCACCACCCCGGGAGCCGCGGTGCCTCCTCACTGGCACTTATCAGAAATGCAGACCTCAGGCTCTGAGCTCGGCCTGCTGAGCCCGGACCTGCACGTCTGCAAACCCGCAGGGGTCTGTGCGCACCGGAGTTCAGCGCGTGCAGCTTTAACAGGTGCTTCCCTACGCAAAGCCGGCTCCACTGCTCCTTTAATGTCACCAAAGCTCAGTCTGCAGTCTTCACCTTGGCTGTGTGCACACCAGTCCCCCAGTGGACCCACCGTGCAGCCAGCTTTGAGAACCACCTGGACCTGGGCCACCCGAGGCCACAGCGTCAGCTCGGGGTGCAGGTCACCCGCCGTGATCTGCTGTCCCAGAACCTGCATCTGCCACCTCCAGGAGAGGCACAGGGTCACCCAGCGGAGCAGCCAGGCTCTGTTTGAGTAGAAGTCCTCCTCCTGGCCGCCCGGCTCAAGCCCAAGGTCGGGCGCCTCCCTTGAGCCCACCGGCTTGCCATCCCTCCCACAGACACCACGCAGAATTTCAGCGCCAGCAGACCACTGTGCTCTCTTGCGTTCAAAAACACACCATCTGATCTCCCATCCCGCAGGATGCCTAGGCACTCCTCTCACGGAGACCTGCGGACAGTCACCGGCTGAGTGGGGAACCCACCGCAGGGTATTGCCTTTGCCCACCTGCACCAGGAGGCTGGAAAGGTTACATCCTCCTCCTCACCCCAGGCTTCCTCACAACCGGCTCTGGGCAAACGCCACCCAGGGGGCTCTGTCCACCTCTCCCACTTCTTGCCTTGATCTCGGATGTGATGGCTGGGGCTGCAGCAGCCACCTGGGAGCCAGGAGGTGGTAGCGACGCAGCCTGACCCCACCGAGCTGCCGAGTCAGCACCCCGCCCCAGGCTTTACCACGTCAGAAAAACAAACCCACAGACCAGCTCCTGCGTCCTGGTTTCCTGTCATCTGTTGCTGCTTCACTTCTAGCCTATGTACTCACGCGGCTGCTTAAACAGGTCTTTTTACTTTGCATATAAATAAGGAAAAAGAGAAAAAAAAAGTGGAAAAGCCGAAAAGCTAGATGCTAATCTGCCATGCCACTGATTTCCTGTAAATCTAGAGAGGCTGCTAGACATGCAAGCACACAAACTCCATTTTTTTCTCACTTGTCCCTTTTATCAACCCAGTGAGAACTCTGGAGAATGGTAAGACTGAACGGAACTCCGAAGACCTAGAACTCACTCACGTAACAAGGCAAGCACCCACAGAACGTGCAAAACTGGTTATTAATTCATGCCCCAGTTTCTGACTGTGGGCCTCAGCGCCACATTCCAGAACACGCTTCTGAGAAATAACTGGACTGGTGACTCACACACAACCGAGGGGACGTGGCAGGGACGCGTTGCTCCTGCGGCTACGTCGGAAAGGTCCACGTCAGCTATTTGCTGGAAATTAGAGCCTTGGCGCTCCAATTAACACAGGGTTGTTGTTTTTTTTGGTGGAAAAAACACACGACGGAAAATTCACCATCTGGACTGCTTTCAAGTGTGCGGATCAGCAGCGTCCAGTACATCACATGTTGTGAAGGAGATCTCCGGACTGTCTTCCCTTTTTCTGCGCTGAGCCTCCCCACGTCCCCGACTCGAGTCCTCGCCCCGCTCATCTCCACTTGCCTTCAGTAAGCCCAGCGAGGAGGGGGCAGGCGCCTCGTCCATTCTGCAGATGGGGAAGCACCAGAGTCGGGTGGCCTCATCCTCGTCCCCTGGGCGCTTGTTTTTCCCTCTGGATGGTCCGACATCCACCCCACCGCTCGTGCCCAGAGACGGGGCTCGCCGAGCGTGAGAAACAGCCAAGCTACCCGTCCCGCAGCCGCGCTGTTGCTGCGCTGAGGCTCAGCCGACACGCAACACTACACCACTTTCAGGTGTGTGACCCATGACTCCACACCGGTCCGCGCTCTGAAACGAGCACGATTAGTCTGACGAACATTTACCACCGGGCGTAATGACCACTCTTTCCTTGTGATGAGAACTTTGAAGATCTACTCTCTCGGCAAGTTTCAAATATACAGCGAGGGCTGCTAGTTACAGCCACCGCGCCGCCCAGAGCACCCCTGGGGCGTGACTATTTTGGCTGTTCAGGGTCTTGTGTCTTTCTTACGTAGGACTGCTCGCTCTGTGCCTGTGGAAAACGACACTGGAGTTTCGGTGGGGACTGCACTGAACCTGCAGATTACTGCGGGTGGTACGGAACTCCTAACAACTTCTCGTTCTTTCAAGCTGTGAGCGTGGGATGCCTCTCCGTTTATTTGTGTCCCCCTCAGCTCCTCTCATGTCTCGCAGCTTTCAGTGCACGGGCCTTTCACTCCCTGGTTACCTTCGTTCCGAGGTATTTAATTTTTTGATGCAATTGTAAACGAGACTGCTTTCTTAATTTCTCTTTCTGATGGTCCATGATTAATGTGTACAAAAGAAACAGGTTTCTGTATATTAATTTTGTATCCTGCAACTTTACTGAATTCATCGATTACTTCTAACAGTGTTTATAAGAAGTCCTCAGGGTCTTCTACACACAGTATCCTGTCATCGCCAAGTAGTGACTTTCTTCACTTCCCCCTCTGCGATCTGGGTGCCTCTCATCTCTGTTTCTCGCCTGGCTGCTCCGGCTGGGGCTTCCAGCGCTGTGCCGACACGAGTGGGGCCCGTGGGCAACCTTGTCTTCTTCCTGATCCCCCAGGAAGGGCTTTCCGTCTGTCACCTATGAGTGGGATGCCAGCTGTGGGTTTGTCATGTGTGGCCTTTGTAATGTTGCTGTATGTTCCTGCTTCATGGAGAGTTTTTATCCTAAACGGGTGGAGACCTTTCAGAAGCTACCGAGAGATGTCAGCAGGAGGTGTGTGTCTAGTCGGTGTTGATGGTGGAAGGGGTGTCGGGGAGAAGGAGAAGGCGGGGCGAGGGCGAGCCTGAGGGGTGAGTTAAGCGTGTGCTTACGGTGTGTCCACCCCGGGCAGGGGCCTGGGCGGGGCGGGCGGGGCGGGCTGGGGAGGCAGGCAGAGGACGGCTCTCTGAGGCTGGCTCCCCGGGACACCCAGTGCAGGGCTGGTGGGGGATGTGGACACACATCTATTTCTGAATCATCCGAAACTCTGAATACAAATTCCAGGAAGAGCGGCGTTTCTGGGCAGCGTCTGAGAGAAACAGTGCTTCCAGCTTCTGGGAAAAGCCTCGCGCCCGGAGCCGGCAGCAGGCAGGTGCCCGAGAGGGCTCGCTGGGTGGCCGCCATGCAGTGCACTTGGATGTCCTGTGCAGCGCCTGGGGCCTGTGGCGTTAGAGGGCACAGTTCCCCTCCGGCCGCGGCATGCTCTGCAGGACGTCTGCAGGCCCACGGCTCCTGGCCGGGTCACAGCTGGGCTTTTCCCTCACGCCCGGTCCCCGTCTGCTGACCTGCGTGGAAGCCACCACAAGCACAGAAGGACAGACAGCCAACTCCACCTGTCCTGTCTGGCCTTTCTCGAAAGATGGAACCTCCTGCGTCTATGTGTCCGTCCAACAGGTGCACAGGACCAGCAAGGGATCTGAGCTTCACAGCAGGCGTGGGGGCGGGCGAACTTAGGGACAAACATTAAACAAACAGACCCTGAGGACCCAGGTCCACACGCTGGGCCCTCCTCTGGCCACAGAGCCGGCAGGCAACCCCGGGGCTCATCCCATCAAGGGCAAGAAGGGCTCTGGAGAGGCTGGCGTGGACTCAAACGGAACGAAGCGCGCAATTCCCAGCCTCCCCCCACCCCCGCCCGGGAGGGGGCGCTGAGGGCGCGCGGGCGAGCGGGAGAGGCTCCTGTGGGTCTCCCGGAGCACGCCCGGGACGAGCTGCAGACCGGCTAGGAGACTCGGCGGACTGTCCAGCCCCGAGTTCAGTGACCCAGAAATGGGGGGCCCTTCAGTGCGGCCAGGCCAGCTTTGCAGGGAGGTGCCCGCTCAGGTGGGCAGAACAGCTCTGCCCAAGGGAGAAGGGAAAGCAGGGCCACCTCGCGGGGACTTGGGAAGTGGACGCAGCCCCACAGGCGCCGCAGGTCCAGACGGGCCCGAGTCTGGCGTCCGAGCACCGCAGCCGTGAGAAGAGAGGCCCTTCCTCCGCCAGCTCTCCACCTCCCTGGGCCCCAGCATCGCTCACCATCGCCCCACGGCCTCAGTTTTCTCTGAAGGGCCCAGGACACCTGCAGCCAAGAGGGAGGGTGTGCCACGGCCCCGCTGGGACGCGCCCTCCCTGCCTCTCCCGCCCGCCACGTCCCCAGTCCCGAAACCTGCGGTCCTGCTGAGCCTCCCCCTCCTCTCACGGTCACCCACTCCCAGAGCAGCCGTGCTGCACCTGGGACGCCGGCCCCCAGGCCCAGCTTACACGCGCCCGTGTGCACACAGGCCGCGGGGCCCTAGCCCCGAGGATGGACCCGAGAGGTCACACGGCTGTCTCCCGAGGGCTGACGCGGCAAGCCCAGAGCACGGCCCTGAGCTGGGGGTGGCTGTCAGGAGCGGGGCCGCGCTCCCGCTCCACAGACAGAGCAGAGGTGCTCGAGGCCATGGGGAACCCGGGCTGGAGGCGGGAGCTGTGCCCTGGGAAGGCTCTGGGACGCGTTGGGAAGGATCTGCTGGTCCCTCCCCAACAGCGGGCGGGGTGGGTGGGGTGGCCACAGCACCACGGAGGAGGAGCTGGTTGCCTCTTTCCTTATCCTCCTCTTCCCCCGTGTCCCAGTGCCCGAGCGGAGCAGCGATGGCAGACGGACCAGGGTCCCTCCCATGGGGCAGTGTTTCTCCAGCCCACAGGGGGATGTGGCTGCAGTTCTTAACTGGACAATCTGAAGGCTGCTGGACACCCACGCAGGAGCCCGGGGCCTGGAGCAGCTGGACCACGAGACACAAGCAGCTCTGGGTGGGCCGCGGCTCGGGAACCCCCCATCGAGGTCACTGGGAAGCCCTTTCTGGCACCATCTGGGAGCTTGGCTGCTCCTGTCCTGGGTGCACAGAGCAGCAGGGGAGGCAGGGCCAGCCGCCCATCAGCCAGTGGGATCAGCCTGTGACTTTGGAGGAGCTTCTGTGTCGGGGGCAAAGAGGGGGCACAGGGACACCTCCAAAGCTTCCACTTTCCTGATGGACGCTGGTGCCTGGTCCGTGGACGGGTGACCACGGCCCTGCTCTGTACCCGGATCAAACATTGGACAGAGGGCACCAGCGTGGGGGCCACGGCTGCACTGGGTCCCCCCGCCCGGCTGGCCTCTCGGTGTGCACGCAGAGATGACTGGAATCTGGGCAGGAACACGTCCGTGACCGCAGAGCCCCAAGTACATGGCCTTCCTGGGACGGGACTTGGCAAATGAGCCGCTCCAGGTGCAGCGACAGGAAGAAAGTGCTTATTCTGCACAGTTTGCGTCCGTGGTTTTAAATCAGACTGTGACGTCCCCAGACACACTCTGCACCCCTGTTCACACTAACACGCCTGCACGCAGAGCACCCAGCTCAGCAGTCCTGCCAGGAACGTCACACAGAGGCCCCAGCGCGGTGGGGTCAGGGCCCTCCTGCTCTGAGTCTCTAGAGAGGGACCCTGGGCCGAGTCGGGGCCGCCAGCGGGAGTCTCACAGTCTCTGTCTCAAAGCTGCTTTGGGGACAAGTGGGGATGGCTTCATATGAGGCTGGGCTGGGAGAGGTGGCCTTGCCCGGGGCAGGGTCCCCTCCCTGTCCGAGTCCCACAGGGTGGAGTCTGGAGCAGACGGCTTGCTCTTAAAAGAAATCTCCCGACGCCTGAGCCAGAGGCGCGGGCCAGGCCCTGTGCTCAGACAGTCTCAGCCCTGAGCACATGGCCCACCCGGCTCATCTCAACTCTCCTGCGTGCCCCACAGGACACAGCACCTCACCCCCCACAATGCCTGGGTGGGGGCCGAGGTTGGCTACAGAAGGCACGCACTTTATTTCAAGTCAATTTTAGACACTGCAAATGACAGGAGAACGGGCCGCGATCTTTCGGGGCATGGTGTGGGCATCCGTGGGGCCCCTCGAGTTAGTGCTCCCACAGACCCTAAGCCCACCCCAGCTGCTGCGTCCCCACTCCGTCCCGGGACTTCATCCTCCTGGGATCCTGGGAGGCAAACCCCCGTTGCAAACCCCTGCACCAGCTGAGAGCCCGTGGCCCAGATGCGGGGCCAGGATCAGGAGAGTGAACCCAAAGCTGCATGCTGCGCCCGTGGAGGGAGGGGCGACGTGAGCAGCTGGAAGCCCCAACACGTCTGAGGTGGGATGTCTTCCCCCTGCGGGACTCTTTTTGACTTAAAGTTGAGGCGGGGGTTCTAATTTTCTGAAATGTTTGTGTATCTTTCGGTTTTGTTTTGGACACTGCCGTTTCCCAGCAGAAAGATCACGGAGGAAACAGCCGGGAGGCACGTCTGGAAAGTGGTCGTCAGTGAGGTCGAGTGTTCGCCAAGTGACGCCTGTTAAGGTATGAATCTCAGCTGAGCAGCGTCAGCCTGCAGTCGGTAAACAGCCACCTTCTCTCTCGCTCGGAGTCACGGCCCCTAAATGTCCCTGTAGCCCTTCAGAGATGACTGATGGACAAGAGCCACCGGGAACTGACACCTCGAAACGTTTTCCTCTGAACACTGATCGGAGCCCCAAAGAGCAAAACCCCCACCTCTCCAGAAAACCCAGGTCCACCCCTTCCACACGAGCCAGCGGCAGGGGCGTCCCTGGGCTGGTCTGAGCGGCGCCTTCGGGAGCAGCTTCCGCGTGCGTCATTTTCTGCACACGTGTGCTGTCTCCCAGTCGTGCTGGTCTTAGTTCTAACACTTATCTTGGGGCCCAATTCTTACATGTTGTATCTCGTTTCATTTTATGCAATTTAACAGGTTATTTACGATAAAGGGGTTTAAGATGATGTGGACGTTTGAGCTAAACAACTTTCGTAACGTAAATCATCGCGTGTGGTCAGTGGTGCTTTGCGGCTCGTTGGTAATCTGCTTTAGAGCGTTTTGTCCTAGAGAACGTGCGTTACAGAGCTTTTTTTCTTAATTACGATTCAGTTATTTGGGGGTGGAGATGATGAGGCTTACTTATTTTCAGTGGTGGTGCTGGGGACTGTGCCCAGGACCTCGCGCACGCCAAAACACGCTCTGCCACTGGGCCACACCCGCCCCGCGCCCAGAGCTCTCACAACGCGACGTGAGGCCACGTCTAGCTGTGTTGAAGGCGCAGGTGTAAGCTAACGCTCACGGGCCTTTTCCAGATGTCCCCTCGCAACCCACCTGGCGGGAGTGTTCCCACCGCCCAGGCAAGCTCCCACCTGGGGACACACCGCATGGACCCGGGCGCACCAGCCCTATTCTGACCCTTGCTGACAAGACGCGGCAGGCGCAGGGCAGGGCTGGGCTCACCCGGTGTTCTCAGAGAGCCGGGCGACGCGACCTTCACCCAAAGAGGCGTCCAAAGACACGCCAGTGCTCCTAAGCCGGAGTCTGTCTCATTTTTAAGAAATTGTGTCAGCTATAAATATTTTGTTTGCAAGATCCTGGAAAGAAGCACAGATGAAAAGAGACAGAATCTCAGAAAAGTTAAGTGATCTCGGTCATGCAGCAGGCAGCAGCAGAGCCCAGAGACGGAGGCCTGGCTCCCGGCAGGAGCCTCACAAGCTGTCGGGCCGGGAAAAGCCACCCTCCTCACTCCCCACCCAATCCTCATGCTGCCTGTGTCACAGAAAAGCCACACTGAGGCCACCCAGGTGCAGCCTGGGGCCTGAAAAAGTCAGAGCAGCTCCCCTTTAAGACAGGTTTGTGAACTCCCGGGAGGAATCTGAGAAGTCTCAGTACCTGGCGGTGAGAATGTAGAAAACTCACGTGCCAAACCAACGCCGGTGACCCGGCGCGCCGCGCTCCTCCGGACCTGGAGATGCGGGCAGATTCCTCCAGCGTCCGCTGCACCCAACACGCGAAACCTTTAACGTTCGGTGTTTCTGACGCGTTGGCACAGCGCTGCCGGTGCGGTGACGCTGGGCCAGGCTGCGGCTCCAGGGTCCCCCGTGGCAGCGCCTTTCACCCCAAACGGCCCCGTGACTTCCCATCGAGGGGCCAGGCCGTCCTGCTTCTCATCAGCCCCTCGTGTTGCTGATGCCGACAGACCGACACCCGGTCCTCCAATCGCCGGGCCCGCACCCCTCATGCTCAGAAGGTTGCTGACAATGTGAGTGTTCACACCACAGGTCCCAGCCGCGCTCGGCGGGTTTGGCCACAAGGGTGCATGGGCCCCAAGAAGGCCAACGGCAGAGGCTCAGGGTCATGCTAGTTCTACCAGGGGGTCGGAGGACATGAAACTGCCGGCCTGTGGGCTGCTCATTCATATCACAAAAGCTTAGCCAAGGACGCCTTACAAAGGTACTCAGAGGTCTGGCTGAATCCTCCAGGCACGTCGCTGACAATTTTTAGGAACAGCTTTTCTGTAAAGGGAGGCACAGAGGTGTGCAGTGTGGGGGGACCACGTGGGGGGCCACCCTCCCCCGGTCCCTGGAGGCCAGCCCAGGCTACCCCTCTCCAGCCAGCAGACCCCACACTTGGAACCCATCTGAGGGAGCAGGGTCTCCAGAGGGCATCTCAGACGTGCCAGGTGACGCTCAATCGTGTGTTCCCTGACGGAGATGGAATACTCTCACCAACCTCAGAATAGCACCGACTGCTGTCTGCCCTGGGAAACTTACATAAGAAAACATCTTTTATTCTCTTATAACAGTAATGACTCCCGAGAAGACGTGCGTTAGGAGCTAATGAGAAAGGTGAGTGCAATTTACGCCTGTGCTAAATGAGGAAGAAACGAATTGTTTACAATTTATTAATTGCGCTTTAAAGGTTTTTTTTCTTAACCGAAAGAAAACGTCTTTTGCTCATCCTGGTTCAACCCGAACCCGACCCCCCACTCCGCCTGGCACGTCTGTCTGCTGATATAAGTTAAATAGAATTGTTTCAAATGTCTCTTTTCTCAGGATCTGAAATTCTCTCTCCTCCTTCAGTTCCCCTCTTTGTGCCTCAAGGAATGTTAGCAGTTTTCCTTTTTAACCCCAAAAAGGAATCATTCAAAGAAGCTGTTTCTGAGGATGGCAAGGAAATGAAACGTCACAACCGCATTTAGAGGTGGAGGGTTTCCACATCCTTCCTCAGACACAGCTCCCGGACTCCGGGAGGGTGTCGACAGAGGGGAGGGCAACGGGGAGAGGGTGAGGGGCCCACTGTGGGCTGAGTGCACTGTTCACCCCACCTTTGTGAACCATGGAAATTTCCCACTGTAAACAACTTTAGACGTAGATTTCCCCAGTTTTTCCTTTATTTAACTAGGCCTTCTTGATTATGATGATTTCATTCTCATGCAGAAGGTGGGGGCAGGGTGGGAGGGGGCACCAGTTCAGCCACAAACAAAGGGGCCAGGGTGCTGGAGTCGGGGGAGACCAAGGGCGACCCTCAAGCGTCTCACAGGCCTGCGCCTGTGGTCCGACCTCCAGAAAGACAGTCCACAGAACCACCAGGCTCACGGCATGCAGTAATTCATGCAAAAATTCGCTCCAGCTACCTCCCGTCCTAGCCAGAACGGACATCAGACCGCCACGGGGGGCTCTCCACTCTGGCCGCTGTGAGCATTTATGGAGCCAGGCCCCCCAGGGGACCACATCCTGGCACCACTGCCGACTGACTGCCAGGCAGTCTCTCTCAGCAAGGAAAAGTTGGCCGGCTCTGGGGCTGGTTACAGGCGGCTCGCCCCACGGCTGCAGGTCTGCAGCCGCTCCCTCTGGGCTCTGACCAGACGCACTGGCCAGCCGGAGGGGGACCGACTCAGACGCTGCTGCCTGCCTCACCGCTGAGCCTGACTCTGACTAACAATTGGGACCCCCCCCCCCCACCAGCCCCTAAGTCAACCAAGCTCTTGGTTAGTGTCTGCTGCACTGAACACCCGGACGTGGCCAGGCAAGGCGCAGACAGCAAGTCCGGCCAGGAGCCTGCTGGCGCCAGCACAGCTGACGCCGCAGAAGGGCTGTGCGCACCTGAAGTCTGAGCTAGGCACCCAAGCCTCTGCCTGCAAGGGGACCCCCAAGGAAACGAAGGCGAGCAGAGGACCCCTTCCTCGAGTCCTTCAGAAAAGCCAAGCCACCTCACTGGCAGCCTCCCCAGGGCAAGGCTGTCAAGTGTCCACTCCACTGGGGTCTTGCAGAAGACACACCCCATCAAAGCGCCTACCCTAGGAAAAGTGCCCGATTCTGCCTGTAATCCAAGCCTCTTTCTCTGTAGCTGGGAGAGCGCACAGGAGGGGTCAGAAATCATACCGAGGGAAATCAAGACGAGAACTTGAGCCCCAGAGCGCATCCCTCATCCCCTCTCAGCGCGGGGCTGGCGGCTCCGGGGCTGCGGGCTGTCGCGGCTGCCAGGGATCAGACAGCTCGCGGGCGCGAGGGGCTCCCGGGGTCCCCACCTCCGTCCCGGTCGCCGGTCGAGAGTCCCCATCTCCAGCGCGCTTGCACACTCGCCTTCCTCTTTCCCTCCGTTCGGAGAATCGAAGCCCGTTTCCCTTCCCGGTCCCAGATGGACCTCGGTCCCCAGCTCCGCGGCGGCCCCGCTCACCAGCCCCAGCCGGTCTCCTTTGGGTCGCTCGAGGGGGTCTCCCGGACCCGCAGAGCACATGCCCGCCGCGCGCTTCCACCGCCCCCGGCAGCCCCGCTCCGCGGCGCTCCCGGGTTTCGGTCTCAGCAGCTCTCTCCGACTTTGCACAGCGGCCCCTCCGCGCCACCGGGGCGCCCGGGGTGGCGAGGCGCCAAGCTGCAGCCCGGGCTGACAGCACCGGCCCCTTCCTCCGCATCTTCATCGCCCGCTCCTCCCTCCCTGGCACCTGGCGCCCCCTCGCCTCCACGGTCCCGCCGCCCGGACCACCACGACTCACCCGGGCGCCGCGCCGCCGCCGGTGTGCGCGCTCTGAGGCGGAGCCAGGAATCCCTCCCGCGCGGGGGCCGCCTCCCGCGCCCGCCCGCTGACCCCGGCCCCTCCGCTGCCCAGGCTGCCGGGGCGGTAGGCACTTACCTCCTGGACAAGGTGACCCGCTAGTGCGCCCAGGCGGCGGCCCGCGCGTCTCCGGAGGGAGCGAGGGAGCGAGGGCGCGGGGCGCGGGGCGGTGAGGCGCCCGCCTCTGCTCCTCGGCTCCTCGGCTCCCGGTCCCCGCCCCCGCCGCTGCCCGGCCCTCCCCTCCGCTCCCTCCGCGCCTCTCCGGCCTTGCGCTCGTCGCCCGCGCCCCCGGCTGCTCCGCGCGTGCTGGAGCGCCGGGCGCCGGGCACCGGGCAGCGGCGGCGGCCGGGGCGGCTGGAGCTCGCCAGCGGCGGCGACCGGGCGGAGCCGGGCCCTCCGGCTCCCAGGAAAGGAGGGTGCGGGGAGACTCCCGCGGCGCGCGCCCGGCCGGCGGGTGGGCGAGGGGTGCCCAGGGCGCGCCGCTCGGCTTCCGAGCCTGGAGACACGCGTGCCGGAGGCGGCGACCACGGGCTCGGGGGATGGCAGCTAGGAGAAAGAGGAGGAGGAGGAGGAGGCGGAGGAGGAGGGAGCGGCCCCGCGCGAAGGCGGTCGCCAGCTGTGCCCTAGGCCCCCGGGGCCCCGAGGGATCGCGTCTGGCAGGTGGCCCGGGGTCGGTGTCTGGGAATGTGAGGGTGCGAGCGGCTGGGCAAGAAGGCATCCGCCGGGGACCAGGGGGGCAGCTTCGATGCCAGGCTCCGAGAAGAGACGGCTCCCCTCGGTCCTAAAGGCCTCCCCCGGCTCCGGCTCGGGTTTTATTTTGCGTTTTCTTTTTCTTTCTTTCTTTCTTTTTTTTTTTTTTGAGGCTCATAAGGACCCACTTACATTCCTGACCAGCCAACCACGAAGAGGTAACCAGGCACGGGGCCCAGGCTCCAGGACCCCAGCCCAGCCCCAAACCCGGCTGATGCGCCTGCAGGGCTGGCCCTGGGCGGTGGGAATTCAGAGGAAGCTGGGGGGGGGGGTGGGGGGAGGGGAAAGCGCTGGGGATGGGGGATGGCAGGGCATAATCCTGGTGAGCAGAGTGGGCAGTGGGGAGGGAGGGAGCCCCGGCACCTCCCAAGATAGCCTGCGTTGCAAACGCTGGGGGACGCGGGGGAAGTGGTGTTTGCAGCTTGGATTTCATAGAGAAAGAATGAAGTACCGGGAAGGGAGTCAAAAGTGGTGCAGGGAAGGGATCTGTGAGCCCGTTTCTGCCCCAGGCACAGAGGCAACAGGGGCCTGCGGCCGTGCTGGCCGGCTCACGCCCTGGTGTCAAAGTCAGCTGTGCCCCAGGAGACCCTCCTCGGTGCCAAGCCCTCTGCCTCTCCCTTCGCCCGTCTCCTCAGGTGGGGTTTCCAGAGGACTGGAGTTGGAGGTGGGGCCTCCAGATTCCCTTTGCAGGACTGGCTCCTATGGGTCCTTGGCAGCCGGGAGAGAAAGCTTACGTCCCAGTGCACCTGCAGGAGGCACTTGGGTGGAGGCGCGGGTCCACGGAACCAGCTGGCACCATCAGAGCTTTGAATCCACCTGTGTGACTTCCTGGCTCCACCGCTGCTGTACCTGGAAAAGTCCAATTTAAACTGCCAGCCACGCCCTGGGGCACAGGCAGGCCCAGCTGAAACCCAGGCTGGAGTTCTCTCGTTCGGGAAACAAAGCTGGCCCCAAAGCCAGTCCACAACCTAGACCAGCACGAGTGCACCCAGAGGCGAGAGCTGGCGTCCTGCGGCTGCGGAAACCTCAGGTGGCCTTCTGAAAAAACCCTCCGCTTCTTCCTCTGGCAAATCGGTGTAACGATTCTGCACCTCAGATGAGTGTAATGGTATCTGCTGAGCCCAGGGGGTCAGATGACAGAAGGCTCTGGTCGGGAAAGGATCCAGGAATGGCAGCGAGTTTACTTGGGTAAGCTGGCAGTTCTCTCCCATCTGAGACGTTCTTCCAGGCGGGAGGAGCTCACACCCTTTTCTGAGTGTTCCAGACCACAGCCCTGCAGCTCTGGGATCTAGAGGGCACCTTGGTGGCAGCAAGTCTGTTTCTGTTTTGTAGAGAAGTTCATCGTGTCCTCCTTTTTCTTTTTCTTTTTTTCAGGTTCCACATATGAGCAATATCGTATGGCATTTTTCCTTCTCTTTCTGGCTGACTTCACTCCAGGTCCATCCATGTTGCTGCAAATGGCATTATTTCATTCTTTTTTTTATGGCCGAGTAGTGTTCCATTGTATAAATACACCACAGCTCTTTATCCAGTCCTCTGTCGATGGACACCTAGGTTGCTTCCGTGCACGTGCACACACATCTCTCAGTGTTTCCCAATGGGCGTGACCATTTATTGCATAGGAAACTGGCCAAAGCCAGGAATCTCCAGTGAAGAGAGGGGCGTCTCCTGCTCCTGGCAGATGCAGAAACTTCTGGAAGGCCTCCCTGGCTCCTGGGAGCACTGGGCTGGTCTGGAATGCTAGGTAGCTGCACGCATAGGGTGGTGTCTCTGAAGTGTGCATCCTGAGTGGTTGCTCAGAATGTCGTCATAAGTCCTAAGCTGTGATGCAGCTTTGAAATCAGAAAGCAAACGAAGGGCTGTTGGGTATGGAGCGGTGGAGCGCAGGGGAGTCACCAGGTCTCCTGGGCATCGGGGAACCTTCTTGGCAATGCTCATCTCTTAGGAGAGATGACAGAACCTTCAGAGCTCAGGGAGGTCGGCGTTGTGAACCGTCACTCAGGCACAGCCAGCTGTCAGGCTTCTGGACGGCTTTCAGGAGAAGCTGAAGTAGGAAGTACTCCTCAACATGCCTTGAACTGAAAGGCTCCGGACCCCGGGCCAAGCTTCTGAGCTGCCCTGCAGTGCCGCGCGGGGTGCCCACCGCTCAGTGGGGCTCCTTCCAGGACCACCTTCAGGTCGAACTGTGAAATGCTCACTCTCGTCGCACGCTGATGGCAACACTCATGGTGGAGAGTGGTGGACCCCATGTGACATCCATGTAATTAACCGAGTCTTTTCTTTTCTCCCTGCACAATCTGTTATTAAATCTTCTGTCTTGAACTGACAACATCCAGGAATTGAAATGCGGCCACGTCTTCTGCCAGGAGTCTTGTGGGCTTGGGAGCACAGGGGACGGCTTCTCAGATGTGCCACGTGGATGTGAAAGGTGAGGCTCTAAGAAAAGTGTGAGCTGGTATCAGAAATAGCGGGAGAGGGACTCAAGACCAGGTGTGTTTCTGGGCGGGTGCTGTGGTGAGTTTAGGAGGGGGAGGAGACGTGTCAATGCCGGAAAGCCGGAGCGCTCGGCGCCCGCCTGGGGCCGCCCTCTGATGCTCCGGTGCGGAGACGGCGCCGGGTGGGCTGAGCTGGCGTAGAGCCCAGGCTGGGATCCCCACTCCCAGTTCGCAGTCTCGCCTCTGCGTCCCTCGCGGCACTTTGGAACGAGCAGAGGAGGATGGGAGGGGGATGCGTGGTAGCAGCCTCTGTGGTGCCAGGGCACCTGTTGCGCTGCTGCGCGAGAACTGCCCCAACCGCGGCGGCTTAGAGTCTCACCCTCTGCTGGCTCACGCTTCCGAGGGCTGTCCCCTGGGCTCGGCGGGTGTCCCGGTCTGTGGCTGTCCGGAGCCTCGCCCACGTCTGGGGTTGGTGGGCTGTGGAGAGGGGTGACGGGCCAGCTGGGCCGTGAGCCTCTCCCCTGCCCCTGCCCCGGGCTGGCCCAGGACTCTTCACAGAGCTGGTGGCGCCCACGGCGGCCCCGCGCACACAGCTTTCCGAGCCCACGTCGCTTAGCCAGGAGCTCCTTGACCAGAGCTGGGCGCGTGGCCCAGGTCCCAGAGGTGGGAGACAGCCTGCACCTTGTGGCGGGTGGTGCCGTGACGTCCCTTGGAGACCCGGATGCATGGCAGCGGGAGACATTTGGGGTCATTTTTTGCAGTCAGCTGCCCCTGGAAATAAGATCTGTCTGTAGGCCCAGGACCGCGGGTTGAATCCTGATCTGAGCTCAGCGGGGCCGCAGGAGTGGCCCCAGGCGAGGGAGAGGCTGAGTGCTGGGCAGTGAGTGGGGGAGCCGGGCTCGGACCCTGCCGGCACTGCAGAGGGCGTGCGCGGGGAGGGGTCCGCCAGGGGGCAGCGTCGTCGCTCCTGGCACTGTCCTCACACAGGAGCCTGGTCTCCTCGTGGACGTGAGCGCGAGGAGGGGTAACGGGCCAGGACGTGTCTGCACGCTCCGCGTGCTTTCCTGAGCAGAGACGGCAGGTTACTGTTCCTGAAGACAGTTGGAGAGACTGTCCGGGCTGCTGGGTGCTTTTCTCAAGAAGGCTGAGGGGCATGGCACAATCTAGATTCTGAGCCACAACCAGCTGGAGCTGGGAGGCTGCGGGGCGCCACGCGAGGGGTGGCTGGTGCTTCCTCCCTTGTCCGAGGGCATCTGTCACCGGATGCCCCAGATCCCCTGGACGGGTCCCTCTGGCGCCCCGGCCCTCCTCCTTGCTCTGATGACTTGCACCGGCCTATTTCTTTAGTCTCACTCGCATCCTGGGACGCGGGCTCCTCCTCTGCTCAGCTCCAGGCCTTAAAGCCAGAGCCCGGAGCGACCCCAGCACGTCTAGGACCCCAGACACACATGGGACAGTGGAAGGCGAAGGCTCAGTTGCAGTGTCCAGCTGGGGTAGGTCCTTTGCTACGCCTTTCCCAGCAAACAGCCCCCTCGTGCCGGGCAGCCGGAGACCAAGCGGGACCGAGATCAGGTTCAGGGTCCCCCTGCCCTCCGTGCAGGTGTTCTGGCCCTTCCTGCTGGGCGTCTCCCACCCTGCGTCCATTCCGTCCCCTGATCTGGGCAGTTTATTTCTTCCCGCTGGACGATCCCTTGACCTGAACACAAATTTGGCCTCACTTTGTCTTGGGTATCTCTGGCCGTGTCAGGTATCAACCCAGCCTGCCCACCCCACAGCCCCTGTGTCGCCGGCAGGGCTGGTCCTCCACGGTCCGCCCGACCTGCCTTGTCAGGTGGCTTCTTTATCTACTTACTAGTTTCCGTGATCCAGTTACGGATCCATAGTGTTTATCTATTATGATCGACAGTATCAGAAAAATCTGTATCTTTGAGAAAATGTGTCTTAGCTGAAAAGCAGGATTGTTTTCAGGACCATTGACGAGAAAAATAATTAGGAAAAACTCAGCTTTACAAAAAAAACCTTGCTATCAGGATGGACTGTCAGGCCAGAACGTGTGCCATGTGTTCAAAAACACTAGCCTCAAAAATGGACTCATACGTCCGCTTTGATCTCCTCAGCAAAGTGGACAGTGTCCCTCCTTCACTAAAACGAAAGATGACCGTGTTTTACTTGCTGCACAAAAGCTCCCTGTGTCCCAGCCCATCTCTGAAGTAACGAAGAGCCGAGAGGTTGGGCCCCTTGAAAACCTTGCTGGTGCAGAAGTAAGCGTTTAAACACGGCATTAATTATTAGCATGATTTCGAGCCTTTTTAAAAAGGCCTACAAACTTGTTTCTGGCTCAAGACATTATGGTTTTTGTTGTGTGAGCTTTGTTTTTCCCCTATAAAAGAATAGACTTCTATGGCAAAAGTGACCATTTCTGTAATTCTGCAGGACGTGGAACTGGAGGGAAAAAGCATGAATGAAAGCACGTTCATTTTTGTGATGTCCAGTTTATCACTCACATTCAGGAAAAGAACGCCTGTGAAATAAAGGCGCTCGCTCAGGCAGGCGCCGGGACCTGTCTCTGCGCTGTGTGCGCCGGGCGACTGTCACGCACATCCGCACGGCCCCTAGGTGTCCCGGGAGCTGGTCCTTCCCGGGGCCCCTCAGACGTGGTTCGCTTGCTGTCAGGGCATCGCCGGCTGCACCTCCATCCGCCTGCAGGCAGGCTCGACTCCAACATCCCCAGTCCCAGGACACAAAACTGGGACCTGTCCTCCCTTCGAGGAGGGGTCGTCCCCCTGTGTCCCTGTTGCCTGGACCGCTTCCCGCCTGGCGCTCTGTCTTACCCGTCTTACTTGTTACACCTGCTGGCCTGGGCGCTGTCCGGGGGCAGGACGGTGTGCAGGCGTGGGGCGGGGCAGTTACTCTGTGCTGCGTGTATCCTCAGCTCCCGGGCGGCAGCTGCACGAGCGCTGTCCGTGGTCGGACGAGGACGCGTCGCGGAGCAGAGCGCACACACTGCGAGCACCGTGGGACGCTCCTGTGCAGAGCCTCTTCCTGGAATGTGGGTGTATCATCTAAACTCGTTCTCCTTCCCACACAGATGTGTTTGATAATTAAAAGCTTACATTGCCCATAACATTATATTGTGAAAACCTGTGTGGCTTTCACTGCTGCGGGCTCTTGGCAGCAGCTCCTGTCCGGTGCGGGCTCGCTGACCGGCTTGGGTGGTGGTGTCCCGGCTGCCCGCAGGGGCGCGGGGCCCAGCCCGCCGCCCGCCGCCCGCCTCTCCCGCACGCAAACCAGCTGCACAACAACGTTTTGTCTCGTCAAGAAACCCTGTTTGAGCACAAAAAACCCAACAGGTAAGGAAAGACACCTCACTGTTTCACTGAGACGCAGTTTTCCACGGAAATGTGTCTCTTTTCTGAAAACGGTTTAACTGCTCCCTAAGTACCAAGACGAAGGCAAATTCTGAAGCAGCACCAGGATGAGTGTCCCCTGTGAGACGTCCCCTCGGCCACCCTGTCCTCGGGACGGCGTGTGGGTGGCGGGGACGCGCAGGCGGGAGCAGCAGGGTGGGCACCACAGCCCGACCACGTGCAGAGGCGGCAGCTCCGAGGGGGTCGCGTGGGAGGGGAGCGGGGGCTTGGCTCTGAACCACACCCCCGACCCAGTTTGGCCCTGATTTGTTTGCTTTTTCACCTTCCAGGTGACTGGTCCAGCCTTCCTCCCCTTTCCTGTGGTCTTTGGGTTTGATGGTGTTTCCCGTTTCCGGCATCAGCTTCCCCTACCCTCGGGTGGGTCTGGGGCCTGACCCCGCTGTCCTGCCCTGCCAGGCCCTCCCGGCTGGGAGCACGGCCCTCTTCCTGTGAGCAGGGCCGGGCGGCACTCGGAGCCCCCCGGGCCTTCAGGACCCAGGCCAGGCCCCGGTCACACCGGCCAAGTGGCAGAACTGATGCCACGTCTGGGCCTCCTGGGCGGGGGCTTCCTCCCGACCACAGTGCACTTGGACTCGCTGACCATGGGGCCCGTCCGAGGGCTGCCCACAGGGTGGAAGGATGAACGCTCCCCACACTTGGCGCCACCCTTGCAGCCCAGCGGCTGACCGACGGACGTACGGCGTCCCCTCTGCTCCCGGGTGGTGCCGGGCACCAGTCCTCCCAGCCCCGTCGGTGCCTGGAGCCCAGTCCCAGCTGAGGTTCCGGGACTTCCTGTGTGGGCGTCGCTGTCACTCCTTTCAAAGAAAGCGCATTCCTTTTTGTTTGTTTGTTTGTTTTCGAGGGGGAGGTGATTAGGTTTTTATTTATTTATTAATTTGTCTGTTTTTTAATGGAGGCACCAGGGGTTGAACCCAGGACCTCATGCATGCTAAGCACGTGCTCTGCCACTGAGCTACACCGTCCCCCAACAATCTTTCCATTTTATCAGTAAAAATTAGACACGGGAGCAGGGAAGGAGGGAGGTGCCTGAAGGCTTGGCTCCTGGAGCAGAAACGCGAGATTGGAGGGAGGAACACCCACAAACCCTGCTCGCCCTCTGGAGTGGGAGCGGCAACTCCTTGCTTCTCGGGTTTCCTGCTTAAGTGGAGATGCTGGTCCCGGATGGCGCCTCGAGCCCAGGGTGCTGGAGGAAGGGCGTGGCCCGGTGTGGTGAGGGTGCGTGTCCACGGCTGGAAGAAACAGAAACGGTGCAGCCGATGCTCGGGGTGCTTTGGGTATCCCTTAATGACACCACGCTGACTCACATGAACCCTGCTCCAGCAGAGGAGTGCTCCCAACGCCGCCTTTCCCCCAGGCACAGGCCCGCCTTCCTCACTGACAGTCGTCCTGGGTGACACACGCCCGCTGACTGCAGCCACAGGGCCCCCGGGGGGTTAAGTGGGCCGAGGGCCCTGGGCTGAAGCCTGCGCGCCCTCAAGGATGCCGCCCCCACCCAGAGCGCCGGGGACGGTGGGAGACGCGTCCTCCTGGCTTGTCTCAGCCTGGACTGCGTGCGCTTCTCTCCCGAGCGCTCCGCCCCCAGGGCCGCACAGGGCTGTCCTCGGTCTGCCTCGTGCGCTATGCCTGCGTCACGCCTGCTCGGGGCGAGTCACGTCGGGAGGCACCGGCATCGCTGCCGGCTGAGGGCTGCCTTCTCCTCTGGGTCCGACGCCGCCCAGCCCTCGCGCGTTTGCCGTGTGTCCCAGTTCCGCCGAAGCAGCCGCCTTCTCCTCGCGGTTACTGGATCACTGTTCCGTCTTCTCTTGAGACTAAGTGGACTAATTTTGTCAGCCTTTCTTCCAAGACCTATTTTCCAGCTTGCATTGCCGAGGTCACTGCTGGCCTCCCAGCCCCAGCGCGTGCTGCCGAGGTCGGGGCTCTGCTGTGGCGGGGTTGGTGTGATACCTGCGGGGGACCCGGAGCGGTGGGTCCTGGCCTCCCCGCCCGCACACCCTGATTCCTCTGCCCAGCGTGCGCCCACTCGCAGCTCCTGTCTCCAGCACCTGCACCTCCTTCAGGGGACTCGGGCCACACGGCTGCTCACCCTGCGCTCAGAGAGCTGGGGTCGCCTGTGGGTGGGGTCCCCCCTGGGGGCCGGTGACCAGTGATGGGCAGGCGGGGGCGTGACAGCCCAGCTCCCTTCCTTGGCAGGACAGGACAAAGCAGAGCTGTCGCCTGCCCTCCAGAGCCTTGGGGTCAGGCTGAGGCCCCCGCTGTGGGACTGTCCTGAGGTCCTGCCCCGGTGTGACCGCCTCCCTCCCCATCCCCTCTCCTGCTCCTCCTGACCCAACCGGGACGTCTTCTGTCATCAGTCACTCGCCCCTGGGTCCCACCTCGGGGTGTGACTCTGGGAGAACCTGCCCAAGACACCTGGGGTTCAAGCCTCGACCGAGTCCCCAGTAGCCTCCAGGGAAACCCTCACGCCCGCCGCCCACTGCCCACCGCCGTGGACGGAGTTTTGGCCGGTTCGAACCTCTGAGCCCCAGCAGCTGAGGCCGCTGCGGCACGTTTTCCTGCGCCTGGGAAAGAGGGCTCTGGGCTTAGCGACTGCGTGTGTGCGCCCATGTGCGCGTGTGTGCTTGCATGCATGCAGGTGTGTCTGTGAAGAGAGAGACAGACCCTGGGCAAGCACTTGGCCCCTCCAGGCCTCAGGTCCGAAGTGTGCGATGGGCGCAGTGACCGTCTCTTTGTCACATGGGGAGGAGGACTTGGCACCACATGTGCAAAGCGCTGGGTCACGCGCACCAGCGTGCTTTAAACCCTCCGTCCTCTGTGGCCGTCCTGTCGGTCCAAGTAGCCTGAGGGCAGCTTGGGAACTCCTGGCAGGATTCTCCCCGGCGGTCGGGGTCTAAGAGGCTGCTGGCCTCTGGCTGCCAGGGCTGGTGGGAGTGCGGATCCACACCTCAGCTTCTTTGACCTTCTGTGAGGGACACGGCGGTGCCCAGGGGGAGGCAGAGGCCCCGACTCCGGGCTGCAGGGGAGCGCGGGGCGCCCCGCACAGGCTGCGGATAGTGGGAAGGGGCGGGCCTGGCGCTGCGGGGAGCAGAAGACAGCCGGCCCGGGGGCCAGTGGTGGAAACAAAGGTGAAGTAATTTACTCTTTCCTTTGGTTCTCGGGGAGAGCGGTGCTTTATAATTAGAGGATTTTGCCCGGGAGGGAATGTCAGAAATTTATGGCACAGAGTCCTGCTCACTGGGTGCCTGAATACAGGAGAGAAAAGGACAAAACACTCAGGAAATTAGAAGCCATTTAGAAAGTGAATCCCCAGGGGACCTGCTGAATGTCAGTTGCCCGGACGACTTCCGTTTTCCAGAGGACCTCCCTGTCTCCTTCCCCGGGGGGCCCCCCTTCTGCAGGGGTGGCCAGTCCTGGACTTTCTCCCACAGGGAGTCCGAGTGGTCGGGGAACTGCGGCTCCAGGAGGTGGGGTCTGAACCCACAGGAAGCGTCTTCCTCTGGGTCGGCGGGCAGGTGGGGGACGCAGGTCACTCCCCTGCTGATGGAGGCCCAGGTATCTCCTTAGATACCACAGAGGAGATGGTGACACCAGCCTCTGCCTGGAAAGGGCTGATAATCTGGGAGGCTGGGGGTGGGGGAGACAAAACCAGGAAGACCCAAAGCGAAGAGAGACGTGCTGTGCAGGGTCGCCGAGGGAGGGGACGGGGGCCAGGAGGGGGACAGCGTCCTGGCTCGGCTCCGGTGCGGCCCGCACGGCCCCGCCCACCGCTGGGGGAGCCTCTGCACAGACCAGTGGGCTCCCCGCAAGAGCTATTTCATTGCACATTTGGTTTAAAATACTTGAAGTCACGAGCACACTTGCAGACAATGTGTTTCATTTCCACGTAGCTTCATGGTCCATGTCCATTTTCATGATGTAAAAGTTCTTCCCAAAAGATGATTCGACTTTATTGCACCGTGAACGTAGCGGCTAAGGAACTGAACCAAGATGCTCGACTTGGGGTCCGGGCTCGGGCAGGCGGTTAGTGAGTTGTTGCCGTGGCTGGATTTGGAGAGAGCATTCACCGCAACCTCCCCAGTCCAGTTCGGAGCTGTGCCATCACACGCTGGCCCTTCTGGTTGGGCTCAGGTGAGGCCCCGGGAGAGCCTGTGGCCGCAGGCTCTCCTCCGCTCCCGCTCTCCCTCGGCAAAGCGCCGTCCTGCACCGGTCGCTGCGTGTCCGCTTGGCCCACCACCTTGTACACACGGAACAACTACCAACCTGTCTGTCTGTTGTCTCTAATCAGCTTCCTGATTTTAATCTCTAATTAGATGTGGCATCACAGTGTCGTATTGTTTGGAACAAATCATTTGATTCACTAATACGTTCATATTCTTAGTATGTCTCGCTTTTCGCAAAAATATCAGATTGATTCATTAAACTGTGCCTAATATATGAGTTGTGTTATAAATCGTGCAGGGGTTTAACATTAAAATAAAAACCAGCAGCTAGCTCCGAGGGGCACGGAAGCTGTCCCACCTGCTCCCGGGGTGACTGTGGGGGCCACGGTCTGCTCTGGTCTTCCCTCGTGAACGCGCGAATTTCCACCCAGCCCTTCCCAAAGGGACTCCTTCTGTGTGGAGTCCAGCTTGCCTTCCTTCTGAGCAATGCTGAGAACTGAGACCAGCAGGATTTCTGGCCCCCGCGCCGCCTGGTGCTGGGAGCAGCACGTGAGGAAGCAGACAGGACGCTGTGCAGGCGCCTGCTCCCTGAGGCCCGGCAGAGACTCCGCCCAGGACTCCTTCCAGACCCCGGGTGCTGCACCCACCAGGCCAAGGCCGCTTCATCAGCCCCCTTACCAATTCCAACCACCCCTCACTTTTCGAGACCTGTGGACAGTCCCTGTGCCCAGGCCCCGGGGCCCACAGCCCCGCCCCGCCCTTGCCCTTTGAGCGTGGCAGCGGGGGGCCCCTTTCTGAACCACAGGCTCCATCAGGCTGAGCAGAGGACGACCTGTGTGGAAAGCAGGGCGTCTCCCCGGAGCAGCCGGCTTGTCCTACATCGGAGCTGTCGTTCCCCCAAGACCCGCCCTGGGAAAGTGGGTTAGGGTTGGACTTCTCTCAAGATAAATCTGAGTGAGGCTGGCAGACGGCCTGGAACGCGGACAGAGCAAGGGTGGCGGGAGAGCAGGGAGCCAGCGCGGTAAAGGGGGTGGGGTGAGGCCTTGGGAGTGGTGTGCGTGTGAGTGGGTGTGTGTGTGACTGTGTGTGACCTTGTGTGTGACCGCGTGTTCACATGCATGTGCGCATCTGTGTGTGCAAGCATGACCATGCACGTGTGCGTGTGTGCGCGTGTACATGTATACGTGAGTGTGCACATGTGTGTGTGCATCTGCACATATGTTTATCTGGTGTCATGGAAGGAAAAGTGAAAAATCAGGGTTCACGCAAGCAAGGGACAAGCTAGAGACAGAAACATTTTACTTCATTTCGCTCTCATGTACTTCATACATTTACACACTATGAAGGAGAACAGGAAAATCTTTATGAAGTGTTTGATCTTAACCGTTCCTACATTTGAAAGCTCTGCCGATCTGACGGACGACGTGTGGCCATCAGTGTCATTGCTGTTCCGCGGGTCTCACTTTTCCTCTGCCCTCGCTGGCCACTGGAACCGCGTGTTCTGGGAATTTCCCAGTCTCAGGCTGCGCGATTGTTTTCCACCTGGCGCCTGTGACTTTTCTTGCATGCTGCAGTGTCATTTTTCTGTGATAAAGGTTCTACCCCTCTGCCAGTGACACATGCCAGAAACTACTTTGTCAGTTGCATGTGCCAGACTACGTGTTGCTTTTGTTTTGTCCTTCAGAACGTCTTAATGTTTTTGAAGCAAGGTTCGCATCTTTCTGTTTTCTCACTTCTGGGTTTCTGTGAGCTCGGAGGGCGGTCTGCACTTCGAGGGACGGACGCACATTCTGCTGAATCCGCTTTCAGCCCCTCCCAGCCCGCCACACACATCTCACAGACGCCGCGTTTGTAACTGTCGGACCAGATGTTTTGTTGAATTTGGCTCATTAATTAGTCCAGAATGTATTTTTATCCGTGGAATGGTAGAAACCTCACTTTTCCAAAGTTGTGTTCATTTGCTGTTGCCGCTGAAACAAGTCACCAAGACTCTGTTTCTGGCTCACGTCGCCAGAAGTCCGACGCGGGCTCCCTGGACCAAGACCAGGACGTGGGGGTCCTCTGCTTCCTGGAGACTCGGGAAGGACACACCTCACCTTTCCTGCCCCCAGTTCCTCCGTCTCAGGGCCCTTCCCCCTGTTTAAAACAGCACCACGTCACCCCCGCCCTCCTTCAGCCTCTCCCGGTGGACAGTTCAGCTTTCAAAGGCTCAAGGGGTTGGTTTGGGGGCTCAGGTGTTTGGGGGTCCGCTCCCCACTTCAAGGTCTGTGACCTTCATTGTGTCTGCGAGTCCTGGTGCCACATAACGTAAGCTGGCGGGGAGGCTGGGGCTGACAGCGCTGCTAATCTGCCATGGAACGGAGCGGGTTTTCCGGGGTACAGCGCACTGACTGGCTCACCTCCCCCCGCGGCCTCCCGCGGCCCGCGTGTCTGCGCGCAGGTCTCTCCCGCGACGGTCCGTCCCCTCCGGCTCGCCGCCCAGCGCGGCCCGGGTCAGCCGCCGACTCCCCGGCCTGACTGTGTGGCTGCTCTCAGGTCTGGTAAGACAGCTTTCTCACCACCACTGATGTCTAGAAGTTTTTACTATTCTCTTATATTTTCTTTTCCGTATTAACTTTATAGACACCTTGCCAAAGTTTATTTAAAGTGACCACAGTACTTTGATAGTGATTTTTAAGTTTGCTGATGGACTCAAGAGCATTCCCAGCTGCTCGGCGCAGGGCGCGCTGGCGTCCCTTCCCGTTCCTCTGTCCTCCCGCGAGGGCGGGCCAGCTGGCGCGTGGGCGCGGCTTCCCCTGGCCTGCCGTCTGCGCTGCTTGGTCTGCGTGTTCCCGGGCCTTCCGCTGTGCTTTCACTCCTCTGCTGCAGTCGCTTTCCCTCCGGGCCGCGGCCGGTGCCCAGCACCGCTGGCCTCTCCGTGCAGAGCTGGTGCCAAGGCTCCTTCCCGTCCCGTATTAGTCCCACCCCTGCTCAGCGGGTCCCATCCGAGCTCTGAAGTAGACGGATACTCGGAGGTCTAATTTCAGAAACACAGATTGAGGTTGTTAATCATTTCCTTTCTATTGTACAGTTTTGCCCTCAGGAGCTCCCACCGCCAAGAGAAAAGGCCGAGTTAAATACTTTCATTAGCAGAACGTGCCTTCGCCCTCCTCGCAGTTCATTCAGGAGGAAAAAGAGTGGAAGCTGGAGGGCGGCTGGGAAGGCTCGGGAATTCCCGCAGGAGAGGGCTGGAGGGGAGGCCGGCGGGAGCCAGGGCCCTACCTGCTGTGCGCTCTGCCCCTGGGGCCGACTTCCACCCGGCCCACACGGAGCCCGCAGGGTGGAGGCAGGGTGTCCCCTCAGTCTGAGATCCCCGAGTCCGAGCTCTGTAACAGGCACCTCACTGAGCCTGCTTTAATGATCAGAATTCTCCGCTGGATCGGCCACGCATCCAGTTAGGACGTGCCCATGTCACCGGAGAGCGGGCAGGGACGCGGGGTCCCCGGACCCCGGCCGCGGGAGGCCACGTGCAGACGCGCGTCTAGGAGGGAAAGACGGCCCGGCCGTCCCTGCGCATGGCCAGCACTGGGGGCGGCTCCAGCGACACTCGCACAGCCCTTCTGGGTCTGAAGGCATACGATCCTGGGCTCCAACACCCGAGACAAGGTCAAAACCCTAGAGCTCTGGTTTCCGGTGAGAGGGGCAGCTACACACCACGTGGTGAGCGGGGCTCAGGTCCCAGCTCTGCTGCGTGCCGGTCGCAGGACTGGGGAAAACAGCCTCGCCCGCAGTGCAAGTGTGTGCACCTCGTGTGCACACACATGCACTGCCGTCTCGACGGAAGGTCCTCAGTGAAGCGTTTCTGCATTGACTGAGGTCGGTTGCCCGGGAACACAGCCTGAGCATGAGATTTATAGCCAGAAGGCTCTCAGGAGGAACCTGCAAGGGAGTGAGGGGATCCGGCAGGGAATCTGGGCAGAGACGTGGTTCAGGAGAAGTGTGACCTCAGCCTGGTCCCGCTGGGCGCTGGGCTGTCAGTGCTTCCAAGGCAGCCGTCCACCCAGAAGCAGGGGCTGAGCTGCTTGCCCGACATCGCCCGTGGGGGCTGGGGTCGCCTCCCAGCGTCTCCAGGTGAAGGGTTTGCCTGGCCCAGAGCAGCCCCCGGAGAAGCCCACCTCCCAGCCGCAGCCCAGGCTTGGATGCCAGGTCCAGTTCAAGGTCAGTGACAGCATCTGCTAACAGTGTTTGAGGACTGTTCGCTTGAGAATGAGAACAACAGCAGCGGGAGAATCGTCCGCCTCAGCCCCGAGGCAGCCCGGCCTCAGGCAGCTGTGTTACCAAGGACAAGGGCAAACTTTCCCAAACGCGCTTCCGTCTGAGTTGCCCGCTGATGAGCGCAGCCTGGTTATGTGACGGAAAACAGAAACGGCTCCACTCGCATCTGTGTCGTCTCTCAGTTTGTGAGGCGCCTCTGCCATTAGGCAGAGCACCGCACGTCACCATGCTTTTTCTGAGAGACGTGAACCCAGGAAGGCTGGGGCAGAACCTGGCCTGGAGGCTGGACGGGGTGTCACGGCCGCTCCCTCACCTGGCAGAAGTCCCGCCACTTGTCCCCGTGTCCCGGAGACTCGGCCACCTCTTGCCTGAGCCTCCGAGGGGCCTGGGGCCTAACTCCACTTGACCTCTGGCCTCTGACCCTCCATCCTGCCTGCCAGTTTTCTGAATACACTGTTGTCCCCACAGGCCCTGCTGGGAAGGAGCTGGGCTGGGGCCTGGGCCTCCCCAGTCCCGGTTCCCCCGTCTCTTCCGACGTAGAGGCCGCTGCTGGCCTTTGGGCCTGCAGAAGCAGCGTCAGGGGAAGGAGCTGGGGACCCTCCTGCACAGGTCGCCCCCCAGAGCAGGTCACTGACGCCTCGGCTTCAGAGGTTGCAGAAGCAGCCGAGGAGAGCTGCCCAGATGCTGCACAGGCTGGTCTGAGGGCCGACAGGAAACTCCCACACGGCGCAGCAAGGGGCGCGGATCCGTGATTTTGACACAAACAGCCCTTGGAGCTCCAGAGGGCGCAGCTCAGGCGCGACCCTCTCTGTCCCCGAGTCCCTCCCCGAGTCCCTCCGGGGCGTGGGCTCGACGCTGTTCACTGTCTCCGAGTGTCTGGGGTCCAGATGCTTTCTGGGCAAACGCTCGCGGTGAGTGACGCTTGGGGCCGGGCTGCAGACAGCGTGATCTGTTTCCGCGTAACTGGTCTTTCGGGGGCATGTGAGGCGGCCCATGTGCCTCCTGCAGCTCCAGGGCCGTTTGCTGCTCAGGCCGCGCGTGTGAGCCGGGGGCCTGGAGCGTGGACATCACTCGGGCTTGGCTCGGCTGAGAAGATGTGGCAGGCGCGTCGACGGCCCACCTGCGTCCCACGGGCTCCTGTCCGAGGTCGCCTGCAGCTGGGATGGTCAGTTCTGCAGGTCCTGACGGGGCCTCGCCTGCGCCCGTGTGGGTCTGCGTCCCTGCCCCAGCTCCCTGGGCACCTGCGGGGCTTCCTGAAGTGCCGAGGAGGCAATGCCCCAGGACCACCAATGAGGGACGGGGTCACCGGGTAGATACCTGCGTTCTCTGTCCCCAGAAAGACAGCCCTGGGGGCGTCCCAGCAGCTCCCTGCAGGACGCAGGTGAAGGCAGCAGGTCTGCCACGCCGTGCCGACGACACACGTGGGCACAGGCCCTGTGCGAGGATCCGGGACCGGCTGCCTGTGGGCGGGGCGAGGAGACTGTGTCGTCCTGTGCTGTTTGGCTTGGCTTTTTCAGCCGTGAATGTTCCGCGCTGAGATAAGAGACTCTCAGAGGAATAACCCTCAGGGCAGACTTCCTGGCCAAGAGGGGCTTGAGGTGCGCCTCGGAAGAGGAGACAAGCCAGAAGGCGGGAGGTCCTGCTGGAGTTACAGGCAGGGCGGCAGGAGGAGCAGGAGGGCCGGGCGGTGCCTCAGGCCGAGACGGGGCTGGCGGTACTGGGACGGCGTCTCCTCCTGCCCCGGCCCAGCCCGGCCCAGTGTCACCCTGCCCTCCCGTCCCACTGCAGATCCAGCCGCGTCTTGTTGAAACGGCAAACGTCCCATAAAACGAATGAATGGTTTTTACCCCCGAAGCTTGGTTATTGTTATGTCCATGATGCTTCCGTGTGTCGAGGGACACATCTCACAAAGGGAAAGAAAGCAAAGCCACCGCAGACAGAAGAGGTGCTGTCGCTAGGAAAGAGGCTGCATCAAAGAAAGGCTGCCGCAACCTGGAGCATCCTCACGCACGCGCCCCGTGACCAGCTCTCCGCTGCACAAGGGCCCAGGACAGAGTAGGCATCTTAATAAAAGTTTGAAAGAAAAAAATTATCATGTTTCCCACGAGCCATAGCTTAGTCTCACGCTGTCCCTGAAATTCATCTTCCCAGAGTCAATTTACAACTGAGAATGTAATCATTTTGTGTCCCTTCCCTGGACACTTCGCGAGGCTTACCGCACTGAAGCGGCGGGGATCCCAGGGGTCCTGCCCGGTCGCCCAGATGCTGTCAGCCCTGCCCTCCCCGGGCCTCCTGCAGGGTGGACTGTGCCCAGGACAGATGGGGCCTCCAAGACGCCTCTCCTTCCGGCCTCTCTCCAATCAGAGTGGGGAGGTCTCCCCCGTGGGGCTCAGGAGGAAATGGGGACAGAGCTGCAAATTGGGCCCCAGTTGTCCCCCCACCGCCCCCGCCTTCCTGACGTGTTCAGACCTGCTGGAAGGGCAGGGGGGCCAGGCCGCCGTTTTAACTGGGAGGGAGGCTGCACCGTGAGCGCTAGTGGGAGCTGCCCTCTAAGGAGGTGGGTTCTGCATGGCTGGAAGGGCCCCCGTCCTCGAAGGGGATGCCGCGGGCACTGGTGGGGCTCTGGGATCCAGGGGGCTGGCCAGCCCTGAGCTCAGGCTGCTCGCCGCGCTGTGCTCTGGTGCTTCCACCTTTCTGTCCCCAGGTGGGGACATGAGCCACACCTGGGTCCCTGGCACACCCACCGGGCTGGCGTCTGGCATGGTGACCTTCTGGGGAAGAAAGCGTGTGTGGACCCGCTGCTGCTGAGAGCTGCTCACCGGCCGGGATCAGTCCGAGGAGACCTGGCCGGTAATGCTGTGGCTGCAGGACAGCCCACCACCTGGTTCCCGCCACACTCAACAGGTCGACAGAAGAGACGCAGTGAGACGGGCCCGGACTGAGGACTGACGAGAAAGCAGCCATCCTCGCGGTGCCAAGGGCAGAGAAGGGAGGAGAGGCAGCGGATGCGCGGGCCTTCTGGTCAGTGCTCTGCGTCGCCAGGAAGGGCTCTGGGTGTCGCCAGAGGTGCGCGTTGGGGAGAAGTGCTCGGCCCACCCAGGCGGGGGACGGAGGAGGGGCCGTCGGGCAGCCAGCCACCGGCCGCCCTGTGCAGAGAGGGCTGGTTGTTGGGGGCAAGACTGAATCCTGATTCTGATGAAGGGACCAGTGACAATGACGCACCTGTCACACCTCATCCCGGAGACTCATCTTTAAGAGATCTGAGGAGGCGGGCAGTGGGCCAGCTCCAGGATTGCCCCGTCCACCTTGCTCTCCTTGCCCCTGTCCTGCAGGACCTGCCCTCCCTCAGCCCTGGGCCAGCCGCGTCGGGGCGGGGCTGGACGATGGAGGCTCTGGCGGGAGGGGGAGGGAGTGAGGGAGGGAGGAGCAGGTGTTTCTCGTCCCTTCTCTGCTTCCTGTGTGGCCCCTGGGTGAACCTCTCGACCCCTCTGGGTGCCCCGTCCAGCAGGAGGCGGCTGTGATGTGGCTCTGGCTCCGACCAGTGACCCTCTGCTGTGCCCTGGCAGTGTCACCGCCACTCCGGGGAGCTGGTCCCGCGGTCCCAGGGGCTCCCCGATCTCTGGGACCCGCCACTCAGCTTCTCAGCTCCACCCCGTGCACACACATCCCTGCATGCAGCTCCTGGGGCCCCTCCAACAGGCAGTGGGGCGCACCTCTGGTTCCCACTCTGGAGCCGCTGGCCTCGCGAGGATGAGGTCCTCACAGGGCCGTCTGAGATGCTGGAAGCAGAAAGCGTGTCTCTGCAGCGCACAGGGCAGGGGAGGCGACCTTGGCAGTTCTGGTGCCGCGCTTCAGCGCTGCGGGTCTAGCTGGGTGTCCAGGTTCTGGAGGAGCTGGAGACCAGGGCCTTAGGCTGAATTAATGCAGAATGTTTCCATTAAGGGTAAGGCTGTCATAAGAAGAGTGCATGGCTTAATCAGCAAGATTTTTAGCCCTTTTCCATCATCAGAAATTTTCTTTCTTTAATGGAGACATAACTGATGTACAAAAACATTCAAAGAGAACGTGAAATACTTCCCCCGTGAACACGATCAAAGAGCAGGCGAGAGCCATTCTGTGCTCCTCTCCTGAAGGGGGCGCTCACACGTCCAGCCGTAAAGGTGAGCGGCCCGTGGGCTGCGGACTGTCATGCAAATTCCAGGTCAGGACGGGCCCTCACAGCTGCCCACACCACACCCTGGGGCCATCGAGAACAACCCAGTCATCGGTCCTCTGTCTGCTCCGCCCTGCAGGGCGCCCACTTCACCCAGCGTGAGCCAGACTGTCGTGAGCACCCCGTCTGCCCAGCCGCACCCCAGCGCCGCGGCGTCCGCGGGAAAACAGCCAAGTAACCTTTCTCAGGAAGAGTAACTAGAAAGCGCTCAGTCTGTCAATCGCGCGGGAGCCTGGCGGGCGGGGCCACCCCGCCAGGGCCGAGCACACAGACCAGTTTCCGGGAGGCAGCGTGTTGGCTGCTGCCGGCTGGCGCCCGGTGCTGTCAGGTGTAAATCTCTCTCCATTCACGTGGTGCTACATCGGGGCCGAGCCGGCACCCAGGCCACTGCGGCGTCTTCAGTGTCGGGAGACAGACTTCCCAGCCCGGCTGACGGGTTGCAGGAGCCCCGAGCCTGGGCCCGGCTCACCTGCCAGGAGGGAGTCGGTGGGCTCCGTCCACGACGGTGGTGGCGTGGGCGGCCAGCGTGGGGGAGGTGAGGTCCCTCCACAGCAGAGAGGGGCCCCTTATTTTTGAGAAGAAGATACATGGTGTCTGAAAAGGCCCTCAAAAGAAGGTGCCTGAGGGTATCTTGAGACCTTTTTTTCCCCAGATGCCTTCTTGGCACAAGGTCCATTCAGAAGACCCCGGTTCAGGGAAAGCAGACAAACAGCCCAGTGAGGGCCGGGCACCGCGGGGGCTGAAGCCAGGGCTCCATGCCTGCGTGGATCCCGCTCCTTTCCCCCAAGAACAGGACCACCTGGCTGTCGTGTTTCTGCCCGGTGGGCTTGGCGATCTCCTGAGATGCTTCATGCCAAAGGTTGTCCCCTCCTGAACGTCCCCCTTCCCAGCCACCCGGGGGCCCGGTTCTGAGCCCCAGGGGAGGGAGGGAGCTGAACCCGAGAGGTTTCCTGGCTTTTGTGTCCACAGCCCTGAGCCCGAGGATTTCTCAGGGCTGGTGGTGGATGGAGAGGGGAAATGGGGTGGGAGAAGGTGGGAGGAGAGAGGGGCTCGCCCAAAGCAGGAGTGAGAGTTTCCAGGGCCGATGGGGTGGGACAGGGTCTAGGAGGCAGAGGTGCCGGCTGAGCTCAGGAGGGGCACGCAGGCGTGGAGAAGGCTCCCTCCCTCCTGCGGCCGTGGAGGACATGAGTGCAAGGCAAAGACAGGGCTCGGGCCGCAGGGGAAGCCGGGGCAGGCGGTGAGCGCTGCCCAAGAGCCCTCCCCAGGCGCGGACCCCTTCCAGGCAGCCTGGACCCCAGACCCCGGAGCTCCCGACACAGCACGTTCCTGAAGGAGGCACCCCCAAATTAAACGGGGCGTGTTTCCTGCCAACCCAGTGGGGTGGGATCCACAGTCCAGCTAAGCTGGGGTCGCAGACTGACAGCCCCCTACCTACAGTTTCCGAGGGTTTGCGTCTTCTAGGTCAGGAAGAAGTCAGCCCTTTCTGGTTCCTTTCTCTGACAGGCGGGGAGGGATTGGGGTAAGCGCAAAGGGGGCCTGACTGGAGTGGACGCCCGGGGCTGTGGCCACTGCATCGGGGTGGGGCTCCTCCCGCAGAGGTATGGGATGTGGAGCCAGGGGCCCAGAGAGGTTCGGGAACAGTCCCGGGGCAGGCTTGGCCCCGGGAGGTTCAGACGAAGAGGCTTCCGTGGAAGCAGCACTGGGAGGTGGGGGGGCAGGGCCACGGGCCAGACCAGGTCGGGTGAAGGCACGAAGCCGGCTGCCCTGGGGGAAGGTCCCCTGGCGGGAGCTGTCCTCGCAGGAGCACAGGCACTGCCCGAGCCAGCTGCCTGAACCGGGCCGTCAGGAGAAACACCTGGTTTCTCTCTACTCCAAACCTCCCGCCTCCGCCGGTCGTTCTCAGCCAGCAACGCACCAGCTCGTCCACGGGGATCAGCCCGTGGGGACGGAGCGCAGGGCAGAGAAGCTGGGGCGGGAGCGTCTGGGGGAAAACAGGACGGAGGGCAGGTGCTGAGGAAGGAGGGCGGCAGCCTGAGCAGGTCTGAGGTCCCGAGGGTCTCGTTCAGGAAGGGGAGCCGGTCCGGGAAACCGGTGCCGCCCCCAGGAAGCGGCCGTTCTCCTGGGCTGGGCTGCGGCTGTCGCAGGCCCCGGGGGTCAGCGCGTTTCCCAGGAAGCTGAGCATTCGGCTCTCCACCAGCTGCGCCCGTGCACCTGCCGAACCAGCCACGCGTGACCCGGAGCCAAAGGCCTGCACCACTGCTCGGCGCCCCCTTCAGAATAGCGTTTCCCACGACTTGGAGCTGTGACCGACATGTGAGTGCTCGTCTGAGGCGTACAGCGCGATCTGGCGGCGCCCACGCTGCGAGGCGACCACGGGGGCCAGCGGACAGCCGTCACCGCAGGAGCGGGAGAGCTCAGTCCCGGCCTTCAGCACCAGACGTCAAACTTTACTGAAAGAATAAACAGGATGAGAGACTCAGCACAAGCGAGAATAGAACGAGGGCAATGAAATCCTAACACGTGGGCGCCCGCCTCACGCAGGGTCCCTCCCCGCGCGGCCAGGAGCTGGGCGGCCTGGAGACAGAGCCGTCTGGAGTCCCGTCCCGCACACCGGCCACATTCCCGGGACAGGGACACTCTGCCCAGTGGTCCCGTGTGGGCATCTCGGGACCACAAAGCTGTGGATCTGAAGAGGAGGTGAGCCTCCTGCCCCGCCTCTGCGCCCTGATGTCGACACACCTGGGACTCGAGGCTGGAGCTGCGGTCGGGGAGGGGCAGGGAGAAGGGGTCTGTGGGCATCAGGGTGGGGAGGGGGGGTTCAGTGAGCGGCCCCCTCCCAGAACCCAGGGTGCTGGTCTAAGAGAGAAAGTGGGGCTGGGAACCGAGCCAGGCAGGAGTGTGAGGGTGGGGTGTGTGTGTGTGTTACGTGTGTGTGTGTGTGTACGCTGTGCACATATGTTGTGTGTGATGTGTGTTGCACTTGTATATGTGTTTCTTGTGTGTGTTGTATGTGCACTATGTTGTGTGTATATGTTTGTGTGTGTATATGTGTGCATGTGTTTCCTTCACAGAGAGCTGGAATTTGAGGGGAACGAGCCGGAGAGCCGTGCGGGGCCGGGGACAGGCGCTCCCACTAGGATGTCAGGGCTGTGTCGGCAGCGAGCGCGGCGCCCGCAGGAGGGAGGCTTCGGCCGCGTGCGCGCTGGGCCGGTCCCTCCAGCGCCGCCGCCCGCCTCCCCTGCCCGGGCAGGAGCAGTGGGCGCACCTCCCCGCAGGGGCTCCGTTTCACCCGCTATCTGCTCCCACCAACGGCCCCTCTCTTCCCCAGAAGAGAAGGCTCTGACCCACGTGGCCACCAGCTCTGGTGGTTCTGAGCAGCAGGAGGGAGCAGCCCGGCCCGACTGGGTCTGAGGCCGCAGCCCCCCCACCCCACGCTCAGAAGCAGGACTGGGCAGAGCCCATGGTGGGGCCCGAGGGCGCTGGGGCTGATTCTAGCTTCATCACTCTCACCCAGCTCCTCACAGCCTCTCTGAGCCTCACAGTTTGGCCTCAGTAAAGTAAGGGCTCGGCGCCTGCCTGGTGTCGGGGCCCTGCCTGCGGGTGAGCCCTGGCAACGTTGCCTCAGTCTCGGGGCCTCTCCCCGCGTCCTTCCGGCAGCGGGGTGGCCTTCTGACTCCAAGACCAAGTGCTCCGAGGCCACGGGGCTTGGGCGGAGTCCGCAGGCCTCTCAGGACCCAGCCCAGAAGCCCCAGATCTCATCCCCATCAGCAGCTGAGTGAGCTGCTAGGCTTGGACTCAAGGGGAAGGGAGGCAATCCATCTCCCGAAAGGGGAAAGGCCTGCATACGCTGGTGGGGGCAGGGGAGACGCTCGGACCACCCTCGAGACAAGCCAGCCCCCCAGGGCTCCAGAATGTGGGTGCAATTCCCACGAGAGCGCTCCATCCTTGGTGAACGGGGGGTGACAGTTCTGCCTCCTGCAGAGGGTTGCTGGCAAGGCCCCCACTGAGCTGCTGGATGTTTGTGGTTCTGGCCGGGCCCTGGTGATGGCCCGTTTGGGGGAGGGGAGCAGCTCTGGGCCAGGCTAGGCTCCGCCCTGGCTCCCCTGCCTTCACCGCTCTGAGCGCCCGTTTCTCACCTGTGAGGTGTACACGGTGAGGGTGCTGGCTTGTAGGAACGCCGTGAGGGGCAATGGGACAGTGAGTGCTTGGCGTTGCTGGACCATCACGTCTGCTTCCAGAGGTCAGCAGCCGATACTGCCCACATGAGTGAGGTCTGACCTGCATGACAGAGATCCAAGGCATTGTCCCCCCATTTTATGCACAAGGAAGCTGAGGCTCATGGGAACAATAACAATTTTTTTAAAAAAAGTATCTTCCTTGAGGTCCCAATGCTGGTAACGTGAACTGAGGCTCAGGTCAAGGTGACAAGAGGGAATGAGAGAATCCATGGTTGGGGGGCAGAGAATAGACGATGCTGGTGACAGGAAGAAAGCAGGGAGCTTGGAAGGGGGCGGGAGGGGAGGCTGGTGGGGTTGGAGGCGTTGGGGGACAGTGCAGAGGTCCCGAGGGGGTGCAGGGCGGAGAGAGGGAGGTGGCCACGCAGCCCATGGAGACTCGGGAGAGAGGAGCTGGTTACGGCCTGAAGGTGGGGCGACAGGAGGGAGAGTGTGGACAGAGCGGCAGAGCATGGCGGGGGCTGTTACATCGGGAGAAGCCCTGGTGACGCGGCGTCTCTGGGGAACAGGCACTTGGCGCCGGCTCCTGGGGGCGTGCCTGGCTGCGAGCCACGTGGATACAGTTATTGGTCCCTCATTTCCAGACGTCACAGTCTGCGGGTGAACGTGCTGTCCTTGCAGAACTCAGGCAGCAGAGGGTCGGCCTCTCCAGGAAACAACTAGGAAAATAATAAGAGTCTGAATAAGGGGCACGAGAACTAGCTCAGAACTAGCCTGGCGGCGCCACCGCTAGCGCGGGCCTGCAGTGCCGTCGGCTCGCCCGGCTGCCCGGCTGGACTCAGGGCACGTGCCGGGGGCGTTCTCGGCCCGGGGGGCCGGCGAGCTCAGGGCTGAGTGTGGGCGCGGGGAGGGCTTCAGGCCCCTGGGAGGACAGGCCAGCTGGCTGCTGGGCCGGAGAGCGGCCAACCGGAACACACACACACACACACACACAGTCTCACACACACACACAGCCACACATACACAGACACACACAAACACACACACACAGTCTCACACACACACACACAGACACACACACAGACACACACACACAGAGACAGACACACAAAGACACACAGACACACAGACACACACAAACACACACACACAGAGACACACACACACAGACACACACACACACAGACACACACACACAGACACACAAAGACACACAGACACACACAAGCACAGACACACACACAGAGACACACACACACACACACACACGTTTGAGACGTAGCTCTTGCCCAAATTATACAGTAAAAATTACTAAGATGAAGACAGGGTTCATCAAAACTCAAACCCTTTGCTCCACAGAAGAACTTGCTAGAGGATCAGAGGACAAACTACAGCTGGGAGGAGGGGTCTGGGACCCACCCGTCTGATGAAGGTCTCGCACCTGGAGTACCTGACGCTCTCCTGAAACTCAACACGAATTTGCGGGGAAAGTGGGCAGAAGGCCCGGGCAGGCGTTTCGCCGAAGGTGGCACCCAGGCATGAAACAGGCACACGAAGAGGCGCTCAGTGTCGCTAGCTAGCTCTTTGGGGGGGGCAAAAGGAGACCACGGTGAGCTGTCACTACTCGCCCATTAGAACAACTGAAATTAAAAAAAAGACGCTGACCACGCTCGGTTCTGCTGCAGAGAAGCTGGGCCGCTCAGCACTGGACACGTGAAGCGGGCAGACACTCTGGGAAAGAGTTTGGCAGTTTCTTAAAAAAAACAAACCAAGCTACACTAAACATACACTTTCTATGTGACCATCGAGTTCACTCCTGGGCACTTATCTCAGAGACACCAAAACTTACGTCAGCGTAAACATCTGTACACGATTCTTCACAGCAGTAGCTATTTATTTGTAGTAGCTAAAATCTGAACGCACCCAGGATGTTCCAAACAGATGGTGGTTAAATAAACGACGGTCCGTCTGAACCGTGAACGCCAACTCAGTGATAGCAAGGACCGGGTCACCGTGCCTGTGACGTCTTGAACCAACGTGCTGCGTAACAAAAGCAGTGGCACTCTCCTGACTTGGATTTTGTGCACAAATTCTCGAAGCTGTAGCCACTGGGAATAGCTGGGTCCTGGGGCCTCTCTGTACTATCTTTGCAACCTCCTGTAAATCTATAATTACTTCATATGAAAAGTGCTGTTTTAAGACAACTGATTACAAAAATAGAAGCCTCGAAGAAGTATTGCGTAAGAGAGAATATTTTAGTGGCAAATAAACATGAAAAGATAAACTGATACCTTGTCATCAAGAAAATGGTTATGTATACACACATTATGATTCAGTATATGTATTTCAGTATATATGTCACACCTGCACGTGCACATCACACCCCCGTGCACATGTCACACCCCTGTGTGTGCAGATCACACCCCAGTGCACACATCACACCCCCGTGTGTGCCTATCACGTCCCAGTGGATGTACATCACACCCCAGTGTACACATCACACCCCATGTGTGTGTATTACATTTCGCCTGTATTTGCGTCTCCTCGAAGGCCAGTGTGATGGTATTTTAGCCAAGTGTTGGGAAGGCTGTGGAGCAAACTGAATTCTGATGCATTTCTAGCATGAATTGAATTTGTGGAACCACTTGGAAAAGAGCTTGGGAGCCCCCACCAAGACGGAACATACCTGGAGTCCACGACACGAGATCATGCCGGAATCGTGCCACATTTACACCAGAGACGGGTACCAGAGTGACCACAGCAGCATGCCCATGACACAGGACCCTGGGAATGACTCACATGCCCATCAGCGGTAGAATGGATGGACGCACTGTGACCTCCTGGGCATCTTTCCCGCTGGAGTGTGTCTGGGACTTGCAGCTCACCTGGATGCTGACCCAGCTCAGCACCTCCCGGCTGTTCCCATCTGATCCTGGGGCGGCTGCGACCCAGCGTTTGTCTTTTAGGACCAATCTCTGTGCCCTCCCTCCGAGCCGAGTTCCTTCTTGGCTTGCTGAGTGTCCGGATGAAAGGCAGGAAGCCCCCTGGTCACTCCCCCCCCCGCCCCCCCAGCAGAGGCCCGCAGCCCCCGACTCCTTCCCTGAGGAACAGTGCGTGCAAACCTGTGGGCAGCGGACCCCCGAAGCGTGTTCCTCCGGCTCCGGCCTCACGGCGTCCGTGGAGTCAGTCTGGGAGTCTTGGGCAGCAACGGTGCCCCTCCCTGTGCTGGGCGGCCGAGCAGCTGCCCTGACCAGCTGTGTGCGCACCTCGACGCGCGGAAGGAAGCAGGGCAGACAGGAGGGTCTGTGCCTCGCACGCCCTGGCACCGGCGGCCGAGCTGAACACTGAGCCGGCCGGAGCCATGGCACGGGTGACGCTCGGCCCACCTTGAAGAGCAACGTGGAGGCGTGTTTAGAAGCAGAGAGCTCTCAGTATTTTGCAAAAGGAGCAGTGAAATAAGTTTCTTTAGAAACAGAAAAGCCAGCCAGCATATCAGCAAGATAATCTCCAGGCAGCCAGAATCCTGTTGACTCACAGCACCTTCCTTTAGAAAAGCTGAGAGCTTCGCTTGTCGAAACTGAGCAGAGCCCTGCAAGGGCAAGGATGCTCTTCTAGACACACATGTAATGCATGCGTGTGTTGTAAATGCACGCACATGGACACCCCTCAGTCTATGGTCAGTTTCTGCTAAGACGCCTTGTCCTCATGCTTGCTCACAGGAGGGAGGTAGACCAGATGGAGAAGCCGCCCCCTTGTGCATGGTTTCCGACCATGGTCCACAATCGCATTCTGCATCTGAAGGTGCCCAGGTTGGATTTGGCCGCATGTAGACCAGAGGCAGGGTTGGGTTGCAAACCGGTCACCTGGTGGAGGACCCCAAGGAGTCCCTGTGGGGACAGAGGAAGTGGATGGGCAGGGAGCCCCGGAGGAATTCAGGCATCCGAGTGCAGCCAGCATGTCAGAGTGGCCTGCCCTGAGGGGCCCAGGAGCCGGTGTCTACTCGCCAGGCCCGTCGGAGGACGGTCAGGACGTGGACTTCCACTCCGAGGGAGAGGATTCCGGGTGGCCTGCTTCCCAGAGGTCTGCCACTGGCTGTAACCTGCATCGGAGCACACGTGACCAAGGGCCCTCGGGCGGGCGTCTGTGGGAGACGCCGGCTCAGTCTAGGGCCTGTGCCCTGTGGGGAGTGACCTCGCGACCCTCACATGCTGCATGGCCCTCCTGGCCGCGCCTCTCACCCGAGTCAGGACCAGTGGCACCCAGTGTGTCTCTCATCCCGTCTGCGTGCGGAGGTGGCCAGGGGCTCCAGCAGAGGCTGCGGCCTGAGGCTGAGGCTGGGACTCCCGCTCGTGTGGCGCTCAGCAGGGTCTGAGGGACATCCGGACGATGGTCCCTCTGGAAGAAGGATGTATCGGGGGGATGGAGTGAGGGTTGCCAGGGCCGTCCCCCTGCAGAGGGGGTCAGCCACGTGGAAATCGGGCAGGAGCGCTCCGGCAGAGGGAACAGCCGGACGTGGCCCCATGGCCAGAGCGGGTGTCTTGCTGGAGAAGGAGCGAGGGGGCGGGCGTCCTGCGACCTCACTCTGAGCGGGGTGTGACGCTCACGGATGTGAGCTGAGGGCTGGCCTGGCTCGGCGTGTGTTTTGAGGGGCTGACTGGCTGTTGGATTGTGAATGTTCGAGGTGGGGTGTTGGGGGAGGTCAGGGAAGCCGGGAGCCCGCTTAGCGGGGGCGGGGTGATGAGAGCGGCGGTGTGGCTCAGGTCCAGGTGGGTGCCAGGGGCTGCAGGAGTCTCCCTCTGCAGGCAGAGCACTGGGGTCTCCTAACGGATTAGACGCTGGGTGCGGGAGTAAGAAATGAGTCTGCGATGAGCCCAGGGTTTGGTGCAAGGAGCTGGGTGGAGCCACGTCGCTGTGAGAGGGAGGCTTGTGGGCTGCTGACAGGGAGCTGAGACCCGCTCGGAGACGGGGCATCGAGCCATCGAAGCAGCGACATCAAGCTCGTGATCCGACGCCTGAGTCAGAGACAGAGATGCGATCCTTCCCGACTCAGCTCGAAGCTGAGGTCAGAGAGGTGAAGTCGTGATTCACCGGAGGCAGCCCAGCTCCACTGGGAGGGCCCGGGGTGACGTCTGCCGTCGTGGCTGCTGGCGGGACAGGCGCCGAGCTTGGGTGGGCAATGACAGCCGGGCAGGCTGGCGGGCACTTTGCATGGAATTGGTATTTTGGCAATTAAATTGAGCTGCTTTAACTAGACCAGGCAGAGCGACCAGCCAGACTGTCTGGCTTTGCAGCCCCACAAGGGTGCTGGTGACACCACGAGGCTTTGAGCTGCTGACCTGGGGGAAGTTACCGACCCGCCAAGAGGCCTCCAAGTCCACTTTTAGCTGGTGGTAATGGTAACCCTGGCTCAAAGGCAACGATGAGATGGTGTGCAAAACGTCTGGAGTGAAGTCCACCACCCAGTGAGGGCCTGGACACGCGAGTGGGGGTCACGGCAGGGGTGGGGGTCCATCTTCATGATGCAATTGCCGCTTCAGGGAAGTCTCTCCGTGGGGACGTCGGGGAAGAAGTTTCCCTTCACCCTTCCAGGTTCTTGTCCATGGTGTGCAGACTAACCTGGCGTGAAGCTGACTAACAGGAGACAGTCAGACAGAAGTGCAGCAACACGCGCCCGTAGGGGACCGGGGACTGAGCTCCTCGCCTTAAATGTCATCTTCGGCCACAGAGAAATGAAGACGCTGCGGCAGCGGTTTGGGACGTCAGAGGGAGACGGCGACGGGCGTTGGAGACGGAAGAGTGCGCGGGCAGCGGTCTGGGGGCCCGGCAGGGACGGCGGGACAGGGTGCCCCGGAGGGCCCTGCTCGCTCTGTCCGCACAGCCCGCTGGCCCTGCAGCCGTCCCGGCGGCGCTCCCTTCCGGGCCCGGCGCCCGCCCACGTGCCTGCGGCCCCGGGGGAGGTCAAGGCGCCTTCCGGGGGCTTCGCGTCTCGACGGTTTTCAGCTGGAAGTAACCCACGTGCCAAAGAGACGGGCCAGTCTGCTTCCTCGCAGAGATGATTGACAACGTGCAGCCACGCAGCCCTTGTCTAGAAACGTCTTCTTGGCTGTAGGTCTGCTTTCAAAAGCGCCGCGGTGTCACACAGACACACGAGGAACGAGACTTGCAAACGTTCAGTGAGGATCCCAGGGCCGCGATGGGACGGGGTCACGGCAGTCTTCAAGCTGATGCTTACGGAGTTCCTTCTGTATAATTTCCCAGGAAAGGCGACAAGGCTTGGCCCTAAGGGCACGCCCCTGGGTGGCGGTGAAGGGGGTCGTGGTCTGTGCACCTGCAAGCAGGAAGCCTCCTGCGCTGACTAGGAGCCGCCCCCCAGGACCCGCCCCCAGGAGCCCCCCCAGGACCCGCCCCCAGGAGCCCCCCAGGACCCGCCCCCAGGAGCCCCCCCAGGACCCGCCCTCCCAGGAGCCGCCCCCCAGGACCCCGCCCCCCCAGGAGCCGCCCCCCAGGACCTCGCCCCCCCCAGGAGCCGCCCTCCCAGGAGCCGCCCTCCCAGGACCCGCCCCCAGGAGCCCCCCCAGGACCCGCCCTCCCAGGAGCCGCCCCCCAGGACCCGCCCCCCAGGACCCCGCCCCCCCAGGAGCCGCCCTCCCAGGACCCGCCCCCAGGAGCCCCCCCAGGACCCGCCCTCCCAGGAGCCGCCCCCCAGGACCCCGCCCTCCCAGGAGCCGCCCCCCAGGACCCGCCCTCCCAGGACCCCGGCCCCCCCAGGAGCCGCCCCCCAGGACCCCCCCCAGGACCCGCCCTCCCAGGAGCCGGCCCCCAGGACCCCGCCCCCCAGGAGCCGCCCCCCAGGACCCCGCCCCCCCAGGAGCCGCCCCCCAGGACCCGCCCTCCCAGGAGCCGCCCCCCAGGACCCCGCCCCCCCAGGAGCCGGCCCCCAGGACCCCACCCCCCCAGGAGCCGCCCCCCAGGACCCCGCCCCCCCCAGGAGCCGCCCTCCCAGGACCCGCCCCCAGGAGCCCCCACCAGGACCCGCCCTCCCAGGAGCCGCCCCCCAGGACCCGCCCCCCAGGACCCCGCCCCCCCAGGAGCCGCCCTCCCAGGAGCCGCCCTCCCAGGACCCGCCCCCAGGAGCCCCCCCAGGACCCGCCCTCCCAGGAGCCGCCCCCCAGGACCCCGCCCTCCCAGGAGCCGCCCCCCAGGACCCGCCCCCCAGGACCTCGCCCCCCCAGGACCCGCCCTCCCAGGAGCCGCCCCCCAGGACCCCGCCCCCCCAGGAGCCGGCCCCCAGGACCCCACCCCCCCAGGAGCCGCCCCCCAGGACCCCGCCCCCCCCAGGAGCCGCCCTCCCAGGAGCCGCCCTCCCAGGACCCCGCCCCCCCAGGAGCCGCCCCCCAGGAGCCGCCCTCCCAGGAGCCGCCCTCCCAGGACCCGCCCCCAGGAGCCCCCCCAGGACCCGCCCTCCCAGGAGCCGCCCCCCAGGACCCCGCCCTCCCAGGAGCCGCCTCCCAGGACCCGCCCCCCAGGACCCCGCCCCCCCAGGAGCCGCCCCCCAGGAGCCGCCCTCCCAGGAGCCGCCCTCCCAGGACCCCGCCCCCCCCAGGAGCCGCCCCCCAGGACCCCCCCCCAGGACCCGCCCGGCACTGCCCTCCTGGAAGCGTGACGTTTCCCTTCGGCGCGCAGCAGCGGGACGCTCCCTTACAGGTTCTGGTGGATTCTGAATCTGTTTTAAAAAGATTCAACACAATGATCTTAAATTAAGAGCAAGGCAGCGAGTAACCGCCGGACTCCGTTCGCCGCTCAGCGGCCTGACTGTCTTCCCGAGGCGGGGGCAGGGGCGTCAGCTTCGGGCTGGCCGGCGGGAGCCACAGTCCGCGTGGCGCCGGAGATTCAGCCAAAGGCCGCTTTCGAAACGGCGCCCTGGGGACGCTGAAGGAACGCGTTCAGCCTCGCAATGGCCCGGGGAAGGGCGTCGACTGAAGGTGGGTTCCCTTCTGTGTTTAACAGTCTGCCCCTCTTGCCAGGGGGCCCTCTGCAGAGAAGCCGGGTGGCGCATGGAGAGGGACCTCCAAATTCAGGCGGAGAGGGACCGATCTGCCTCCTCAGCTGTGACCCCAGCTACCCTCTCGGTGACACCGACCTTTTCCACGTTCGTAAACACGATGCGTGCTTTCCCCATAAAGCCCCGCAGTCACACACACAATCAAGGCACGTCACGGTCACCTGCAGGTACGGGCGGGCCCGGAGCGCAGCCGCCGGAGGATCCCACGCGCGGCCGGAGCCTGCACGCCAGCTCGAGGGGGCGGCGTCCTTCCTCAGGCCCATGTTCGCAGCTCCCGGCAAGACACGGACGGTTTCGCGTCTGCACTTCTCCTCCTTGCGCGCTGCCCCCGCTGACGGGGCTGCAGATTCGCTGAAGGAAAGAGCCAGGTGGAGAGCAGGAGGGCACGACTCCTGCAACCCCGCTTACAAGGAAACCTTCTTTGCACCACCCAGAAACTGACGCGCGTGTCCCGGGCACGTCTGTGAGCGCAGGGGCAGGTGTGGCGTGAGGTCGACAGTGAAGTGGACCAGTCACTGTTTAGCACGGTTTGTATTTGTATTTTCATTGCCCGGAAGGACAATCATTAAAAAAAGAGTCATGGGACTATCTTCAAGACTTACAACGAAGCTTCACGCCTCGAGAGCCCCGGAAGGCTTGGGCCTCTGCTCTGTGCATAAAGCTCAGGCCCATGGCTTTCCCGTGACTCCACAAGAAACATGCATTTGTCAGGCACCACTTCCTGCAACGCTTTTTTGAAAGGAGCAAACTAGTAATTGACACCTTGATACTTTAGTGCCTTTTAATCTGGCAGGTGACATCGCCTGTTCTGAAAAACACACACCTGTATCTATAATATCTATGATAAATCTATATAATACTAAAACATGATCATATTAATTCCATGAGATTATTTGGGATGAAAGCACTGAATAGGTTAGTATCTTGCAAAGACTGCAAACACTGGGCTACTAATATTTGAGTCCCAAGATGTGGTGAAGATGGAATGAAATCCTGTCCATGGGAGCATTTGACCCTTGGTTGTTCCAGGGAATTCCCCTTCACTAATTAATCCTTATCCACAGAGATGTAATTCAGCAGCCCCGGAGCAAACATCCCATCCATCGCAGAAGGTTAAGTCGCTTCCCCAAAGGCCCTGTGCTCACGGTTAGCAGACACGGGCCCAGGCTTGCCTCCTTCACACCAGGGCTCACCCTCGCACGCCCCCCAGTCCATCGTTCTGGGCGTGGTCACCCTCCTCTAGTAAATACCTAGGGCTCTCCTCTGAGGACCAAGGAGGTCGTCAGCCAGGGGACACTGCTTCACAGGCGGGCTTGCGTTATTTTTCGGTTTCTCAGTTTTTGTTAGGTTTTGCATCCTGTGATCATCTGTTGACAGGCAGATGATTTGGAAACATGTGAAGACCCTGGGGTTCCCCGAGGAGGGCACCCCTCCACGTGCTCCTCTTCTTCCTTAAGAAATGGGCCCCGCGGCTGGCCAGCAGCGAAGGTGTGCAGGTGGAAACATGAGGGCAAGCAAGGGTGAGAGGGGGGTTTGGAAAGAGGTGGCTGGTCGCGGGAGGCAAAGAAAATCTGTGAAGGACACCCTCCAGCTGGAGCTCGAACCTCACACTCGAGAGCACCCCCAGCACCCTGTCGCTTTGAGGGTGCGGCTCTCCCTCCACAGTGTCACACAGCACTGTGAGCCCTTAAAAACATAGGCCCAGATAGTGTCACTTCCTTTGCACAGATGAGGAAGCAGAAGGCTGGGGTCAGCTCCGGCCAGTCTAACAAGGGCTGCACTCCAGACCCAGAACTCTCGCGCTTTCAAAGTCTGAGCCCTTCAACCTCGTTTCTTCTCCTAGAAGTACTCAACCTTCAGTTTTTATCTCTCTGTGACACTGGTGTCATATTTTCTCTCTCAAATTATAAGATCAGTAAGCTAACCCTGATTCATGAGCTTTGGTCCACACATGGTACACTGCGTTTTGTGTTGTGTGCCTTGTCAAGCGACTGGATGGGTGAATGGGTAGATAGATGGATGGATGTGTGGATGGGTTTATGAGTGGGTGGATGGGTGGGTGGATGGGTGGTGAACCAATTCTGATCAATACCAAATGGATAAGTCAACATGTGGGTTCTCAACATTTTGCAGCCGAAGTCTGTTCGAGTGACACTGAAATCCCTTGGGAGCCTAGTGTACTGCGCATGGGAGAGGGAGGAAACGACATCCCATGTTGGTCCCTATCCCTGGGGCTGGGTCACAAGAGAAACAAAACAGCACCCCTGTTTTCTAGGAGCTTGGAAGCCCATACAGTCTTCCTCAGAAGACTATTTTTAGGTACATAAAATAAAACACATAAGATTAAAAAATAAAATGAATTACAGTAACAGGAGAGATACCGCTTACTAAACTATTTCAGAGGTTGTGATGTGGTAACAGACGTCATCTTAAATTCATGGGCCAAACGACCATTGTGATGAGATATGAAAACACCTGGGGTTTTTATTGGTGACAAAAACAAGTACTGCTAATATTTCAGGGTTTTTTCCCCCCTTTTGGCCAACATTTATAATAGAAGGAAATTCTAATTTTCAGTTAGACGTAAGTGAAGTAAAGTTACATGTTTTCTCATACAAGCTCATGGAGTCTCTACCTTCTACTCCTGGGTTCCCTTCGGGGCCTCTGAGGGGGTCTGACCCCAGTTCCTGGCGTGGAGCCAGCGGCAGGAGGCAGAGAAAGCCGCGGGCCTCTTAAGGTGAAGTCGACTTAAGTGTCTGAAGGGTCCATCCAGGACCCCCCATCCGACCCCCACGTGGAAAACCAGCCGGCCCTACAGGAACAGAGGGCGGGGCTCCCATCGCGGGGAGGGGTCCTGGGGAGGATGTGGTGGGCAGAACCCGCCGCCCAGCCCTCCATCTCCTGCTGAGTGTCCCTGCGGCGTTTCCGAGCTAAACTTTTTCGCAGAGAATGAGACAACACGTTTCTCACTGAGCAGAGGTAGAAGCCAGGCGCTGGAGGGCCGATGCCCTCCCCAGGACGAAGCTCCCTTTCCACCTGCATGTGTCTGATCTCAGGCACGCCAGCCTTCCCCACAGCGAGGAGCATAGCGCCCGCCGAGCGCCGTCATTTCTGAGGAGAAAATAGAAACCTGGGTTGCAGCAGGAAGTGAGGGCGCTCTTGGAGTTATTGTTAGAAAGCTGTATAATGTTGAGTTATGTAAAGGAACGAAGGCAAGACGCGGGGACTGTTTTTGGAATGAATTGAAATAATTCCGCATTATGCAAAAGTTCTCATTCCTCTGCGGAGAGAAATCAAATCATGGAGACGCTGCATGTGCCCCAGGCAGGGCGCCCGCCCTCCCTGCGCACCTGCTGCCCGGCGCTCCCTCCTGGACCTGTGAGTGGGGCCTCTCTCCTTCCAGCCGGGCAGGCAGGAAACAAGAGCTTCCTCCTCGAGGCTTTTTAAACCCACAGCCCCCATTCAGCTCTTCAGCAGGTGACGCTGGCTTCACCCCCTAAACACATCCAGCGTCTGACCACCCTCCACCCTCTCCGCAGCTGCCCCCAAAGCGCCGCCCCGTCACCCACCCGCACCCACACCTGGCCTGCACCCGTCCTTCCGTTCCTGGTCCCCCCACCAAAGAGAGAACCACGCTTTTTGCGTCCCTGCTGCCTAAGTTCTGCACAGCCCACCACACCCTGCGCCAGGGTGGCTCTGCCCTCCCCTCTGGACGCTCGGGAGCCACGCGTCCCTGTGTCTCAGCGGCTACGGTTCCACCTGCCCTCAGAGCACGCGCCCGCGGTGGCGGGGACCTTCCACGACACCTCAGGAGCCCGCGCAGCCAGGGGAAGCGGTCACATTTCCATTCCTCCCCGACTCACGCCCCAAGGTGACCTCCTTTGGTCAGATGCCCGTGTGGACCCTCCGTCCTCCGACCTCCACGCAGAGACCTCTGCCTCCCTTGATGTAACTGCCTCATTTTCCTGTTACAACCGCCCGAGTTGGCGATATCCTGGTGGGAGCAATCAAATTGCCAAAACTCCCCAAATGATCTTTTGGAAGTCCGTTGTCCCCCAATTCACAGTAAAAGACTGCTGGGAGTTTGGGAGGGAGAGACGTGGGCGGCCAGGGGCTTTGTGAGCGAGTCTGTGACCTCCCGCCCCACACCCTGAACCCTTAACCATCTCTTCTCATCAATTTAAACACTTAGCAAAGTCTCTCACATTAAAAAAACCAAAACCCATAAACCTTTATCTTCACTGTTCATGCACGTCACTCACAAAAGCATCACTTTATTTCTTGCCTCGATGATTCAGCTGCTGCTACATTTATTCGATCATTTTTATATGAATACAAGCTCTGGACACTGGATGTGGTGGACGGTCAGGCCCAGCCTCACTGACCCTTTTGTTTCTTAGCCCAGGAAGCCCTGGGTTTCCCCTCCTTTCACCGAGACGTTCACCGCCGGGACTCAGCCCTGCAAGGCCAGCGGGCACCCCCGCCCGGCCTTCGCAGGCCTCCTCCCCAGGGGCTCGGTCTCCCAAGAATCCTTGGGTGGCCTTCCCATTCAGAGCCTGCTTTAAGAATTTTGCACGTATTTTTTCACTTAACCCCGTTCAACCCCATGTGGCAGATGCTAATCCCGTCCGTCTCACAGACGAGGAAACGGGCGCCCGGGGCGGAGGAGCGGCCTGCCGAGGAAGGGGCCCCCACGCCGCCCCTGGGCCCGGCCCGCCCTCAGGGCTCTGTGCCCTGAGCGAGCCTCTCCCCCGGGCGCAGCATGGGAGGCGGCCCACTGCGTCCGTCTCAGCGCTGGGCTCACTTCTCATGGCCTCAGGCTCCAGGGGCGGCCGGCGTCTCCACTCGTTGCTGGGTGTCCGCGGTGCGTGCCTTTCCTGTGACGTCCTCCCGACCTGTTCCTCCCGCGCCTCCAGCAGCCTCAGCCGCACGCCCTCGAGGGGCGACTTCTCAGGGACCTCCCCCGTTGCACCTGACTTCCTGCCCATCAGGCTGAAGCCCCTCAGGCCCTCAGGCCCCGCTGTCTCCCACGCGCCCGGCGCCGTGTGGGCAGCCAGGCCACAGTGGCCACCTGCCCGGCCTCCAGGGCGTCTGTAACCGGAACCCACCTCCACCGGTTCCAAAGCAGTGCGCACGGAGGGAACCCCGCGTGAAGCCCAGGGAGCAGCTGGCCTCGCTTGCCGGCGTCCCCCCAGAGCGGTGCTGTGCGCTCTGCGAGCTCTGGGGGCCGCTGGGGTTGTCTGAATTGTTTTACTTTCAGATCGCCCCCGGCCTGGGGGACCTCTTCCCGCTGAAGACCGTCTGCCCCAGCAGACGGACCCCGTCTGCAGCCCCCGCAGCCCTGCTGCCCTGACTCTCACGCGCGCGCGGGAGCTTCGTCTCCCTGCTCTGTTCTTCCAATAAGAGAAAGTTAATTTGTGCCAAATGTCCTTTCATATCCAACAAAGCCTGCAGGGCTGAGAAAGGCAGATAAGTCCCGCTTCCCTGCCAGGAGCCCCGCTAATTGAGGCCGCAGCTTCACACTCGGGTATTTGCATCCGGGCCCGCCTCGCCTCTTGGTATCTCCTGTTTGCACACATGTAAACACCGCGGGGACGGGCCGCCCACCTGGGACGAAGGGGGAGCCGCGCATTTGCAGAAATGAGGCTGATTAGTGCTTCATTACGGTTACCCACGGCTTCTGCCTGCTCCTCCCTCCCCCGGGCCGAACGTTTGGAAGATTAATTGGATGTCGGAAATCAGCGGGGAGAAAGCAGAGGCTGATAGGCATCTCACCGCGGCTCCAGCGTCCAGCCCCGCGGCTGAGGGTGGAAGAGGGACCGGGACCAGCCCCGGTGGCCTCTGCCCGAGGCTGGGATTCCCACCTGCGTCCGGGGTACCCTGAGCCCCAGGGGCCCTCATTTCCACCCGGGGTCACTGCGAGGGTGGAACCACGTGACGCTGGAGAACTGTGCTGCGTGCGGCCTTCCAGTCAGGGCTGACTACTCATCATTTTCAAGATAGTTCTCCGTGAGCCGGTGTTTGGCGTCACAGCGGTGATGTCCCCGACTCTTCCCACCCCTCACCTTGGAGAAGGACGGGCGGGGAGGACCCGCTGGGAAACCTGAGTACTTCATGCGTCCATTTCCCTCGCCTGCTGGGGTGAGAGACGCAGGCGGACTCTCAGCTTCCTAAGTCCAGGTGTGTGACAGGCGCCTGGAGGCCCCAGAGCACAGGGTGGCCGTGTCGTTACTGTCCAGGTCGGGACACTTTCGCAGGGAAAGAGACGCTCTTACCCACAAGGCCGGGGCCGCAGGCGCTACCAGGGACGCCTGTTCTCCTCCAAGACCCAGCGGCCGCCCGCGTGTTCGCGGCTGTTGTCTCCGGTCCAAAAGCCGCTGAGCGAGCCCAGGGCAGGGGCCGGGCACTTTGCTCCCATGGCCGCCCCTGCCCTGGGGAGTGTCGCACAGGCGTGGAGTGGTGACGGGGACATGGAGGAGAGGCTGGGCAGGTGGAGGGTGACCAGAGGGCTTCAACCTCGGTCCAGAGCGAGAGCTGTCGGCTGCCGGCTCTCGGCCCTCGGCCCCCGAGCGTGCGCCTGTCCCGGCTCCGAGGGCACACAGGCTGCACCGTGGCGGTTTCCTCGTTTGTTCATTGTTGCGCAGTACGTTTTCGGTCCCGTCCCTGCTTCTGGAGCAGCGTGGGCTGAGCCCCCCCAGGCAGCACGCGCTGGTTTGTCCCAGACCCAGCCTGTAGAGTTGGCTGTGACAGCCGCGTCCCTGCGGCCCCCGTGCGCCCAGCCCGGCGGCAGCGGGCACTCCTGCTGTCACACAGCCTCCTGCTCAAGCCCCTGCTGCTGCCCGCCGCCCGTCTCCCGCCGCTCAGGGCTTTGCTCAGAGTCCACAGAACCCGTGCCGGAGGGAGGCCTGGCCCGCGGGGTTCGTGGGTTGTGGCAGGTTTTTAAACATAGTGGTGATGAGCTACCCACCAGAGAGGACGCTCTAGTCCTAACGAGCGAGCGCTGGTGAGTCTGCTGGGCGTCTGGGGCAACGACGCTGTTCCCTCTGGGGCCCAAGGGCCCGGCTCTGGGCAGAGGTGTGAGCCTGAGCCACCTGCTGGGGGCCGCACGGCGATGCTCCGTTGTGACTTTCCCCTAAGTAGCACCTGACCCCTGTGGGTCTCACTCCTGTCGTGTGGGAAAGCGGGGGGCGCGGGTCTGTCACCTCGACGGTCCTTCCTTCTGGTGAGGAGGCAGGGCTGTGGCGGGATGGGTGGTTTACGAAGGAACAGAATTCGGGCTCGTTGGCTTTCGCTCAGTGCATAGCGAGAAAGAGGAGGAGAAACAAGCCAGGTCACAGTGGCCCTGACCCATGTAAGTGACACGGGGTTCAGCCTCACAGCAGGGCCTCCGAGGCCCACAGGGAAGTTCAAGGTCACACGGTCTTCCCGGAACACGAGGCAATACTGCTTCCCACTAAGTTGCCCCGAGTCCACTCTCTTGGACAATTTCCAGGGCATATTTCCCCACGAGTGAGCTAATTATTCTGAGGATGGAAGTGATATGACTTGTGGCCAGAATGTTTTCAGGAGAATGAGCCAATTTTCTCAGTCAAAGGTGCTCTGGCTGGGCGGGCGGTGGCTTCCTGGGCCAGGCAGACACCAGGGGACAGACACTGAGGAGCAGAGGGCCCATCCCTGCTCAGTGTCCATCCCAGGACCGGCTGTGGCTCCCGGCTGGACACACCCCACAGACCACGTGAGCAGGTGGCTCCCCACGGGCTGGGGATGCTGCGCCTTTGTCCCGAGTGGTGGGGGGTGCCCTGGCCTCAGGGCTGGCGGGGGTGTATCCCACGAGCTGGTGCCCTGGAGGTGCCCCTCAACCAAAGGTGGATGGAGATGGTGGGGTCCCCACTCCCACCCCCCATAAAGGCAAACACACGTCTCTTTGCAGCCCTGGCGACCCCCGCAGGGTCCACTCGTGCAGGTGGCCTTCCCTTCCTCGCCCAGGGTTGGTGGTTCTGGAATCACTCCCAAGCAAATGTGTCCAGTGGCGCTAAGAGGCCACCGCCTGGGCACTGAGGTCCCACCACCAAGGGTGACGAGATCTTTACGTCTTTTAAAATTTTCCAGTTAAAATTCTATGTTATGGGTCTTTTTCTGAATGTTTACAGTTGCAAGTGGTCTCTTCTACCCAAGAGCATGGTTGGTAACACTGGCCCGTGTGTCGCTCCTTTTCTGTGCAAGGTGCCTGGAGGAGCGGCAACATCTTTGTGTCGGGGTCACCAACACGAAAGCCGTGGGCAGAGACGATGGCCTCTCAGCGGGACTCACCCTCCGCAGACACGCGGCCAGAGGGCTGTGCTCAGGGCCCCTGGGAGTGATCGCTTCCTCTGAGCGGCGATGTTTCCGTCTGTCGCAGGCTTGTCTCAGGTGGCGGCATTTGCGATTCACTCACTTTTACTGTTTTTTAACTTTTTAGAACATGTAAGACACTGACATCGCTCAAATGTTAAAATTGCATGAATGTGCACTGCACGGTCAAAATCCCGCCCTCTGTCCCCCTCGGCTCCTTCTGCTGTTTTATCAGAATATCCACGAATAGTTACCAAGAGAATGCATGCCTGGTGTGTCCTCCCAGCGTTTCTAAAACAAAACAAGATGATTCATGGATTCACATACAGGGACATTTTCACGTTTCCCTTTCCATTTTATGCAAAATACTGTGTCCTATTTACATTCCCTCCGACCTGGTTTTCGTTCCTTTTTTTAACTTCACAGTAAATCCTGAGAATTGCTCTTCATCCCATGTGCTCTATGTACACGCCCTCGGCTGCCGAATTTTAATATTTGTAACAACCTAGTGGTGACCTAGCGCGGCTCCACCAGGGCTCGTTCGGGAAATCGTCCACATGTGGTTCATCGGGTCGTCCCCCACCTCTTGTGCTGTGAAGCCACACACGACAGGTTATGATCGCTGCACCACAAGTCAAGCCCGGACGCCCACATAGCACGTCCCGTCCGTGCAGGTGTGCCCTCAGAGCGCACTCCTCCGGGCGCCGCGGAGACAAAGGCCACGATTCAGACAGCGCCAACCTCTCTGCTCGCTTGGGTCGCCGTGACTTTGGGTCCCAGAACACTTCTGTCTGGTTAAGTGTTTACATGGCAGAGGATGAGGAAGCAAAGAGTGGACAGGAAACTGCTCTGATCTGGGGGGTCCCTCTGCCCTGTGCCGGTCCCCGAGGCCAGGACGGCACCAGAACCAGACACCCACCTTCCTGGAGAACTGCCACCTCCTTAGCACCAATGCCAGGTGTGGTCCCAGGGGACCCCCAGGGAGAACAGAGGCTCCTCTGCCCAGGAAACGCCAAGGGCCCAGGGTGAACTCCCAGGACGGGACAGAGGCACTGCTCCCCTTTGGTCAGGTTAATTCCTCCCTCCATGGTCAGTGGGCTCCTCTGCCCAGGAAACGCCAAGGGCCCAGGGTGAACTCCCAGGACGGGACAGAGGCACTGCTCCCCTTTGGTCAGGTTAATTCCTCCCTCCATGGTCAGTGGCAAACAGAATTGCAAAGACGCCCAGACACAGCCACGCTGTGCGCGGTCGGCTCTTGTGGAAAACGGGGGACGTTGCTACGCCTCACTTTCTGGCCAACATTTTGTTAACCAAAGACTCAACAGCTCAGAAAAACCAAGGATGAAATGAGTAACCATCCCTCGGTCATTTGCTTAAATATGAACTTCTAAGCAGGCTCATTCCCCAGGCCTGGCCGGTTAAACACTGCGTTTCGAGGGAGGGGGGTGTCCACCTAGAGGTGCAGGTTCTCCTCCTGAAGAAGCCCTGCATCACGCCAAGCTCCATAAAAGCTCCTAATACAGCACCAAATTGCAATAGTTTTTGGATAATTTCCCTCCGACGCTTTGCTCACAGGATGATCCCTGCGCCTTAATTGCCTCACCAGTGACGGGCACCAGGTGCAGAGTTTCGGTCGGCCAGCGGCTAGTTGTGGGGAGGAGTGGGTGGGACACTTTCTGGGGAAAAGTGAGAGCTGGGTGGGGAGTTCATTTGATTCTCCAAAGGTGTCAGCTTTGCAACATTTTTGAAAATCTCAGCTCAGGCTAAAGCAAGTTGCAGTGCTGTGATTATGACTTAAGGGTTTATAACCAAACTGAAGAGCCTCCAGGAGCGTTCCTGCGCACACCCCCCGGAGAAGCAGAACCCACCTTTGCGATCACCCCTAAAGGAGCCTCGGCAATCCCCCCCTTTTTGCGAGGGGTCACGCTGGATGTGGGAGAAGAGCAGGCGTGCAGAAGGCTGCGCTAAAGAACAGAACCTGCGGCTTGACAAACGCCGAGGGGAATGAAAGAACGGCGTAAACTGTCGGGCGTGGGACCTTCTCCCTTACTCGTGGCCTCTTTTAAGGGGTGAGGGTTCCACTGCCTGGGGCAGTCGCCGCCTCTGTCCACGGCCTGAGGATAAAGCAAAAACAGACTGCAGCTGTGGGAAGGTCCCCGTGAAGGCCTGAAGCCCTGCTGGTGCTGGCAGTGTTTGGGGGGAAGGTGGTCTCCTGGGGCGGTAGTCATCGGGGCGAAAAAGACGGAGACTGGAATATGTCGGAATTTCAAAGCATCCCGTGAATGAAGGGTGTTCTTCTGCACTTCAGTTCTTTTGCAGGCGAGGGGATAAATGTCCACAAGGCGATATTGCGACAAAATGTGTTACAGCTCAGTGTCACAACTCAGATATGACAGCAACCTGAACGCCTTCAAAAAGCCAAGCAACACTTAGAGAGCTGGAAAACTCAGGTTTATTACCCCAGCATGCCGAAAACAGAGCCGAAAACAGACCACACTTCAACCTCTGGACCCTGTCTGCAGGGTTACACAGGCCTTTATAGGCTGCCAGTTTTACACTTTGCAACATCATATGCAAATAAAGTACAACAGAAGTTGACCAATCAGGAACAAGCTTTTAGAAATAGACCAATCAGGAGTAAGCTCCATGCAAATGAAGTACTACAAATAGACCAATCAGAAGTTAGAGAAGTGGACCAGTCAGAAGTGAGAGTAACAACCAATCAGAAGTGAGAGTAACAACCAATCAGAAGTGAGCTCAGGGAACCAATAGAATTCTAGGTGTAAGTTAGCTGCTTTAGAGGCAAAAAGTGAGAGAGAGCCTCTGGGCCAAGGAACCGGATGGTGCCGGCGGGAGAGCAGCGGCCCTGCCTAGGGGTCCTGCCGGTCTTTTTATGGGGCTTCCCGCCTCAGCGGAACTGAGTTTCCTGGGTTTTGCTCTTTCTATGAATTTCCCCGAGGAGACAGGGCTGCTGGGCTGTAGCGAGCGCGGGGCAGGGGTCCCGGGGGGGCTGGCTCTCCCTGAGACCACATCCCTTGCCAGTTGAGTTCCTTTCTCATGCACGTGGGGCTCCTCCCACTGGGTTTATTTCAGAACAATCTGGAATAAGCCCGGGGACTCTGGGCTGGAGGCCCCCCCACCCCGTCTTAGAGAAGACCCTCTTCTGGGCAGCTAGACAGCGGAGCTGGTGGCAGCCGGGGCAGCGCTCCTCCTTGGCTCCTGTTCCCTGGGAGGCCACGTTTCCTCATCTCAGGGAGGAAACAGCGGAGGCTCGGTGGGGGAGGTGGGGAGTTGACCGCAGCTTTCTCTTGCTCTGCTGTTGGCAGAAAGGGGTGACAGACTCCCACACAGACCAGTCGAGGACCTCGCGGCCGGACTCCCTGACGGTCTAACCCAGATCCCTGAGCAGAGACCACCCGCTCACCAGGGCTCGAAGCCTGAGCGGTGGGCGTCCGGGCTGTCCCTGGACAGCATCCTCAAAACACTCTGGGCAACCAGCCTGGAGAGTCCAGAGCAGCCCTTCCCAATGGCCAGCGCGAGGACACGTGCAGAGGGCGGGCGCGGGGCCGGAGCGTGTCCCCGGGGCCTGCGGCTGCGGGGGGCGCAGTCCCTCCTGTCCGAAGGCGGAGGATGGAGGGGTGAGCTCTGGCCTTAGGAGTCTGTGGCCGCCTCCTCTGTGACCCCCTCTTCCCCAAGCATGACCTTGGGCTGCAAAATGCGACCCAGGGAGGTCTTACCTTTTTAAAGTGTCCTTTTCCTAGTCGTCTTTGGGTGAAGCTGAGAGGTTCCTACAGGCCAACACCGTGGCCCTCTGTTAACAACGATTCTTTAATTTCTACAGGCTTAGCCGTCTCCCGACAAGATCACAAGTTCTCTTCACACTGCAGGAGGAGCAGCGCACAAGGCCCCTTCCCGCGGAGCCGGGTGGCTGGGCGGCAGGGCTGAGAGGGGCGTGTCTGGAGGTGCGGGAGCTGCGCTGTCTGACTCGGCGTCCCCTGGCGGCGGCGCAGGGCCGGCAGGTTCTGCTGCGGAGCGCCGTCTGCCCCCGGGAAGCCTGCAGGGCCGCTGGCGCGCAGGCTGTCTGGGGACCTGTGCCCGTTTCTTACGTGGGATCCGCGCCAGGGAGCTGAGGGGGGCGAAGGCTTCAGCTCCGTCCCCGCTGTCACGCGCGGCGTCTCCGAACTCGGCGTCTGTGGGCGGAGGACAAACGCAGGGGCGGGCAGGGCCCCTGGCTCCGAGGGGCCGCCGCCGCCGAGAGCAGGTCGCACGCATCGCAGTGTCGTGGGAAATGCAGCAGGCGCCGCTCCCCCGGCAGGCAGCGGGGTCTGAAGGGCAAAGCTGCAGCCTGCAAGGCCGCAGGGCCCGGGGCCACAGACGCTTTGCAGAGCGAGTGCGCTGGGTCACAGTGAAGACGAAAGCGTCCTGCAGGAGGTGGAGACAAGACTGGTGAGAAAGACACAAGAAATGGGTCCGAGGGAGAGAAAGGATGGATTCTGACGTCGGGCGAGGACAGGGCTGCGGCACAGAGGGCGGAAAGGAGCCCCGGGAGGAATGACTTTCCGTGGAGTCGGTTTCACTCCTAAGGGCTCCCCCCAGCGCTGAGGTCAGGGAAGTGTTTGGAGGGAGGCCACGCGGGGAAGCCCAGCTGCAGGTACAGGCGGACGATGCCCTTGGTGCCCAGAGACGGCGGGATCACTGACGGCCCCACCTCCCGCCCGACCTCAGGTCCCCCACGCTGTGTTTACTGTGATTTGTTTTCCTTGGGACCGGAGCTCAGTAGGAGCTTCAACGCTCCCCAGACTGTGAGTCCAGGCAGGCGGTGGAGAGGCAGCCGAGGCAGCCAAGGCGCCCGAGGTGGGGTCTGCCCGCCAGGCAGCGCTCCCAGCCCTGAGAGCAGACAGCGGGCTGTGATTGCTAGGGGGAGGAAGGGGTGCCTGATGCTCCGAGTATTTAGGGTGGTGCTAGATTTCCCCGCTTCCTTCCTCCTTTGCTCCTCTGGTCTTCATGGTCTCTGGCCTGAAAGGTTCTCTGGTTTCCTCTGTGCTGCCTCCGGTCCTGGTCCTCCGTCCCCCCACTTTCCTCCTGGTCCGGACGGGTTGGGCAGCCTGGCCATACCTGTGTCACCACAGCTGGGAACTCACCACGCTTCCCGGGCTGCGCTGGCAGAAAAGACTAGAACTCGGAGGGTCCCCGAAGTCTGTCTGTCTCTGTGCACCTGATACCTTTTCTGATTTCAGGTTTGTGGTTGTTTTAACAGGGCCTGTGGGTCCCCGTCTGTCTGTCCTGTGGAGCTGATTCCAGGCAAGTCGAAGGAAGAGAAGGACTGGCCTGTATTAAAATAACTTGGGATTCAGAAGCCCCTCATCCTCTCTCATTTTTAAATTCTTTTTTCATTTCTTGTTTTCTCTTTGTTCTGGTTGAAGCACCGTCAGTTACAGCGTGTCGGTTTCTGGCGTGCAGCACACTGTCCCAGTCACGCACACACACATGTGTTCATTTTCATGTTCTTTCTCATTAAATCCGCCTTCTCCTCCCTTGCAGACGCGCAGCTTGACTCCGAGCCCTCTGGGTGTCACCGCGGCCTGGGGAGGGCAGGGACGGGCGGCCCTGCAGCGCGGAGCTGCCTTCAGGCCCGTCTCTGTACGTCCTCTGACTGGTCCTCTGACTGGTCCTCTGACTGGTCGGCTCGTGTTCTCACACGGAGGCCCAGCTGTTAACCCGGCGGATCTCAGAGTCAAGCTGCGCGTCTGTGAGGGAGGAGAAAGGGCTTCTCAGGAGCCCCTTGTCACCAGTCAGAAGGACCTCTCAGGGACGGACGGGGACGGAGCACATTGCTTACTACCAACGGGCTCATCCATCAGCCCTGCCTTCACCATGCCCATGACTCCCACGCGGTCCCTCCCCAGTGACTCCGGGCAGCCTCCCCAGGACCCTGGCACTCCCAGACTGTGCCCTCTGCGGGGCCTGTGATCACGGACCTGGTGCCGCCCCAGAAAGTCTGCAAGGAGAGGGCCATGGGCCTGGGGGATGCAGCCCCTCCCCTCCCAGGCCCTGGGTCCTCCTCCGTGGGCAGGACTTCAGGGGTCCCAGCCCTGGAAACCCAGTTCTGCTCCCAGTCCTGTTGCACCTCCAGGAATCTGCCTGAAACTTGCGCCCAGTTTCCACAGCCAGGGCATCAGGTCGCTTCTGAGAAGGTGGGTGGGCCCTGCTGGCGTGTCTTGTTTCTCAGGTTCGTGCTTGTGAGTGCGTTTCATGATCGGGGAGCCCCTCCAAGTTACTGCCACGGGGAGAGAGAGTGGAGCAGAGGTGATGTCAAAGCAAGACTGATCTTCAAGGAGGAGGGGAGAGCTCAGTGGTGGAGCGCGTGCTTAGCATGCACAAGGTCCTGGGTTCAATCCCCAGTCCCTCCATTGAAATAAATAAATAAACCTAATTACCTACACCCCCCCCCCAAAAAAAACCCCAAATAAAGACAAAGCTAAGTAGCTTTGATTTAAAAAAAAAAAGACTTGTCTCCGAAAGAAGGAAGCACCCACCGCCGGGACCCAAGGTGGCAAAGTCAGGCAGAGCACAGGCCACACAGGCCACTGCTGACCTTCCCTCAGGGCTTCTGCCGCAGCTTGTCTTCCCGGCTGCGGGCCCGGCTCCGCACACGCGGGCTCCCCTCGCAGCCAGCTCTCGGGGAGGAGCCCAGGGAGGGTGGGCTGCTCTGGACACTGACGTGTGTCTTTACCTGCCTGATCAGCCCTCGCCCGAGAATCCACAGGCCCCTCTTGGTCAGGGGAGGCCTTGGTCCCCAAATGTGTGGCCAGCTGGGCAGATTCTGCTCACGCGCTTTCCTTTTCTGTCTCCAGAAAACATACAAATTCCAGACGTCCACTCCGTCTCACACAAGCACCCTGGCCAAACCGGCCGCCGACACGGATAGAGCAGCAGCCGCAGCACCCGGGCCCGCGGCGCACAGGCTCCCGCACCCGGTTCACCTGATGTCTGCAGAGGGTGGGTTTCAAGGTGGCCGTGTGCGGGGCTGACATGCTCTGGGGGAGGCGGAGGGGGCGCCCCCGGGAGGACCAGCTCTGACAAGGGTGGACGGCGGCCGGTCTGCACGCACCTCCTGGCTCGGACCCGTGCGCGCTGTCCAAGCCCGTCGGTCCTCCCGGTGAGTGGTGCGCCAGCCTGCCGAAACCGGCCGTTCCACAAGCCAGGCCTCCCATGCTTGTCCGGCTTCCTTCATCAGGCACCTGCTTTGCAGCTGACAGAGACGTCCTGCCGGTTCCCCGGGATGGCAGGTCAGAGGGCACCACCCTGGCCTCCGCGCAGGCGAGCCGGCGCCTGACCAGCTGCTGATGACATCTCAGGAGCCCAGGCCGGGCCCCAGGTGCAGAGCTAGGGCTCTGGGAAGACGTGTCGTCCCCGGACCAGGAGCCTGATGGCTAATGCATCATTTTTCCTGGGGGAAATGAATTGAGTCTGTCACCAGCAAAGTAAATGCAATCAGGCCCTTGACTGGAACCATAAATTGTGTTGAAGTCGCAGTTAGCGGGGCCTTGGGGCTGGACATCACCAAAGGAATTTGCAGATACGCGTGGGCGAGTGTCTCCGGATTTCCTAGATTCTCACGGTTTTAAGTTATTTTAGAAAATACTCTGATAGGTATACAACTGCCTGCCAAAAAAGCACCTTTACCGTGACGAGCAGCGGTGTTACGTGATTCCACCTCCTTTTCCAGTCCCTCCTCTCGCGTTTCCGTCAGAGGTTTTGAGCGTGTGTGTGGAGCCACTTAAGAAAGTGCTGCTTGCTCTAGGTTTCCTCAGATGGCTGATTGTTTTCCATTTTGCACAAATAACCCTACCAGTGGGATCCAAGGAGGCGCTGTCTAGTGGATGGGACTGGCGCCCAGCGGCTGGGCCCCCGGGGGCGCCCGGGCAGAAGGAGAAGTCGGAGGGAAGAGCCCACGCGCTGGGGCGTCAGGCGGGAGCCGTCTGCAGGCCTTTCCCGATGGCCTCGCGCGGGCTGCCGTGCACGAGGGCCTGCGCTGGGGCCCTGGCGGTGTGGGCCCGCCCGCAGGCGCGTCCGACTCCACGCTGGCCCCGTCCCTGCTGGCCTGCTGTTCCGGCAGACAGAGGCGGGCTTGTGGACGACAGGCGGTGAGGCGGGTGCTTTGCGTCCACCGTGATGCAGGTGTGTGCCCTTCAGAGCAATGCACGTTCCTTTCCTCCGTGGAGATGGACTTGATCTCCAGCCTGAAGAGAGGATTAGCCCGACATTCTGTTTTTTTCCAAACATTACATTTTACTGCCTGAAATAGTACTCGGTTTTTCTTCTCTGAGGGAGCTCATGTCAGCATCCTGACGGCCGATCACGTTCCTGCTCTTAGATGCTACTTTCAACCTGTTTTTGTATCTTATTAATTAATGAAGTCAATAAAAATGCATGTTTACATTTGCATTCAGGTCACGATGTTACCTTTTTGGAAATTATCCTTTAAGAGTTTCTGTTCATTGTCAGTTGCAAGACCCCAAATACGGCAGACCTGAAGTTTTACCAAGGTTGTGCGCAGAAGTCCTACTGGATTCTCTCAGGACTGTGGGCAGGACTCACTGCTGTGCCCATTCTGCGGATGTTGAAAATGAGACTTAGATGTCCTGATTTACTGGGACTTGGACTCGGGTTTTCTGAACAGGCCTGCAGTCCTGCCTCTGGAGAGTGTGACTCCCAGGCCAACAGTGAATGCTCAGCCCCAAACCAGCCCCACAGACGGGGTCCTGGGGGTGGGAGCGGGGACAGCCGTCTTCTCCACTGTGCCCTCCCGTGAGGCTCCCGCATGCACAGGGCTGAAAACCACTGCCCTGGGCAGCACAGGGGAAGCCCTCACGGGGCTTTAAAGGAAACGCTGATGCCTGGGTCCCCTGCTAGACGTTCTGACCGAGCTGGCCTGGAGTGTGGCCCGGGCGTCTGGGTTTCTCAGAGCCCCCAGGCGGTTCTGAAGTGCAGCCAGAGTTGCGACTGCGCTTCTTCAGAGTGAGAACCCCAACTCAGAAACGCGTCTACACGTGCGAAGGATTTCCAGCTCACTGCAAAGTTAGACCACGACTAGACAGATATCTGATTAAACAGGGCGTTCCAAACGTATCCTGTGAGAGATCCGACTTCCCCCTCCGCCAGTGGTAGCAGCCCTGACGGTGAAAGAGTCGGCCTTGCCTCGCTCACTGAAGAGGCGTCCGTGGGATCTTCTTTGGGTTGGAGGAAGAAATAAAGGAGCATCACTTGGACGGGCCCCATATGGTTCAGTTACCTCTCAATATAGCACAGATCCATTTTAATTTAATGGATTTGTTACAAATTTCCTGAAAAGCTTGTTCAGAAGGAGTTTGTGAACTAGCAGCTCAGCACCCTACTGGGAAGTCGTTACGCAGCCGGCTCCAAGCTGAGATAATCAAATAATCAGCGACAATTTAGAACTTCCAGGTCCTATTCACAAACACGGGATTGCGGGAGGGAACGCTTGTCCACAGCGCGGCCACAGCGGTGATGATTCGTTTTTAAGATGACAGCAAAAACTGCCTCCTTCTTTGCGGCCACCTGCCCTCGCCCTCGGGACGTCTGGGCAGCGGGCTCTGGTCCAGGCCGCTCCTCCTTCACGTGCAGGACGCACAACTTCAGGGGGCCCCGTGGGGATGTTTCATTTACTCAGCTGGTGCTGAAAACCAGAAAGACGTGTGCTGACTTGGCTGTGCCGGGAGGTGGGGGCGCGTGGGAAAGCCCGACGTTGGAGACACGAGGCGCCTCAGGAAAAGGTGCGTTTGGGGCAGAATGAGCACAGCCATTAATGATCACTTCCTTCGCCACAGTGATTTTCTGCAGAGGCTTCTAGGCCAGAGGATCCCGCAACAAACCCCAAAATTCAATCTTGGGGTGCGCTTGGGAGCCCAAATTGTCATTACTTCCTGAGTAATATTTCAAGGTTTGTGGTTCAAAATACAAGATTTTTTCACATCAGAGTTGCTTGTTGGGGTCTCCACCAGACTGTAACTGGGATTAAGAAGTTGTATTCTGTTGAGAAAACTTCCTCTCACTGTCGAGAGCCCCGTCGCCCACCACGCTGCCGCTGCTAACCTGACCTGGCAGCGAGCAGTCACGTCCTCACACCATCAGATTTTAAACACACCTGAGGAATTCACTAATCCACGCAAGCCCTTAATTCCTAGTAAGAATGGAAGTTCCTGTGAACAGGGCAGGGCAGGGCCGTGCTGTACGCTTCCACCCCCGTCGCTGGGCCTCAGACACACAGCAGGCGCTTGACGCACGCGGCGGCTCCGACGAGGACATGGCATGGATTCTCCGACACCAGTCACAGACGCCCTAACTGCAGCTGGGACAGCTTCGCTTCAAAACCTGCCTCTGCTACAAACCACCTACACGTCTTGGGCAAATCGCGTGGCTTGTGCCCCTGTTACCCTGCCTGTAACGTGGGGACGATGACTGTGCCCGCCTCATACATTCGTTTTGGGGAGACTAAGTTCCTTCACATGGGAAGTCCTTAGACCAGAGCTCAGTGCACTTCAGAGGCCGTGCTGGGGACCAATGCCAGGAGCGCGGTGGCCGTGCTCATGGGGTGGTGCCGCAGCGTCTCCTGGCTGCATCTGATTTGGTGTCAGGGCTGAAGAGCACTTCACCCCCGCTTTGGATTAAGGATGAACAAGTACAAGTGTCTGCTGAGGGACACCTGAGTCTTCGTGCCCCGCCCCCGCCACATGGGCCTCAGCATTTAAGCCACCAGTCAGAGCAACCCAAGCCTCGTGCGGTCTGGGTCCCCAACACCCTCCCTGTGACCTGAGGGGCCCTGGAGAGATGGGGTTTGGTTTGAAGGGAGACGGGGGCAGGGGATGTTGGGGGGCTGGGGGGTGCCCAGCCGGAAGGGCACCTGGTGTCAGGTGCCTGGGAGGGGGCAGGGCAGAGGCGAAGCTGGGCCACTGGCCCCGTCAGGTCCCTCACAGACACATACCAGACACGAGGACAGTCCAACACATCAGCGAAATCGTTAATTAAACAGTGGTTAAGGAGGCTGAGAACAGAGAACACCGAAGGCACCAAACGCGAATGCACCGCAATCGGCCGTCAGCATCTGAGCGGGGAGCAGGCGTGCTGTCACACTCACACTAGGGCCGTCGAGGGGAGACTGTGAGAGGGGGCACTTGCAGTGCCGAGTGCTTGGGGGGGCTGCCGCCGTCCCCGTCACGTCAGTCCTCCCACCCTCTCTCGGGACAGGAAGTTCTCATCTGCTTCACTTCCTCCACTTCCACCGGGAGGACTCAGGGAGGAAGCTCGTGGGGGGGCTGAGGTTTCTGATGGCAGATGTCTGACACTGGCTCACGTCCCCGTCAGCTCTTTGACCGAAGTTTATTTCTATCAAGGGCCAACTGAGCCACATCTGCTCAGGCTTTACCACGCTCAGCTAAGGATAAAATCTTACTATAGCCTGTTTCCCACTGACGCACAGCCCTTTAACAGCAGGGTCAGATTTCATGCAAATCTATGCCTTCGACACGACGTCGAGCACACGCCTGGACGGCCCCTTGTGCGTGTTCACCGGGGCAGCCTGGGCTCCTCTGACATGTGCCACCTTGGAACAAGTTATCCCCCTGAGTTATTCTGGCAAAGTGGAATATATATGCATTTAAAATTTGGGGGGGTAATTAGGTTTATTTATGTAATTATTTATTTAATGGAGGGACTGGGGACTGAACCCAGGACCCCGTGCACACCACGCACGCACTCTACCACTGAGCTCCACCCTCCCCCCGAGTTAATATGCATTTCATCCATGGAAAAATCAGAGAAAAAGCCAGTGTTGTCTGTTTATGAATAAGACAACACATGAACGCTTCCATTCTTACAAAGGGGTGAGGGATACAGGTGAACAGAAACACGGCAGGGAGGGGAAACCAAATCCTTAACTAGGTTCAAGAATTACAGACGGGTCTTGTGTTGATGCACCTCCAATAACATCCAACATTTCTAACAATAAAAATGCCAGAAATACAGTAACACGTCCACTCCCCCGCCCACCAGAGACGCGCAGGTAAAAACAAAAGAAAACATTCCCAAAAAGACGAGAAGGCGCGTTGTGGAGGCGCGCTCCCCGTGGAAGGGCGTGCAGCGCTGCGGGCGCTGGGCCCGCTTCCTGCCGGAGCGGCACGCCCCGTCCCCGGAGGCACATGCGGTTCATCGCGGTTTTGCATCAGTCATGAAAGGTTTACCTGTGGAGTCCCACTCTCCACAGACCGATCTACTACCAAATTATTAAGCTTTTACTTTTCAGTTTAAATTATTCTCTCGTCTCTTCTCTCCCAACTTAAGTCACTCATGTGCCACAAAGCAGGGAGTGAAATGCAACCCTGTGAAAGAGTGAAGCATGGACTCCAGAGAACGCCGCCCTCAGGCCGCGCGTGCAGTGAAACCTGTTTCTCTTTGATGATCTCAGCTGAAAGAAGCTGAGAACTGAGAGTGAATTTCATTATTTCTTGATGTATCTGCCTTCTGCCAGACAGGAGCAGTAAGCAGTAGCCTTTACCAGGGCTTCCCAGGGTGTCCTTGGCAGCAGGCCCCCGGTACGAGCGGGCAGGGACACTTCAGGGTCCTCCTTGTGGAAGGAAGGGCGGACGCCCTCCGTTCCTGTTAGCCGCTGTTGCAGACACAAGACCGCTGCTCTGTTCTGCTCACAGTGGGTGATTCTTCAGCACCGGGTGTTGACCAGGGTTACTTGCTGTGGTCAGCTCACAGCTGGTCTAGCCGGCAGGGTCCAGGTGGCTTCTGGGCCTCTGCTACCCTGGTGCAGACAGCTGGGAGGCTGGGCTCAGCTGCCCTCCATCCCCGTGTCCAGGTCTCTGTGTGGTCCCCGCAGGAGCAGAGCTGGGCTTCCTACACGACAGCTCGTGGCCCCAAGATCAAGTGTTTGAAGTGCTGGGACATGGAGGCTGCCAGTTTCTTAAGGTCTGGTCTCAGGAACCTGTGTGGTGCCCGGTGTGCGCTCTGTCTTACCCAGAGCATCAGGGAAGAGGGTGAGCACATAGATCTGCCCACTTCTGGAGAACATGATGTGCTCTGGTAGCTGGACAGCGTCCGGCCTGTGGGCCCCGGAGGGCTGGGGGTCTTAGGGCACGCACAGCGAGGCTCGTGGAGGTGTGGGTGCGAAGCAGCCGTGATCAGACTCACACGGCTAGAAGTTCACTTCAGATGACTTGCAGCAGGGAAACAGGTGACCGGTGGAGTCAGCCTTGGGTTACCTGTGGGCGTGGCAGGAAGATGCAAATCTGGGAAATGTTTCCAGGGTTGAGTTGAGAAGCCTTACTGCTGGGTTGGGCGTGGATCTGGGCGAGAGCCTGAAGACTATTCCTTGTGCTTGGGCTAGAGCAATGCGTGACTGGTGCGTCCTTTACTGAAATGGAGAAGCCTGGGTATGGAACTGATTTAGGGGCTGGAAGGGACCCAGATCTCCAGGTGGGCACGCCCAGTCTGGCCCCGAGTGACAGAATTAGTTCAAGGAGTTCTAGGAGTGGGAAGCGCAGTGGGCAGGGGAAGGTCTTTGGCGATCCTGACAAGGTCTTGAAGAAGATGTGGCTGGAATAGTTTGGAGAAAGAATAAAATAAGAAGGGGAGACCAATGAGGGACACATCTCTTTAAAAAACAGGACTTACTGAGGAAATTATGGAATTTTACTGAAGACCAAAAATACTGAAGGAATAAAACAATGCAATCAACATGACTTGCTTTGAGCGCAAGGAGCAGATCAATAATTTTCTGAGCAACGAGTCATACTGACCCAGCGGAACCCACAGCCCGCCCGCAGCGCACACGGCGAGAGGCCATGACGCCCCCCGGGCTGGAGAGGATCCCAAGCTGGAGGGGCTTGCTGCTACAGTCGGGGACGTCAGAGGACGCGCCGCGGGAAAGAGCTGCTTCCCACGTCCCAGCCTGAAACCCAGGTGCACGCTCATGCACACGCACACACACATTCGCACACACACACACACACAAGGATCACGTTCCGGGTGTTTTACACCCTGGAGGGAGAGTGAGCACAGAGTTCCCACCACGGAACCGCGTCCAGGCCTCAGGCTCCGGGACTGCCCAGCACATTCCTTCATCTTCAGCTTTTTTACGAAGCTCAGAGGCCGCCACCCCGGGTTCTCAACTTCTTAGTTGTGAGTTGGTCACAGTCAGCATTTAATTTATTGCTAGTCTTGACCTAAGTTTATAACGGACGTGGATCCTCAGCCCCACATGCTGACACACCTGGCTCACTGCCCTGCTAGGTGCCGGCCATCAACGCTGACCGTGTCCAGCAGAGAGAGGACGCACCCAGGCCGGGAGAGACCACAGCCCAGGATGAACCGCTGCATCCAGGGGAGGGGCTCGTCTTCGGTGCACACGTGTCTGTGTCTTCCGATCGGTGTGGACGGGCCTGACCTGAGTGGGCAGAGTCCGACTGGCCCAGAGGGGCCTGAAAGTCCAGCAGTTGCCTGTGAACGCGAACCGGGAGTGGGGGTAGAGGGTCGGGCAGACTTGTGTGCACCACCACCCCGACAACTGGCGCCTCTCCAGGGGCCCGACTCCTTCAGACGGGAACTTCTGCTCCTGCCCTGACTCTCCACCAAAACCGCAGGGGCCCCAGGTCAGTCAGATGCAGCAGGCGCCTGTGCTCCTGGCACCAGACCCAGGAGACGTGGTCCCCAAGGTCAAGCCACACTGACCCAGCCCTCAGCAGGAACGTCTCGGCGGGGCCTGGACTCCTGATCGTCCGCCTTACCTGGTCTCTGTGCTGGTTGCAGGACGACAAACCCGGCCCTGGCTGGCTCGTCACTCCCGTCTGGGAGCCCTCGTCCCCTCCCAGGCCCGTAAGCCTGCCCTTGCACAGAGCCTGCAGTTTCAATAAAGGTTTCTCTATTGAACAAGAATTCAATTTCAGGGAAGACAAATCCTGCTCGTGTTTCCTTTAGAAGAGCATTGACATTTTCGAAATAGATGGCTGCAAAAACCAAACTTTTTGTTACTCATGAAATTGAATTTTCTCAGGGCGCCATAAAATGTCTAGGCAGTTCAGCTGAGCAGTGGGTGACAGCGTGCTGGGCTCTGCGGCATGAGCTCCCTGGAGGGAGGGATCTGCTGCAGCCAGGACCCCCTGCCCCCGCCTGCCCAAATCCTCCGCTGATCTGAAGACAAGCTCAGGGTTTCCCCCGGAAATAACAGAGGCCAGCGGGTGCTCCATAAAGGGGGTGCTTCCTCCAGCTCCGTGCGCTGTCTTCGCCCCAGCACTCAGGCGCTAAGTGCGGTGCACCCACCCCAAGCCCATGCCCAGCCTGAGGCGGAGCCAGGGTGCAGCACCTGTACAGCTGCCGCACCCCCTTCCACGTGGCCTTCAGCGCTGCCCTCGGGAAACGCCGTTTCTTTTGACAGATGCAAATTCAAAGGCCGTGATTTCATTCATTCATGAATTCAACCGCGCGCTGATCAGCATCCCTGGGGTGGATGCTGTGCTGGGCTCTGGGCTTCTCAAAAGGGACGAGACCCAAAACAAGATGTGGCGTCTGCTGTGGACTGAACATGTCCCTCCAAATGCATGTGCTCGGACCCTCAATGCGGTGGTATTAGGGGGCGGGGCCTTGGGGGGTGAGGGGGCTGAGAGGGGCCCCAGATGGGCCTGGGGGAAGAGCAGGACTGGAGAGGAGGGCCTCCTCTCTCCAGCAGGTGTGGACTCGGCAGGAAGTTTGCTGTTGGCGACGCCTTGATAGACTAAGGCAGCGCATGTCTTCAAGTGCCTCACGGTTCAGTGTAAAGAACAGCCCTTGCATTTGCAAGATCCCTATGGTGTTCCAACCCAGGGGGAGGTCAGCGACCCCGAGGGAGAGGCAGAGGTGAAGCACTTGGCGCTGGGCGGGTCCCGGGTTTCCGTCCCTGGCGTCCATCCTTGCAGCCGACATTCCAGGAATGCCCGCCGCCGTGGCTGTGGTCGGTTCGGGGGCACGGGGACTGGCGCAGCCAGTGTATTTCCTCAAGTGTAGACTATGTTGACGGCTGTGTCACCCTGGGATCGTCCCTAATGACGATCGTTTTTTTTAAAATCCAGGATTACTGTGCTACCCATGATGGTGAAAATGAGACCACGGCGTCACCGATGGCCAGATCCTCCGCCGTTTCTCCCTTGAGGAGGGGAGCCTGTGCCTCTCCCAGACCCGACTGCGGCTGCTTCGGTGACTTGCTTAACCGCTGGATGTTCGCACGTGACAGAGGAGCCCTCCTGGAGGCCTGTGGTAAGGTCGTGAGACGCCTGAGGCTCATGGGTCTGCTGGCCCGCTGGGTGTCCCTGGAAGAAGTCCAACCGCTCCACTGGGGAGAGCAGGAGAGGCCACGGGGGGACCCCAAGGGGGTCAGCTGAGCTTGGCCCCCCAGACGCGAGCACCAAGGTACGTGAACAAATCACCTTGGACCCTCAGACCAGTCTGTCTACCCGCTGAGCATCCCCAGTGCTCTCGCTTCTTCACTCAGAGTGGAAGAATCTCTGCTGAGCCCCCCAAACTCCTGACCCACCAAGCTGGGGGCCGTAATAAAACGTCTGTTGTGAATGAAAAATGTTGCAGCCACATCAGTAAACACAGGATGCTGCAGCCATCACGTCACCAGCCGCCACCGTCCCCCCGATAGTGAGGGGGAACTCAGGATGCAGACAAGCAGGCAGCCCCCCCACCGCCGCCCCAACGGTGCCCCCAGAGGGAACTCAGGATGTGGAAAAACAGGACACTGGCCACAGAGAGCTAAGGTGCAGATGAAAGGAGTGATTTCAGTGAGCCCAGGCCTTTGTACCTTCCCACACATAGAAAAGCACCGAATTCCTTAACTGGCTTTCTTTAGTTAACGGTAACCTTTCGAGGTTCTGACTACCTAGTCCTGCAAAACCTCACACATCCTGGCTGTACGTTGCCACTTTGGAGCAGCCCCTCAGGCGGTCCGAGAGGCTGTCATCCTGGGCTGAAGTCCTCAGAAACGTCCACCGAATAAAACACAGCTCTCCGCTGTCAGCTGCGCGTTATTTCCTTCCAGTCGACACTGTTACGAGCCACAAGTTGCTGACAGAGCCTCGTGCCAGTTTATTCCAGCTGAGGTCTCAGCGCAGGCTCTCAGTCTCGGCTGGCATTTACGAAGGTCACCAGAGATGGCACACAAGCCAGGAAAGTTCCCAGCCTCAGCTCCGCGCACTAAGTGCGGGGTTTATACCTGTTTGCTTTTCTGCCTCATCAGACTTTGCTGCTCAGGAGGGGTGACCGGATGGGAGGCTCCTAATTTCTGGGTCTAGACGTGACCTTCCACGCAAATCAGGCGCCCAGTCTCCTCGAGGCCTTTGCCTTAGATGAGGTGTCCTCACAGGCACACAGACACCCCGCGTCCGCACAGCGGGAGTACGCGGGAAGCCACGCTGGCTTTGTATGCTTCAGTGTTGTTTCTACCTCTGACACAGAAGTAAAACAGGAACAACTCTTATGATGTCATTTCACCTTGGTTTTCCTCTTGGAGTCTGACACTTGGTCACTGGAGCTGCTGCAAAGGCTGCTCCCTTGTAGTTTCAGCATAAAATAGGATCCAAGAAGACGAGTGGGTCTTTCTGGTTCAGGATTTTTCAAGCTGCTTTACAGCTTCCCTGGAAATGATGTATTTCAATCTGGGAGGTTTTCTTTCTTTTAAATTTATGTGAATTTCACAGAAATAGAATCTGTAGATCCAGGATTTATTTATACCTACAGTCCTTCAAGTGGAAGACTTTTCACTAGAAGTAAATTTCTTTGCGCCCAAAAGATCTATGCTAGGTCAGAGCAGGCTCTTAATTCAGCTAACTGCCCCACCTCCCATTTTTCATACAGAGGTTTTGCAGGTTAGTGGAGAAATATGAGGTCCCATCTCTGCACTGTAGGGGAACCCAGCACTTTTTAAAAAAGATAAAATAGCAAATCAGCTTCTCAGCAGGTTTAAGTTTTATGAAGTGTTCAAAAGTCAACAAAATTTATGGCTGTAAGTCGTCTGGGAGAATCTGGAAAGATTTTATTCCCTGTCCATTCTGGAAGCCAGACATTTGTGTTTAACGCAAATGGGTGAAACCCAAAGAGATCTGCACAGAGACACAGCAGCCCCGCCAGGCTCCCGGCTTCGCAGCGCCACTCCCGGAGCGGCCCCACCCGGGACCTTCGCTGGCCTCACGCGCGTTCCTTTTCTTCTGATTTTAAACTCGTTACTTTTTTTGAAGGAGGCGTTCCCATCCTCTCAACACTATGTATAATGTTTACTAACACGGTGCATATCAATATCGACAACAGTCCATTGTACCAAATCTGGACCAAGGCCCTGGTGATGTGTACCACGCAGGCTGGGGGGGCCAGCCCAGGAAAGACGAATCAGGTCCAGCCCCTAGGGTTGAGACCCAGAGCTGGAGAGAAATACACCACGGCCCTGGGCAGAGTCACGGAGAGGAGGGAGGCTCAGGCGCAGTGAGCATGGCTGAGACCACCTGGAGCCGGGGCGACCATCTGTGGGAAGGCCGAGGCCCCCAGCGACCAAGGCCGTGCCCACGGAGTCGCGCAGCAGAGCCGGGGTGGCAGGGGGAGGGGCTAGGACGGCGAGGGGGTGGGGCCAGGACAGCGAGGGGGAGGGGCTAGGACAGCGGCAGGGAGGGGCCAGGATGGCAGCGGGGTGGGGAGAGACTTGTGGGCATCGGGCCCACAGAGGCCACGGGACGTAACACAGACTTGCCGGAAATGTAGCGAATACCAGGCCGGGTGGTGGCCTCATGAAGCACTTACTCTCTCTCAGTCTTGGAGGCTGGAACATCCCAGGGCAAGGTCTGGAGGCTCTGATTTCTGCTGAGATCGCTCTTCCTGGACTGAGGACGGCTGCCTTCCCGCCGTGTCTGCAGGTGGCGGAGAGAGCGCGGGGGTCTCTCCTTCCGAGGACACCAATCCTATGGGATCAGGGCCCCACCCTTCCGACCTGGTTTAACCTTGATTACTTCCTTAGAGGCCCCATCCCCAAATACAGTCACCCTGTAAGTATTTTGTACTAAAAATAATAATAAGTCAGGGCTTCAGCCTATGAACTTTGGGGATCACAGAAATCTGCCCAAGACGGGGGCTGGGGTCAGCTTTGCCCTTTGAGAATGCTGCCCATCAGTGTGCAGGGTGGCCCCCATGGCCACCGCTTTGGATGGGGAGGCCAGGCGAGATAATCAGGTTCTGAAAAATTGGGAGCAGGGTTCAAAGGTCAAGAGGCATGTGAGTTACAAAGCCCTGGGGAAGAACTGGACTGGGGAATAATTACAGGGACCGTCTGAGAGGGAGGCCGGCAGCTCAGTGGTAGAGGGCGTGCTTGGCATGCATGAGGTCTTGGTTTCAGTCCCCAGCACCGCCATTAAAAAATAAATAAATACCTGCACTTCAATAAAAAAGGAATGCAAATTAAATAGGTAAACCTAATTACCCCCCCAAAAAATTTTTAAAAAAGTAAAATAAAGGGAATGTCTGAGGTTCCCGGATGGATCTGGCTGGGGGCCGGCCAGCACCTGAGACCAGGAGCAGGAGCAGCTGAGGGTCTTGAGGCGGGGCCTTGGGGAGGGGATTACATGCAGGCTCAGAGGGTCTCCAGGATGCTCAGTCGGAAAGGAGGGGTGAGGCCAGAGCACCGCACAGAGGTGGGGACAGGAGGTGCCGCCTCCCAGATTTCCTGCCCCAGAGCTGAGGGCTGAATGACCTCACCCGAAAGGAGGCGAGGGCTGCGGGGGACATGGGGGATGCAGGGGACACGGGGGATGCGGGGACCGGGGCTGGCCGGCTCTGTCCTGGCAGCTCTAGGGCAGGTCTGCATTAATGCCCTCCCGAGGAGGCACATTGTTGCCATTTTACAGGCCAAGAAGCCAAGGCAGAGAATTTAAGTTTCTGGTCTCAGGTTAAGAGGTGCGGTCAAGACTCTGCCCTTGGACCCGCATGCGGAATGATGGGCAGTGAGGGGGGAGAAAGGCCGGCGGTGTTGGGAAGTACGGAGGGTCAGCCACAGACCTCAGGGGTGCTGGCCGGGGTCCTGGGGGATGACGTGGAGCACACAGCTACACGGGCAGGGGCAGCGGGCGAGGGGTCAGAGACCTCAGACGATCAGGTTTGTGGCAGTGGAGGAAGGGTCAACTTCCACCTGTTTCTGCAGCAGAAGGCTCCTTCCTTCTGGTGCCGTGAGCCTGGTTGTGACGGTTTATTTTCTTTTCCATCTGAAAAGGGAAGGAAGATGCCTGATAGGACCGCTGCCCAGTGTCCTCTGATGGGAAAGCCGGAGCAGCGGGCTCTGGTCGGCCTCACCCCATAGAGCAGGGAACAGCCTGCCCCCTGCTCTGCCTCCCAGGAGAACTTCTCCTTACGGCCCCAGAGCGAGGGCCCGGGTTCCGGGCAGGCATGAGGGAGGCCGTCTCGCAGGTGCAGACCACGTGGGGAGGGTTTCTGCTCAGTTCAGGCACAAACGGCTTATGATTCCGGCAGCGAGAAACCACAGACAGGAGTCTCCCCGCTGAGGGAGCACTCCTGCTTTTCCGCTTGGTAAACGTCGGTGAGGAGACAGGTGGTGGGGAGCCCTCTTTACCCCATCAGCGAGCTGGCGGATGCGAGTCTGCAGGCACTGTTAGCTGCAGCAGTCCACGCAGACGGGCAGAGTGCCCTGCACACTCCTTTCTGGCCCCTTCCTCCCCCGGTGCTTGGGTCCCGGGGCCGTGCACAGGCACGGGCAGCCCCACGCCTGCTGATGCCCAGAGGCTCCGAGCCACTGCAGAAGCCCCCAAGCCCACATGTGGCTTTCCAGCGACCTTCCAAGCCCAGGCTCCAGGCCCACGTGGTCAGCGTTGCTGTGAGGCAGCCCTCGGTGTGTGCACTGGCCTCAGGGCCTTGGACTCCTGGATGCAGCTTACTTCGTAATGGGCACCTTATAAAGCGTGCGGCGTTAGGACGGAATATTTAAGCGGCTGAGGTGAAAATCTCAGTGGAGGTTCTGTTATTTTTGTGCATTCTGGAGGGTGAACTTGGGCCCACCACCTGGAGACCCTGTGCTGAGCATCCAGCCGGCTGGGCCTCCCGGCTCTGCATCCCGGGGGGGGCACTGCAGGTGTTGGGGGGCACTCACCTCTGGGGCCTGAACCCCCTTCCTTCCTTCTTTTTATTCTGGTTCATTTTTTTCTGTTTTTCACTCTGGCAAGCTCTGAAATTAAACAATACCAGGCAAGAGGAGTAGCCCAAGGATATGTCAACATGAAAAATGTCTGCTCTGGAGCTTTTGTGTTTCGGTGGAATGAGCTCCCTTATTCGGAAGTGTCCCCCCACCTTCCCTAGCAGGGCAGGCCAGCTCCTCGTGGGCGTTTCCTGCGGGAGATTTATCAGCTGTCCCCCAGGCCACCTTGGGCTGAGACTCGGATTAGAGATGAATGACCTGTTCCTCTGCTTTCATGAGAACGCTCTCTGAGCCCCGCCCCCGCCTCCTTGCTTCCTCCTGGACCCTGCACAGCCGCAGTGCCTGGCTCAGGGCCCCGCACCATCCCCGACCCCCGGCCCTGGGGTGGTCCTATTGACTCGACCCCCTGCTAATAGGCGCCTGGCTGAGCTGTGTGGGGGGCCTCCATTAAGTCAACACTCGGCTTTGGCGAATCCCTGATAACAGAAATGTTTCAGTTAAGGAAGAGTTAAACCGGCTTAACTGTTAGCGTAAAACATTGACGGGCCTGCCCTCTAGCACTGAAGTGCAGCCCCTTGGGGGGGGGATGCAGGATGCATTCAGACATGGCGGGCTCCCTGGGGGCAGCGGCGGGGTGGTAGGCGCTGGAGGGGAAGCCGGGTGGAAGCGGTTCTCTTCCTGAGATGCTGTGTGAGTGGCTCCCTCGACGTCCCTCCCTCCTGAAACCAGCGCCTCCCCCCTGCTCTGTGCACACAAGTCTGAGTCTCGGCCCAAAGCGGCCCTGGGGGACAGTGTGCTTAGAGAGCGGTTTCTCTTCCTCCACAGTCATCCTTGAGCCGGGATGGATGACAGAATCCCACACTTTGTGACAAGAAGTGCCGTGAGACGGTGTCACCCTCTCCTCACGATGGAGAAGTGGCCACAGGGGAAGAGGCCCGAGCCCGTGACACGGGGAGGCAGCAGCCCCGTTGGCCGGACGAGGGGCTCTGCCCTGTGCCCCACAGTTTAGAGGCTCCCCCTCCCCACAGTTCACGGAGCCCATGCTCCCAGGGACCTGCCCGCCTGGAGCCTGCACCCACCTCCCAGAGCCCAGAGCCCAGGACCCTCTAGACAGCCTGGGCCCACGCTCGAGTGCACCTCCAGGTCAAGGTGTGGCCCAGGCATGGCTGTTTGCCGCAGGTGTGAACATTCCAGGTGTCTGTGTGTGTCCTCGATGTGCGAGGAGGGTCTGGCTTCAGCCACGGTCGCCCTCGCTCTGCTCTGGGAAAGGGACGGTCCTGGTTCACAGCCAGCAAGACCTGAGTGCCATCCCTCAGCCCTCCGTGTTCTCTGCAGGGCTGGGCCAGCCCCGTTGTGGGGGGGCAAGGCTCTGAAGAGGAATCGTCGTCCTGTCTCCACAGGCGGATGCGGGGAGGACGAGGGTCCCTGGGGCCCTGCGTCTGCGGGCGTCCGGCCCCGGGGTCCGCTCAGCTGAGCGCGGGGGAGCACGCACCCTGGTAGGGAGCCGGAGGGCGTGCCCCCGGGGGGAGCGCGTGGGCGGGGCCCGAGGTCCTGCGCCAGCTGCGTCCCCTTCTGCCTCATGATCGGGGGTTTATTTTTTGTGTTTGATGCGCAGCCATTCTTGCGTTTCCACGTCCTTCGTCCTCCGCCTCGCGAGTTACAAGTACTTTTCTTCACGATTATTTCTGGTCGTGTTGGAGGCTGTCTGCCTGGTGGCACCACTGATTCAAGACCGAGTCCCATCTCACTGGCTGCAGGGCTAGGCTGGGTCCTGACCCTGCCTGCAGTGCCTCGGATGACAGCACCCAGGGTGCAAAGTGTGAGTCCTGTTCCCAGCCCTTGGCTGTCACAAGCTTCCGGGGGCCGGTCCTCGGGGTCACCCGGCCAGCCGTGCCGGTTGGGGTCTGCCACCCTGGACAACGGACTGAACACAAAGCCCTGTGGTCAGCGCCCCGCCGGCACTCCAGGACGCTGAGCCATTAGACCTCCGGCACAGGAGATGCGAGCCCCACCCTGCCCGTGGGGAAGATACACTGTTGCTCAGGTCACTAACCCCGCGTCGGAGGAGAGCTGCTTCACGTTTGCTGAGCAGAGACAGGAGCAGGACTCTGGGCGCTGGGCTCCTCTTCTGACCACACGGACTTCTCCCTCTTGGGGAGGGGGTGTGGGAGAGCCAGAGCCTCAGGACCCTGCAGGCTGCCACCCCCACCTGCTGCTCAGGTGCTGCCCTGGGGACGGACACGGGGCATGGGGAGGGGAGGCTTGGTCCTGCCTCTGAGACAGGTGGCGCTTCCTCCCCCTTCTGCTGGCTGTGCTTTCACACGTGACCCCTGCCGGGCAACCCTGTCTCAGCACCTGGACACTGACACCACGGTGCCACCTGCCGTCAGGCTCAGGAGGATAAAAGGACACCATCTGCTCTGAGCATCCCCGCCGTGATCCCCGCCTGACCTCCTTATCTCAGAGCGAGGACCGCCTGGCAAGGGGAGCGGCTGAGTCTCTGCCCCAGGGCTGTGGCTTTCCTGCTGTGCTCAGCAGGGCGTCCGCCTCCGACAAGACTGAGTAAGACGCTATTTCTGGTCGGAAATGGCATCATTGCGGAGGCAACTCTGGCCTCCAGTCGCGGTGAAGAAAACAACGTTTTCTCTGAGCGGTCACTGCTTTCTCCTGGGTGAATCTGTATTGTGTTGTGTCATTTCTTCACGGCCCAAGGAATGTCCGTTTCAGCCACAAGTCTCCGTCCTACGCGCCATCAGGAGCTGCATCAAGAAGAGAGTTTTGTCTCCTGTGTTTAAGTAATAGATTCAGAGGAGTGTCTTATGATCATTTAATGAATGTATTCTGAGATCACTGCCCGAGTGATGCAAGTACCACATTCTGCCTTATTAAAAAGTTCTTTCCAGCTTTTGGCAAAACATGTCAACACACAATAACATTGCCTGTGGCTCATCTCAAAAAAAACAGTCCAACTGGCATCATTTCTACCGACTTTGGGAAAAACCACCTCTGTCTTTGGGTCAAAAAGAGAAAAATGCCAATGGCGTTTTCTTGTCAGGAACAGGATCTTCTGGGGACGGAGCAGAAGTGAGCTTGGCAATAACACTTCAGCTCAGAAGGAGGCTGGGTTTGGTTCAGTCTCTGGGGGGTTATTGGATCATTGCTGGCATCTGACCAGGAAGCCCTCATTCCATTAGCAAAGTGCTTTCTGCCCTGAGAGGCGCGGGAGGCAGAGCTGACGTGCAAACGGAGAGGCCGCGCGTCCGAGGATGCCGCGTGAGCAGCGCCCCTGCTGGCCCAGGCTGAGCAGAGCACGGCCGGCAGGCGCCGAGGCAGCGGCCCTTCGACAGGCGTGGGTTTGCTGGGATTTCAAGTTGGTGGGCTTCCCAGGATGAAGCTGCCGCCTGTTCACGGACACGAGCAACTCACTCACCAAGTTCAACTTTCTGTCAGCCTGTAGGCACCACGTTAATACGTCGCCATGGAAGTGAAGAAGCGGTCTTGGGGCCTCAGCCTTTCTATGGGGGACCCCAGCCTTTCGCCACTGATTCCAGTCCAGCCAGAGGGGAGCAGTGCACAGCCCAGGTCCTCTGCCGCCCGTTCCGGCATCACGAGGTCATCGGTCACTCAGAGAAGCCAGCCCGACTCCACGCATAAGAAATACAAACACCCTGTGGCCAGGACGACTCCTGACACCACAGCCACCAAAGCCAAGTGATGTCGGGCTGGGAGCCGTGGGCTTCCTGGTGCTTCTAAAATGTAGGCCTTTAAAAAAAAAAAACAAACCCTGACGTGTTAAGACACACTTGTCTTCTGCCTGTCACTCCTGATCTTACACACTGATGGAGTGCGCAGCGTTAGGCTGGAGCATGTGGCGGCCACCCTCCCGTGGCCCCGTGCCGGGATCAGAGACCTCCTTCCACGGCAGCTTCTCCATCCCCGCAGACATCGCCGCCTGACTGCCTGGCCCTGCCGATTCCAGCCCTGAACTCTCCCTTTCCCTGCCCCCTGTGCCGGCCCTTTCCGGGGATGGCGGGAGACACGTGTTTCAGGAACCAGCTCAGACTCTAAACAGGTCTCCTGTCTGGGGCACGTGTGGTGTGCACGCAGGCTTGGGCGGAGGGAGGCTTCCATCTTGATCCAGTGCCTCACTCCAGCTCTGCTACCATCGCAGCGGCTGGGGATGCTGTGAACCCCTGCTTTGCCCCGGGCTCCAGCTGGTGCTGCCCTGGGTCAGTGAAGACTGCCTGCACTGACCGGGTCTGTGTGGTGGCAGGTCGTCCAGTCCAGGCCCCCGCTGCAGTGTGGTGCTGCCTCTCCCTCATCAGGAGCCTGGGCGCTCCCTGGCCCTGCTCTGACTGACGGGTGTGGGAGGTGGTGCCCTGCACACCCCAGAGCAGAGGTCCTCACCCCCACGCTCTCGTAGTCCGGCCTCCCTGTGGAGAGGCTGCCTGGAGGGCACGAGGTGCCCGAGCCAACAGCCCACACACCTGCCGGCCATCTTGGGCCCCAGCCCCAGGGAAGCCACCAGTGTCTCCGGGCACACGTGGGCCCCGGGGACCCGCACGCAGGAGCCTTTCCTGGAGGCTGCCCTCAGACTGCAGAGCAGGTGGTTGTGAGCGACAGACATGGAGCAGTGGGGACTGTTCATTACCCTTTGATGCACAGAGGTTTCAAGCTGCCCACATCGCTCTGGGCTTCAGGCCCACCTAGAAAGGATCCAGGCTGGGAGCCAAGGCCCACGGTCCCGGGGCTTTGCCATGAGGCCTCTGGGGTGTGTCACGCCGTCAGCAGGTGAGCGGGGATGCAGGCTCAGCCCGTGTGGCACCTCGTCTATCGTAACAGTTCCGCGCACTGAGGAGCACTCAGTAGTGAACTGGGCGAACCCGGGATGTTCGGCCAAAGGCAGAAGGGGAGTCCGGCTCTTGTCTCATTTCTGTTATCCTTAACTGGGAAAGTGCATCTCAAAACTCCATGCACAGAGGAGCCTTAACACAGATGCGTCCATCTGTCTTTACCGCCCCCCTCCTTTTCCCACCCGCACTCTGATTTCTATTCTGTTCTGAAGTTTCCAGGACAGAAAACTGAATTTTCAGTACTGAAGTGATGAGGACATCGCTTTCGGAGCCCCAGTTACTCATTCACCTCTGCAGGTGCCTTTTCAGGGACCAGAGTCTAAGGAGCGTGGCGGCGTCTGCAGATGCAGTTCTGAGTAGGGGCTGCTCCCGCCCGCCCTCCGGGACCTGCCGTCTGGTTGGGGAAGCAGGTCACTAAACAGCCTGAGAACTGCTGGGATAAAGGGTGTTTGTGCGATGAAAGGTGCTTGGAAACGCTCAGGAAGACGAGAGTGCAGCCTTCAGGGGAGTCAGGCAGGGGCTTCCCGAGCAGTTCATGAATGAATCCAGCCATTCAGCCCTAAAGGATCATTTTGCGGTAAAGGCGTGTCGAGTGGAGAGATTATCACAGGGAAGGACAAAGAAGGTGGCGGGAGAGGGGGGCATTGGGGTCGGCTCTCAGCCCAGAATCTAGGCGTTTAGGAGCTGGCGGGACAGAGGGGAGTCCTGGGGCTGGAGACGGGTCAGACGGAAGCACAACTTTCTGCCCTGACGACAGGTTCACGACACATTCGGAAGGCAGTTAAAGCCGCCAGAAACCCAGTCTTAACTTTGCTGAAATGAAGGTGAACATCACCATCCACAAACGGGCCATTCAGACACGTTCAGTGACTGACGCAGCCGCTTCTGGTGTCTCGTCAACTTTTAGTCATAAAATCTACAGAAATACTGAATTACTATACTGTTCACCTAAAACTAGCACAAATCTGTAAGTCAATGAGACTTCAATAATGAAAAATACAGGAAGTATCAAACGCGGTTACGCTACTTCTGAAAAACGCACAGCTTACAGGCGTCTTTCTAAATCACTGCTGGGGCAAATGTGAGGTCGGAGGTCAGGCCGGAGCTTGTTTGGTAGCTTATCGCTTTACGACTTTAGACGTCTTGGCCCTGTGCTGTGAGGCGCCCCGTCCTGTTCCCACCTTGGCTGGAGTCCAGCAGGTGTCGGGGGAGCAAGCGCCTCCAGCTGGGAGTCGGAACCCTGTCCATGGGCTGGTGGGGGCCAGTCCACACCGTACAATGCCTTAACTTTTCTCCGATTATTTCACTCGTCCACCCACCCCTCCCTGGTAGTTTCGGTGATCACCCACCCATCCCGGCCATCAGCCTCCCTCCCCTCTCTGGTGAACGTGTGTGAGCCGTCAGCATCCAGCCAACCCCCAAAAGGGGCCTGCTGACCCGGAGGGAGGAACTACTTGGGAAGAAGTTTGACCCCGGGAGGCCCTCGCAGACGGAAAGCTGGCAGGCTCCACCCCGTCCGCCTGAACCCCAGAGGCGGCCTGTCCTGTGGGAGCTGCTGTCCGAGGCTGGGCTCCCACGAGAGGCGCTGGCGGATGCGAGTGCAGGAGGTGAGCCAGGAGACGGTGTGCAGGACGAGGGATCGGATGAGGCGTGTCCTCACTGAGTGGGGCCCGGGAAGGGCAGGGGATGTGGCATCTTTGCCGGGGAGGCCGTGGGCTGAGGGCTGCTCGCAGAGCCGCTGGCTCCTCGCCGCCCTGGCCCGTCCCCACTGGGGCCAGGTGGCCTGCACCTGCTCTCAGGACAGGAAGAGTGAGTCCAGAGGCTGAGGGCTGGACACAGAGCACCTGCCTGGTGCACAGGGTGATGCCTGGAACCCACCTCGGCTCCACGAGGCACGCGCCGGCCACGCCTTCTCAGGCGCCATGCCGAAGGCACCCTGTTGGCTAGGTTTTCAGCAGGTTTCATCAGCAGGTTTCCGGGCGTGGAGTCAGGGAAGGAAAACGCCAGGAGAATCTGGGTGGGCAGGGGTGACGGGGCCAAGCAGCCCTGGCCGCTCCGGAGCCTCATCTCAGAGTCGCACGTCATAGGGCGTTCTGAGGACTCAGCAAGGCAGTGCATGTAACCGGTGGCCACACAGGGCACAAAGAGCAACGTGTCAGAGGCTGGACGGGAGGGAGGAGGCCATGGGAGTCCACGGGGCTCAAGAATCGCTTTTTAGTGGGGCTTCAACAGGCAGGACTGGGTCGTTCCAGAGCGACCCCCGATGCCTCCGCGGAGATTAGGTTACGGAGGGCGTCAGTGACGCGGCCCTGGTCTGGGATGCTGGGCACCGCTGTGCAGGACTAGGTGAAGGCACAGGGCGCCAGTGCCCGCAGCCCCAGACGAGGGTAAGGGGCCCTCATGAGGGCAGCTGAGCCCCACACGAGCCCCAGCAGCCACCTGACACCGGCGACCACGGGCCGTGGCTGCCCCCACAGTAGTTCCTCCACACGGCACACGCCTGCTGCTCCCGCCTTCCTGCCGCGAGGTGCCGGGTTGTTTTATTTCTCAATCTGCTCCGTGTTTACAGTGCTTCAGAGAGAAGCTACGTGTGTAAATGTTTAAATTGCTTGGAAATCTGTTCCAAAAGAAAACCTACAGTCCCCAGGCTAAGTTAAAGACAGCGCAAACAAAGCATCTATTTCAGGGGAAAACAGAGCCTGCGAAAGCGAAAGCGAGGTGAGAACCCTCTGGGTCCCGCGTGCTGGTCTGTGAGCGGCGGCGGCGGAGGGCTCGGGGCGCCGGCCTGACGGAGGGGAGGGCCCTGCGGGAGCAGGTGTGGGGCGAAGTCTCACGAGGGGCCGCGCAGGAGGTCCTGCCCAGAACAACCCGAGTCCCGCACAGCCCCCGGCGGGGCCGGCACAGTGCCTCACCTTGTATCCGCGGAGATCCTGGGACCCCCGAGACAGTGCTTCCTGGGGTCTAGTGCTCCAGCCGCGGGGCCTGCATCACTGGGCTGTTGTCGTGAAGGATAATTTGGGGGAAATCAAACCCTCTGAATCTCTCACATAAACAAAGCTCGCGACTGAGGGTGGTGCGTGCGGGGGCCCCGTGGGGAGCCGCTCCCCTTCCCTCTTGCTCCCGACTTCGCGTGTGTGAGGTTCCTTCTTGCTCCTGGGCTGAAATGCAGGCGGTTGCAGTGGTTCTCCCGATACTTCCGGCTCCTGCAGCAGACCCGCACGTCGGTGCAGGAAAGCCCAGCGCAGGCGGCCTCGCCGCTGCCGCCCCCTCCCTGCACGGCCCCTCTGCCCAGCGCGAGCCGCGAGCTGCCGCCTCTCCCGCCTGCATGGCCCCCTCTGCCCAGCGCGAGCCGGGAGCGGGGCGCTGGTCCACCGCCCCGCAGCTCGGGGCGGCGGGGTCGCCCCCTCAGCAGACGGCGCAGGGCTTCCCGTCCCCCGTCCCACAAGCTCCCTGGACCAATGGGCTTCTATCACCGAAGAACAGTGTGGCCGACTTCCCGGCCAGCTGGTCAGCCGGCAGCTCCGGGCAGAGTCGACCCAGTCCGCCCGCCCCGGGCGCTGCTCTGACAGGGAGTCCGGAGAAGCCACTCCTTCAGGAGAACTCACCGCGCGCGGGAGAGGCGCCGTGAATGGACACTGGAAACATCTGATTGTCATGTCGTTTTATTACTGCAAATGACAGACACATACCACTTCAATGTCAGTCCTACCTGCACATGTTATTCAAACTTTAAAAATCTTCTAGATGAAAAGATTCTGTGGGTTATGAGGTTGTACGTGGAGTCAACACGGAGGGCAGAAATTTACAGCAAAATAAACCCCTTCATGTGACGGGGAGACGGGACTGAACGTGGGTGTCAGGGCTCTGAGGGCAGGAGTGGCGCTTTATACCTGGAGGACATTTGAGACCAGGTATCAAAACTAGTCGATTAAAATATACCCCAAGTCGCTCTGTCGTGGAATGTCAGCGTTTTTTTCAGAACGTTTGACGCATACTTGACCTACTGCTCTTGCTGAAACACAGCCTCGTTAGTAAGAGACCCTGCGCCGCTGGTAGTAAGTTCAATGTTTAAACGTCCTCTGTGTCTATTCTCGTGTGTTTTAAATGTAGGTACCAGCTCAGAGTCCACGCACACACGCAGACTTCATGGCACACGATTACAGCTACTACCTGCAGCGATACATGATGAGACAAGTTTGCAGACACCGGGATTCTCAAACTGAAGGTCAGACTCGAACACCTGCCGGGTTTATCGTGACGCTGGGATCAGGACCCATGCAGCGGCCGGCCGCCTGCCCCGTGCATCTGTGTCTGGCCTGTGACCCCCAGACAGCCTCAGACACAGCAGAGCCACGAGGCTTCGGGCCTTCCCGCCCTCGACCCGATGCCACGTCAAGGCTTTGTGGAAAAGAGACAGGACGCTGGGACTGAGACTAACCTTCAGGGGCTTGGCTTCGTTAAAATGAAGCAGAAAAGACCCTGCGTTTTGAGCGAAAGCGGGGACTCTGCTCCCAACTTAATCGTCTGCCCCTCCTGGCCGAGGTCAGGCTCCCCTGGAGCCGACACTGAGCAGTGTTTTACTGGGGTGCGGGAAGGCTGAGAATCGGGGGAGGGGGTGGGGAGGAAGCAGGAGGGAGAGGCAGGAGCATGGGGACGTTGCCCAGCAAGGCGGGACCGCGTCCCGGGCGCAGCCTGGCCTGCGGGGAGCTCCAGAGCCCTGATTGCCCCTGAGTCCATCCTTCCCTGAGGACAGGGGCCCGGCTTTCCTGTGTCCCCGCAGTCTGGCAGGACCACTGCCGCACGGGTGTGGACCCCAAGCACTTCTGCTCAGCGCCCTGAGGATGCCGTCCCCACTGGCTATCCTGGAAGGAAGCTGCAGGTGCAGCCGCCAGAGCCCAAGCCAGGTGTGGGGCACAGGGTCAGAGGGACCCAGGAGACCTGGGGGACCCAGCCACCGAGCCACCATCCTTGACTAGAGAACCATCGCTCCTCTGCTTCATGGCCATCCTGGACTCACACCCTGAGTGCCAGGGCACGTCCGGCGTCCCCAGCCTGCGCTCCACGGAGCTCCTCCAGCCACAGTTGTACTGAAGGATGGAACCCAGAGGCCCCCAGCCCAGTTTTTGTTTTAATAATGAAACTGGAGAAAAAATAATTACATCCTGCATCAGCAAGGAACTAAATGTTGTAGATGAGAGAAACTTACTGTGGTCTCACAACTGCAGTTAAACATTTGCATGGAAATCTTTCTGAAACGTGTGGTTCCGCCATCTGCCACTGGACTGAAGGGTTCTGAGTTCAGTCAGTGTCTTCCCAACACCTCGAGCGTCGGGTGTCGCTCGGGGCCGACCCACAGCACGCCCGCTCCGGTTCAGGCACAAGAGGCTGTGTCCTGTGTGCAGGGCCTCGAACGACCAGGTGCTGCGGTCCTCGGAGCGTCTCCCGCGCCTCTGTCGTCCCCACACTCTGCCTCCCCGCGCCCGCAGCTCGGGCTCTAGCCTGGGGATGAGCGGCCGCTCAGCCCCGTCTCTCAGGCAGCATTGAACCCACCCTCCGCCAGAGCCCGAGGGAGCCTCATGTGTGTGCAGCGCGTCACAGCAGGCACGGGATCCAGGCCCCTTCCCCCTCCACCCGGACCCTCTGCGTCTCGCTGCGGCCGCCGCTTCCAGTCTGGAGACCAGAGCAAAGAGGACCTTCCACACCGAGGCCTCAGCCGGCTCCACGAGAGGCGAGGCAGCCCCTACATTCAGCAAATGTGCTTTGTGCACACCTACTGTGCGCCCGCAGGACGCCCAGGACCAACTCTCCTCAAACCACGACTGAGACGGCATCTGGCCCCACGCCCGGGTCTCCTGGAAGTCAGGGCTCCACACAGAACTGTGTTCTCATTTCCTCTAAGGAAGAAGAGGAGGAAGAAAGCCGCACACTCCTGGGCTTGCCTCCGTCACGTGACCTCCTGCCTCCCCGTGTCCCCTGCCAGGCGCCTGCTCACACTGGCATTAAATTAGACCAACCCCCTCTGAATCAGGGGTCTCAGGCCCATCAGGCCCCTGGACCCCTTTAGCACAGACACGACGCGGCGCCCCAATTTCTGTCCTGAAGTAAAATCAGTAGGTGGTGTATCCACCCACGTGCGCAGTTTCTCAACAGTTGCGCCCTAACGACCCTGTAGATGAGACGTAACAACGATCTGGGTTTCCAGGCAGAACCGCTCGGGCGGAAGCTGTCAGGTGCCTGCACCCGTGGGCGGCCTCACCACAGACACGACCACAAAATGAGACCCACGCTGAGGGTTTATTTGCAAATCAGGTCTAAGCAGCTTTGTCACCGGTGCCATCATTTTCCAAACTAGTCGCCGACGTCTGGGGAAGGTGCAAGACAGTGCCATCTCCCTCAGCTTACCTGACTTTAGCATTCCCACTTCAGGGCTTTTAAAACTGGACGAGGGTTAACCTGTGTGTCCCTGTGGAACGTCACGCCGCTTTAGCCTGCAGGTGACTGGAAGCCTTTTCAAGGCCCTGGGTCTCAGGCAGGACAGAACAATCCTGCCACGGGAAACGTCAGCAGGGGCGGCGCCCTGCATCTGCCTGGGCCCCCGGGTCTCCAGCCTCCCTGGTGGGTAGGCTGTGGGCCTGGGACGGGTTCTGGCCTGGGGACTGGAGGTGGGAGTGACCGGTGGGCATGCTGGGCTGCCCCAGTGACCCACAGGGATCTGGGGGCCAGGACGGGGGCGCAGACCGGTATGGGGCCCCCCACAAGCAGGAGAAAACCCTGCACTGGGTGATACCCTGAGAATCCGTGCTTTCTGACCTGGCAGCTGCTGTTGATTTTCCCGCTGACAGCACACCTGTCCTGTGCGTTGCAAGGAGTTGGGTGTCACCGACCTGCAATCCCCGAGCAGCATGAAGGCCCCCCAGATCACTGCCACAAGCAGCCAGCCTCCTGAGTCCCCAGAGCGCCTGTGAAGACCCACAACCTCAGGTCCAGGACAAGCTGAACACTTCAGACCGCAGGTCGGGACCACAGGGTGGCTCTCCTGACGCTCCCCGCAACGCTTCCCACCACCCCGCTTCTCCGCCTCACGCCCAGCCTACCACGCGCACACACGGGGACGCCGCCTCCCCTTGCTGGCCCTCAGCCCTTTTGGGTAGGCCAGGTTTTGTTCAGTTTCTGTCACTTGCGATCAAATTAATTGTGACTCTGACTGAGACTAAATAATGTTACCCCAGGCAGAGCCTCCTGGAGCCTGCCAGCATCCTCATTAGACCGAGAAGATGTACCAGCTAGCTTTTGCTACGTAACAAACCTTCCCACAACGTAGTGGCTTAAAGCACTGAGAATGTGTTAATGCTCGTGAGCCCCGGTAGCTCTGCTGACCTGCCCGGGCCTGTCTGGTCTTAGCTGGGGTCCCTCACGCGCCTGGGGTGGACTTTGGCGGGTCTGAGATGACCTCATGGTGATCGGTGGTGTCAGCTGGGGAGGTGGAGTGGCCTGGGCTTGTTCACGTGGTGGTTTGGCATACACAACACACACACACGCACACATGGGGAAACCTGAATGAACCACAGAAACGGAAGGGCAGCTGGATTACAACTGGAGAGTCCAACCACGTCTACCCCACGACTTCCTGTGGCGACTATGACGAAGCAGCGCTAACCGAGTAGCTCAGACAGCAGACATGTGCATGCACGTTCTGGAGGTCAGAGGGCCCACAGGCGTCTCTCTGGGCCAGCATCAGGGTTCCCTCGGAGGCTCTGGGGAGAACCTGGTCCTCGCCTCTTCTGGCTTCCAGACGCGCCAGCATTCTTGGCTTGTGGCCTTGTCTCTCTGGCCTCTTCTGTCATCACACCTGCTTCTCCAACTCCGACCTCTGGCCCCCCTCCTGTGAGGAGCTTGTGATGTCGGCTGGCCTCCTGCGTGGCCCACGATCATCTTCTCACCTCAAGACCTTCATCACACCCAGGCTTCCTCCGTGTGTGCGGTGACATAGTCTCAGGTGTGGGATTAAGGCGTGACGTCCGGGGGACCTGGCTTTTCCTCCAGCCCTCATCTCTAACTCCCCTCCTCCCGTCTTGCCAGCTGCAGTCAGGAAGAAACCGTCCTAACTCCTCACAGTGTCCACTCCTCGGCCCCCGCCGAGGGACCAGCTCAGCCAGGTGAACGCCCCCTGAGGGGTGAAACGGGGCAGAGATGCCAGGTCTGTGCAGACCTGAGCTGGACACTCACTTGTCTCAGGCTGTGGACACGGGGGTCACGGGAGAGCACTGGCCGGGGGAGGAGGCCGTCTGCGGACGGAAGTGAGGCAGGTGTGTAGAGGCGGGGGGGCGGGTGGTGGGTGGCCGCGTGCTTCTGGCTGCTGGGTCCGGAATGGGGTCTCAGGTCGATATAACTAAGCTGCTCAATGTCTGGGTCCTGAAGTCAGATTCTGTTACGCACCCCAAGAGCGGCGTGCTGTGACAACCAAAGCACGAGAGTTTACGCGGTTAGACTTGGCCCTGGTCTGGCTTCTGGCTCCCGCACGGTGTTGGCCCATGTTCACATCCTGTGCAAAACCATGGGACCCAGGACCGTCTAAAAACGGTGTCTGCGGCTGGTAGACCTTATGCATCAGTTAAAAAAAATTTTTGTTGGAAAGGAGGGAACAAAATTAAGTTAGAGGCTAAATTTTATCAGGGCTGAGGGCACATCTCCGGAGTGGGGGCAGGAGTTCCGGGGCCTGTCACGCGTTCAGAGGGAAGAAAGTTCTTTGTGTCATTTCCTCTCACGTTCGTCGAGCTGGGGAGCCTGGACTGGAGGCATAAAATAAAAATCTCATCAAGGCATTATTTTGTGACAGCTCCACAAAACAATGCTCCAAACACCACAGTTTCATCACAAGACGCATCCTTGAGCTGGAGCTGAGTCACACTCCGCATTTCCAGGGAAAGTTAATGGAATTAACGCTCCTCTGTTCCCACTTAGAGGTACATACATAGTCATAGCGGGTTATTACCCAGCCAGAAACCCAGGACGGCAGAGACAGTGCTGGCCTGTAATGCAATTTCTTTCCGCCAGTGGCACATCGCCCCTCGGCTATGGAGCGAGGCCTGACCGCAGAGACCACGGGAAAGCAGAGTCCTTTGCCACGCCCTGCAGCAGCTGCGCCCTCCTGGGGGCGTCTCGGGCCCCGCAGGCCCCCGGCCTTCCTCCGCGAGGCCAGCTTGCCAGCCTTCGCTGCGGGGAGAACCCAGCTCCTCTTGGCAGCTGCCACACCGGCCGGTGGACCTACATTTTGGGGAAGTTACTAATGTTTTATCAGCCTGGGCTGGGTCTCACTGTAAACCATGTTTGTACCACTTGTGGCTGTGATGGGGCATCTCGGCCGAGACGACAGCTGGGTTACAAACCCGAAGGGGGTGGTGCAGAGTGTGTAAGTTCTCCTAGCGAGCGCGTCGTGATGCGCCGGGGGAGCCCTGGCTTGGGTCAGGTGGCCTGCCCCGGGTCCTGGCTCTGTGCGAGCGCAGGATGTGATTTCATGACCCCGCCACACACACGAGAGGGCTTCAGTGGGAACAGACTGAGGTGCTACGTGCGTCACAGCCGGCGGGCCTCAGGCCCCACAGAGCGAGCGCCTGGCGCGCGGTCCTCTCCCCGCCCCCTCCTCCTGTGCTTCACTTCCACTGGCTGGATATTGAGTCTAACTCCACGAAACACTGTTGTAGAGGGACTTCCGGCTCCAGGTGCTGACCTGAGCTCAAGCAATCCCCCCCCCCCTTGCTCAAAAAGATTCTGATAACTTAGAGATGTCAGAAAGGCACGTGAACACTGCCTGGCCTGTGATTTGCAGGGAGTCCCCACACGATCGAGACGCCAGTTCTCCTCAAGGGCAGTTATAATCAAAACCTCGACAGGCGTTTCCTTGTGAACAAGATTTTAGGTTTCGGGGACTCAGTGGATGAGGAAGGTCAGACCGGACAAGACAGTCCTGAAGGAGGAGGAGATGGCGGACGGACCACCCTGCCTACCCGCTGCTGCTAAGGGGCTGCGGACATTCGAGCAGGAGGGAAGATGGAGGTAGAGCAGAAACCCAGGTGCATCGCGGGCCCTGGGGAGGAAAGGGCAGCTTGGGGAGGGAGGTGGCAGTCCGCTCCCCGTGTGGAAGGTCAACCGGGTTAACATCACCTCGTAACAGGAGTCAGCTCCACCCCACAAGGGAGAGCCACAGAGTCAGTCAGTGGAAGAAAAACTCAGGTCCCTGGAGAAACATAATTTTGATAGCATTTTATACAATTAACAAGCAATTACAAAGCAGCGCTGTATCATTTAAACATGTGCCCATGAAGGATAAACCGATGTGTCTTCACCCCAGAACTCAGAGTGCCGGCCACCTCTGTGACCAGCAGGAGGCGGGGGTGCTGACACGCCGGCGTGGTCGTGCCCACTCTGACGGGCGGGCGCACCCGGGCCAGGCCCGGAGGAGCCGGCACTCCGAGGGCAGCAGCCAAGGGGGGCGTCACTCACTCCGCAGGAAAGTGACAGTTCAGAGGGGAACCTTTTCAAAAATGCAAAATATCTTCTGATGTCCTTGAGAAACTTCGTCGTGGAGACAAGGCAGCCTGCAGGAGAAGGTGGAAGAACCAGAAAATATTCTTGGTTGTGAAAAGGAGTATTTCTCAAGTTAAGATAAAACCATTTGTGAGGCTAGAGGGCAACCATCTCGCCGACTGTGAAGCAGAAGGGGGAGGGGATGGAAAACAGAGACGTTCGCAAACGCCAACCCCAAAGGCTCCAAGGCCACAGACAGTCGGGTGGAGGAAGCGCACGCCATCCGGGAGCAGGGATGTTCCCGGGGCTCAGGCGGCGTTCGCCGCGCTTTCCCCCGAGCGTGTGTGCCTCCCGGGCTGTGATGCTGTGTCTCCGTGTGATGTGCCCTTTCAAGCTGCAGGTTCAGCTCTTTACTTCAGGAAGCTGTGTTTGATTCCACTCGGGGAAGTGTGTTTTTTTCCCGTCTGTTTGCTCTGTATCGTGTCCGTGAACCCTCGCTCACCTGCTGCGTGTCCTCTGGGGCCCCTGTTTCTCCGGCAGCTCTGGGAACGGTGACGTCTGCCGTGTGTCTGAGTCTCTGGAGAACTGTGCTCAGGCCCCCCTTTGGGTCCTTTCCCTTCTTACAGATGCTTATGCTTCATTTTTTCCCACTCCTTCGTTGTGGTATTTGTGTACAGATCGTTTCTGCGTTTTTCGCACTGCTGACCCGGGACGATGAGGCGCGGTGGGTCGGGAGGGGGCAGAAGACCGAGTCAGGACCTCGCTCTACTTGGTCCTTAGGGTTCAGGAATCCAAAGACACATGAACGTGCCTCCTGTGTTTAGCAGTCCCACCGACAACATTTACCCGAATCGGGCCCTTTTCCCCCAGCAGGTGCAGCCCTCCTCTGTTTGCCCGTAGAGATACTGGTGACGTTCTGGTCTGGTCCTCTGATTTTGTGTCCCTCTGTCCACCACTCAACGTGCTGGGCTGAGGTCAGGTCTGCGTCAACAGCAGTGACGTCCATTCCACTCTGGTTGCTCCTCTTCGCTGCATTTCTGTGTAAAACTAGGTCTTTCCAATTTTACTCCCTGCCTTTTCCATGGCCCCTGAGGCTCCTCGATCATGTCCCTGGCATGAAAGGACCTCTGGATGTGTCTCAAGACAGGGACGCCCACTCCTGTGGACCCTGATTGAGATTCAAGAAACAAAAGACACTTGGAAACTCCAAGAAAAGCAAAAAGCCGCTCTAGAAATGCCTGGTTTAAATGTGAATCCAACTACAGTGTGGTTTGATGAGCAGGGGAGTGATGTGTGCTGTCTTTCACCCCAGAAACCCTCTGCCCTGTGCCCCCAGGGATCCTGGGCTTGGAGAAAAGACTAGATCTCAACCACGCGACGTGGCTCTGGATAGATAACACTCATCTTATCATAACTTTGTTAAGAGATGTATTGGTTTTTAACTCTCAAATCAACCTGCAGCCAAAGCACACAAGACATAGTTACGCACAGAATGAAAAATAAATGCTCTCTCCCCTAACAGAGGTCCAGTTACCTGGGGTTGGAGAGGGGGTGTAGACATGGAGATGATGAGAACACAAACCCGATAAAAAAATGTGCATGTAATTACACTACTTAAATTTACAGTGTAGCTAGGCTGCACTGTCTAAAATTGGGACGAGGACAGAGATCGAGAGGGGGGTGGTTCAGGTGACTTACATTTTAAAACTTAAAATCCGTGGGTTACTAGAGTGTTTCTGAAAGTCATTTCAAGATGGACGGAATAGCGGACAAGCCCCTGGTGTCTTGCTGGTGGCCACGAGTTCACGACAGAAGGACTTGAGGCTTGGGGAGGGGGACTGCGGTGGTGCGGGATCCGCGCCCCTCAGTGTGCGCTCACGTCATTTCCTGCTTCTCTTTCCTGCCCATCGCTTTGCCAGGCAATCACACATAAAATTTAAATTACCTCTTACACAGAAGTGGCTGCTTTTCTTCTCTACTCACCCCTCTCACGTGTGAGCTCGCCCGTCCACGCGCGAGGCAGCCCTGCTGCTGCCTGGTGTCGCGCGGCTCCTCTGTGACAGTAACTCCGACTTCCCTTGACCGCTCATCACTTTCCAGCTGCAAACAGGCACGTTGACCCCTCGGATCCTGGAAGGAAGGGGACAGCCACCACCTGTCTGAATCCCCGTAGGGAGAACGAGTGCACATGGGGACATCGGTCTCCGCTCATACGACGGTTTCCCCAGCAACTGTGACCAGCAGACCCGCCACACCACCAACCACGTGGAGTCAAGAGTCAGCGCCACTCTTGGGTTAAGAATGAGGCTATTTTGCCTTACTTGCGTGCAGCCAGGAGCCCCTGCGGCTGAATGACGTTTTCTAGGTGTCTCATGATCATTAAACCGTTCACGCATGCCCTGCGTGCTGCGAACTGTGGATTCCACCCGCGTCTCTGAGGTCGCGGCCGAGCGTTTGTCTCTGCCACGGCTCAGCCTGAGTCAGAGCAGTCTCCAAGCGGCTGTCAAGACAGAGCTCCCGTAAGCGAAGTCACATTCAAAACCAGAACTTGCCGCCCCCGATTGCTTACACAGACCCCCAAGGAGGCAGCGCTGCCCGCTGACCGGAGTCAAGGCCGTTAAAGAAGCCTGGTCCTCCAGGTGGGGAGACGACTGCGGACCCAGACGTGCCTGGGGGCTGCAACAGAGTCGGGGGAGGACGTGCCGGGACCCTGGACAGTGCCGCCCTGTCGCCTCTCCGTGCTCCTCCCGGATGCCAACCTGGCGCTAAGACCTGGGTGTCCTGGGGAGGACGCTGCCTGGAACAGCAGGCGAGACAGAACTTGGAGGAACCTCGTCTCTTCCTCTCTGGCTGCTCAGACTGAACCCTCGGCCTGGAGCTGCCTTTTCTCCGACCCCCACCCACCCCCGTCTCAGCACGCCAGGCCCACGCAGCGACACGTGCTCGGTCTGCGATCCGTGGGGCTGAGGCGGGCGGGGAGGACGTGCCCGGGCCTCCGTCTGTGCCAGGCTGTCCGCGTGGACCAGACACCAGACTTGCACCTTGCTCTGAGGTGAGCGGTTCCTTCCCGAGTCACGTGGCCAGTGACGTGGCTGCACTGGCCTGTCTGTGTCCGGAGCTCACGTACGTCTAAGCACACGGCTGGGAGCCCCTCCCCCCCAGCCTCCTGGCCCCTCCCTCCATGGAGCAGAAGCAAGTTGACGCCGAGTGGGGAGGGCGCTTCTGTAACCTAGTGAGCGACACGGCACTGCTGCTTCCACGTGCGGACATCCTGTGTGCTTTACGCCCAGGGACTCAGCAGCGTTTGTAAGACGGAGAAGCAGCGAGGTCCCCGAGCACAGCTGGGTGCCTGGGGTCCCCGTCCCAGGACAGGGCTCGTCTCGGGCCGTCGTCCTTCAGGCGCCTCATTGGGAAAGTCTCCGTGGTTATAAATAAGCCCCCTCATTGCTGTTGGAAAGTAGGGCCTCTGAGGCGTCCCCTCAAGGCTGTAATGAACACAACGCAGTGGGAGGGGTGCCATGTGGCTCCTGCAGGATATGGGGGAAGGGCCAGCAGAGCCCACCCTTCTCTTGGGATGTGCTCCTGGGGCTGCCGGATGCCCCATGCAAGTCCATCTGCCCTGAGTCACCCCTGCTGGCGAGGCCCTGGGGTCCGCAGCTGAGGATGAACGCAGGGGGCCCCCAGAGGACTGCAGCTTCGGCCGGGCCAACTGCACCAGCGCGCGAGGCCCAGCCCGCATTGTGAGGCCCAGCCCTTCCCGAGAGCCCCGCCCATGAGCCCGGGAGCAGAATTAATGAGGTTCCAGCTGCTGCGTTTGGGGTGATTTAGTACTCACTGCTGGTTGGCAGGAGCCTCTCAGCCCGAGAGAGGGATCCTGGACGCGGTCGCGTCTTCATATTAGGGTAGACGCCACCCTTCATTCCTCACGTCACCCCAGCTTCCTGGGCACCCACCGTGTGGCTCACCCTGCACCCCAGACTGTAAGGTAGCATTGCCAGGATGTCGGAGAAAATGAAAGTCACGTTGTCTCCGTTACCAAAATTATCAGATGTTTCAAAGAGCCAGTAAACCTGGTGGAGAGAGATGGAAAGAGTGCCTGTCCTTGGCAGTGCGGCAGACACAGCCTCCCCCCGCCCCTTCCCCTCCCCCTCGCCTCTTCTCTCCCCTTCCCAGTGCCCCTCCCCCTCCCCGCCCCTTCTCCCCCCTCCCCGCCGCTCCCCCTCCTCGTCCCTCCTCCCCTCCCCCCTCGTGTCTCTTGGTTTGTCCTGTTGTCTCTTCCCCTCAGAGAACCAGTCTTCATGCCCTGTTTCCTCCACACTTTGCTTCTCCAGAGGGTGAGGCCGTGAGCTGGGCGCCTTCGCTGGGGCGTGACCTGAGCTGAGACGGGTGAGCAGAGAAGACAGGAGGACCCAGGCTCTCCTCCCCAGGGGCCCTCTGTGGGGACCACACCTCACCAGGGTGACGAGGCGCCCCCACCCCGTCCGGCAGGCCCACCGCTCCCAGCTTGTGTCTCGAAGCATCAGGCGGCGGAGGGGGAGACTAAAGGCAGAGACAGCTCCCTCGCTGTCTCAGTTTCCCGGCATGCGCCCAGCGGCACGGTAAGCCACCCGCGTCGTGGCTGCTGCCACGATGCCCACGGTGGCCTGGGAGTCGCTTAATTTCCAGCTACCTTTACAGTCAGGTCCTCTGAGAAACAGATACACGCTTTATGCTGATGCGATTAAAGAAGTTAATTTCAATTCTGAAGCACGCAGGATGTGAGCAAGTTAACAGCTTTGCAGCATTTGGGCCTCCAAACGGAACGTAGCTTGTTGCTCTGTTTTAATAACCTGGGGGACAAATCCGAGCATTTATGTAAACCGAAACCCTGGCTCTCAGCCGGTTTTTTCAGGCAGCTGCCTCCTGACAGGAGGACCCCTCTCTCCCTCCTGTTTCATTTGCATCGGGCTATCATTTATTTGGGCGCCACCGAGGGAAACGCAGTAGAAAAGGCGCCTCGCGGGCAGCCTTTCGGGGTGGAAGCCCCGGCCCCCGTGCAGGTCCCAGGGCGGGTGGCGTGGCCTCGTGTTCAGAGGGCACCTCCTGCAGGGATTCTGACTCAGTCTCTTGCAATTTGCACGCAGCCCCGACCGTCTTGCAGGCCTCCTGAAACTCCGTCGGCCAGAGTGGGGCAGATAACAGGAGGGCCTGAGAGCCCCATGCAGAACGCTGCCTGGGTCCCCGAGACACGTGCTCCGGCCCGAGGCCCAGAGCCCCGCGCGCCCAGGAGGGCGACGCCGGGTCCGGGAAGGCCGCTTGGGCAGTGGCTCTGTGGCTGCTGCGAGCTCTCCGCCTGCTCCGTCTCCCTCGGCCGCTTGACCAGCACGAGGCCAGGACGCTCCCCGCCAAGCACCTACCTGTGGGTGGAAAACGGGATTAACTTTCGGGAGCGGCGACCACTGTGAAAAGGCAGCATCGCAGGCGGGTGGAAATCTCAGGTCCTCTCTTACCAGATGCACGACTTGGGGCGGGAGGCTCGGTCTCCGTGAGGCTCGGTCCCCCACCCATGCGGGGGGCTTCTTGTCGGTGCCTGCCTTGCAGGGATGTGAACGCTGCCTGGGGCACAGAAGACCCGCTTGGTAAGTCTTAGCTTGAAGATAAAGTCTGTTTCAGGCGCGTCCCCGAGGCAGAGCAGGAGGCAGGGATCTGAGAGCAAGGAGCTGGTCTGAGTGGTGATGAGGGAGCGGCGGGAGCCGGGCCGGGCCCTCCAGGACAGGACTCGCCTTCCCCAGTGAGGTCGGAAGTGCCTACAGCCCCGCGGGACCTGCGCTGCTTAGCGCCTGGCCCGGTCCCCGGCAGCCCCTGCAAAGGTCAGGACTGGCTCTGCCACCTCGGCCTTGCCCCAGCTAACCACAGCCACCGCGGACCAGGACCACGTCCTCCCCTGCCCAGGGACCGGCCAGGATGGGGAGGACACGAGACATCCCCTTCTCACATCCCGTCCCGTCTGCCCACGTCCTTGGAAACTCTCCTTTGCCCAGGTTTCTGGTCCTGAATGAAGTCCTAAGTGGTGCCCAGCTCTCTGGGGCCCAGCCCCCTGTCTGGCCCTGCCGGTCCCTAACCCAAACCCGAACCCTGTCCATCTGGAGTCTGTACACCTTTTCATTAATTTTGTTGCCCTGAATTTTCTCTCAACATCCTCAGTAACAGTGTTTGCTCTTTCAGAAGAGCATTTTCAGATTCAGCACGTCTTTACATCACCATCACCATCATCACCACCATCATCATCATCATCATCATCATTATTTTGTGTAAAGCAGAGTCTCAATGCCTCAAAGGGAAGAAACTGAAATCTGCCTCGACTTGGGTTTCCTGCGAAGCTGAGGACCCGGGTGCAGGTGCTCCGGGGAGGGTGCCCCCAGGAGGCGCAGGAGAGGACTGTAAAAGGCAGTATCCGGATGTGTGGTTTCTGTGCGATGGAATATTATTCAGCCTTAAGAAGGAAGGACATTCCGACCCGAGCTACAGCGTGGATGAGCCCTGAGGACATGATGCTCCGTGAAATAAGCCCGTCACCAAAGGATGAACATTGTGTGATTCCATGTGTCTGAGGCCCCCAGGGCCGGCAAATCCACAGAGACAGAAAGCAGACTGGTGGCTCCCAGGGGCCAGGGCTGGGTGTGGATAAGGCGTCATTGTTTCGTAGATACAGAGTGGCAGTTTGGGCAGATAAAAGTTCCTGAGATGGATGGCGGTGCTGGTCACACAGCGTGGGGTGAACGGACTTCATGCCACTGTGCTGTACACTTGGAAGTGGCCACAGTGATCCAAGAATGAGGGGAGGGCGTAGCTCAGCGGTCGAGCGTGTGATTGAGGTCCTGGGTTCGATCCCCATTACCCCCGTTAAAATAAAGACAAAAATAAATGAGAAGACCTGATTACCAGCCCCCCCATTTTTTAAAAATGGTAACAACGATCCATCGTATGATTGATATATATATATATAACCACAATAATAAAAAAGGAAACATTGCCTGAATCAGGAGATGCTGTGTTAAATGAGAAAGGATGGGGGTGGGGCGCTGGGGCCGGTCCAGGAGTGAAGGGCAGAGGGGCAGCTTCGTGTTCATAACAACAGCCCCAAAACAAAACAGACGACAGGAAAATGGGGTGCTTTACCGAACTCTCCCCCCCGTCAATGGGCCACTTTAGCTGCCACGCTGGGGCGGAGTGTGGGCCTCGCTTGTGCAGTTTGCTAACTTCCGTGGAGCAAGTCAGGCTCCTGGAGCAGCAAGCTCGGCTGCCCTCCGCGTGAGTTTAGAGCATAAATGATCCCCATTTCTTTCCAAGATGAGCTGGGTTAGAAAGCGGTGAACATGCGGGCCATGCCGTGAGGCGGTGCGGAGATGTCACGCTGCAGAGGCGCCAGCAGGCAGCCGGTCTGCATTTGAACGTCTACGTCATCCTCAGTGATGTGCTGGGAGCCAGGCAGGCGGCCACGGCTGGAGGAGCCCCCCCGGGGGAGCCATGGGGTCGAGACGGGGGAGGATTTGGGGGCGTTGCTGACGGCAGCCCAGGGGCCTTTGGTGAATGGGGGGCCCTCGGGGCCTTTCCTGTCTCCCAAGCAAGCGTCCCTGTGGATTTCGAGGAGTTTACAGAGCACAGGACATGAGAAGCAGAGGAGGCTCCTCCGCGCCGTGTGTCCCGACCCCAGTTTGCCTGCCTGCCCGGCGAGCCCACAGCAGTGACTAAGAAGCAAGATTCTGTGACTTTAATGAGGTTCTGTCCAAGGAAATTTTGTCTGATGGGACCTGAAGGCACTGGTGGTGACGGTGACATTCGTTACTTGATGTATTTTGGATTCTGTGCACACACAGGTTTTCTGAAGATAGGACTCGGAAATTTTTAGCTGGAAGGGAACGTGGCTTCTCTACTTCAAACGGCTCATAGTCTGAAAATGGGTGACTTCCCCAAACTATTTTGAACGAAAAGGAGCAATTCAGAACATCCTTCCACGACCTCAGGAAGAGGTGATGCTCGCAGCTCAGGGCGGGCTCTCCGCGGCGTGGGGAGGGGCTGGAGGTGGGCAGCGGAGGGTCCTGCCTCCAGCCCACGTGCCCCCAGCTACCCCAGCATGGCCCTTCAGGGTCCCCGGGATGGGGTGTACAGCCCGATGGTCAGGCAGTCACTCCGCCCCCGTGAATTCCACGCGAGGAAGGCGCTAAGATGAGACACTGGGCCCACTCTTGCATCCTGGGTCGGCTGGACACGAAGGCGCAGTGGGGAAGCGTTCGCCTTTGCAGAGACCCAGGGAGTGCGAGCAGGAGCCCCTCCTCGCGGCCGGCTGCCTGGCTGCGCTAGAGCCCCTCGTGGGCGACCGGGGAAGCGGGACGGCCCTGATGCTCGCCACGCGGCTTAGTCCGTCCGAGGAGAAGCAGGAAGGCGACCTGGTTTGTGTGCGGCTGTGTTAAAGGCCCGTGAGGCTCAAGCATCCGAGTGAAAGGACACAGGCACCGGTCTGTGTGTTCCTGTGGGGACTCTGTCGGGATCGCAGCCACGGGCAAAATGGCAGCGACGAGGGGCGCGTCACCAGAGCCAGCACCGAGTGAGGGGAAGTTAACAGCCTTCTTTAGCCACTCGCTGCTTTCGGGGTGGTCCTGGGGGGGCCGGGGACGGCGGGCTCGGGCAGGAGAAGCGCACAGGGCAGGTGGGGACCAGGTGCGCTGCAGGAGGCGGGCGGGCGGCGGGGGGGCCTGGGCCTGTCCGTCCCAGTCCGGCCAGAAGCGGGCAGGAGAGGGTGGCCCCGCCGGGCCTGGCAGCCGGGCTCTGCCCTTCAGGGCACGAGGCAGTCCACCACAAAGGGCTGGACCGTGGCTGGGGGTGTGTGTGGAGGGGCCGCTTCCATCAGGTGCTGGCAGACAGTCAGGGATGGGTCCCCAAACCTGGTGTGCCAGAGAGCAGACGTGTGAAGTGACACGAGGACCGAGCAGGGTGGACGTCTGATGAGGAAGAGGACACGCCATCTACACATGAACAGTAATCTGCCCCCTCCTTGCTTTCGGAGACATCCCTGGATGGGCTTGGACAGAATGACGGACAGAGTGGGACGTGGTTGATGACAGAAGCTGAGATGCCCCCAGGGACGCGGGGAAACCCGAGAGCCGTTACTGCCTGTCCACAGAGGGTCCCCATACCCACCCTGCACCCGACCGCCCTGACCCCCTCAGTCCCCAGCAGAAACTGCTCAGCAGCCTCCGACCCCCAATCAGACCCTCCCATTCTCCCCCGGGTTCTGCTGGTGTCAAAGGTCGGTGGGGTCCAATTTCTGCCCTGCCCTGGTCCAGGTGGAACGCAGTCCTCATCAAGGCCTCCACATCTCTCACGACGCCCCCAGCCCAACTTCCCAGGGTAAGCCGTACCCTCCCCCACTGCCCCCCAACACAGACACGCGCACACATCCCACATCACAGACGACGCGTATGCCCCTCCTGCCGTGGGACACCTCGTGTCTCGTCTCTTCCAAAGGGCTTTTTCGGCCAGCCTGGCCAGCTATAGATGGGCTCCAGGACTCGAATGCCGAGTCCAGTCACGAAGTAGGATTCTCCAGTTCGGCGTCATGTTTGTTCCTGACGAAATGAACACGATGGCTCAGATCCCCGGCCTGGGATTGCCTGCTCTCTGGAAAGGAGGGTTCAAAGCGCTACAACCTGAATGAAGTAAGATGTGCGCTTTCAGTGACAAGCCACAGGCTGTGGAATTTCCGAAGAGGACTGCCCTGCGCACCTCTGTCTCTGCGCAAGTCTGCTGTGCCTCCTGACCTCCCCAGGGGGTTCCTACACAGCCGCTCTGGTCAGTTTTCACGTCTGCCCAAGAGGTATCTTTCAAGGTACAAACTCTAATCTGAATTTGGGAAGGAGAAATGGAAACCTCTTAATTACGGAGAGATTTTTCTTAGCCTGAGAAAGACTAATTTTTTCTGTCCTTTATAATTTCACTCCCCTGGCAACCTCATTTACCAGCCAGAGCCAAGTTCCTTTATGAAGCCTGCCCGATTTTACAAGAGTGTGCAAATCGCGTGGACAGAGAGCGTTAGCGTGGACGGCCGTGCGCCCTCGCGCCGCGGCGCAGGCTGCGTCCCGTGATGCAGGTGCTGCTTTCATTCTTTAAAGGAGAAGTGAGGTGACGCTCTGTTGGGGGCGGAGGTCAGTCGCGTTTAACGCCGGGGTCAGCAGCAACCACACAGAGCTAGCTTCCAGCGTCCTTGACAACGACACACACGGTCAGTCAAGGTAAATATGTTAAAGAAAAACGGCCGCAGGGGAGGCAGAAGCAGAAGCCGCCGCAGCGTGGCCGCCGAGGGCGGTGCTGCCTGCGCTGCGACTCAGGACGGCGTTTCAGAGCCGCGTACGGTGGTGACTGTTTAATTGTATCAGTTTTCCTTTTCCTGCGATAAACAGGGAGTGAAGTTCACCTCTCAGGGCTCTCCAGCTGAAAGTTCCGATTGGAATTAAAAGGGGAAGTTGGTTTCCTTTGGGTTCAATTAAATCTCCCACCTGGTGAGTCAGAGCTGTGGGCGGGGACGTGCACTGGCCTGGAGTCCCGGCGAAGGGGGCGCTCCTGGCGTGGACCCTGCCGCCCCGGTTCTGGGGGCGCCGCCCTGAGCGTGCCCTCCCGCCGCGGCGGGGTAATCGGGCAGCATTTCTGATGGCGGGCAGAGTCGGGCCTCAGCCCGCCAGGCGCCGCCAGACTCGCGTTCTCAGCTGAGGTCCTCGCTATTGTATCTGGTCTAGTTTTGGAAAATACGTCAATGACAGAGAATTAATGAAAGACCCCAGAAGAGAGATGTGCGTCCTGCCAGATGCTCAAAGATGGGAAGGGTAGTGTCTACTCTGTGACGCAGGGACGTCCTCCAGCGCCCCCCCACCCCTGCAGGCCCGGCTCCGGCCCCCAACCCTCTGCCTCCAGGCACCCTTCACCCCGCGGCCCCCACAGCCAGAGCGGCTTCAGTGTTGAAAACACAGTCGGATCACAGCCCTCCCCTACTTAGGGCGGCTCGCATCTCCCATCTCTTCATCCTACTCCCAGAGGCTCCTGACAGTGGGCACACGTTCTGGACACAGAGCTCCCCTTGCCCCGCCCCCCATCTGACTGCTCAGCTGTCACTCAGGGCGGGGCTCAGCCTCGGAGCTGCAGGCATGTGAGGCCGGAGCATTCCTTGCCGTGGGCTGTCGGTGCCTTGTAGAATAAGACCCCGAGCACCTCTTCAGTCATGACAACAGACGTGCCTCCAGGTAGTGCCAGGGGTCCGGGGGCCAGATCGCCCGAGTAGGCTTGGGTGAGACCTGCCTTGGAAAGCTGGCTCTTACCCTCCACCTGTCGGGCTGTCTCCCCTCTACTCACCCCTCCCACAGCAGCACCTCTGGCAGGGCTCACGGTGGCAGCAGACACACAGCTACAGCTGTTGGGTGGGTGGGTGGGTGGAAGACTGGTAGACGGAAGGAAAGAAGGAAGGACAGATGGATGGATGGTGGGTACCTGGTGGTTGGGCAGGTAGATGGACAGATGGAGCTGACATCTGGAATTAAAAACACACCTCTTTATAGGTGACAATTCCAGGCTTCAAGTCCAAGAAGCTTCTCCCCAGGCGTAAAGCAGAGGCTGTTGGTCACTCTGAGGAGAGCATGAAATGCGGGACGGAGGGGCCCTCAGACGGCAGCCTCCCTGCAGGGCAGAGCCCAGACCGGGCTCTCCTCCAGCTCAGGAGGTCGGGGTCTCCGCACGTGATCCTTCCTGAGCTGAGAAGGAGGCAGAGAGCTGGAGCCATGCTGCTTCCCGTGGGAACTCGTGCTTCAAGAGGTCGTCAGTCACTTACCCGATATCGTGCTATTTGCACTGGAAATACCTATCAGCTCGCCCCAACACAGAGAATCATTTCACGTGATATGGAAGGAAACTTGAATTTTCCACATAACGCACAATTTTCAGCCTCGACGTGGCCAGATCAGCCCTCCGCCGCTGCCCTCCTCGACACCCACAGCCAAGATCACCTGGGACGCCGAGGACTGACTGTGACCCGCAGCGGGAGCCTTGAGCTGAGCCCCCCAGAGTCTCTCTGCCACTGGGGAGGGGACCCCAGGGTGGAACTGCCGTTGGACCTCGGTGCTCCTGCACGTGAAGGAAGCACTGTTTACTCACTCCAGGCAGTAAGTGCTGGGAGGCCTCGACCTGAGTCCTGCCGTCCTCACGGACACCTGTACTGCACCCACTTTGTGGAGGAGAAGACGGGGGTGCAGAGAGGGTGGGGGGCTCTCCCAGCAGAGCTGGCAACCCAGGCTTGACCCCCCGCTCCTGGCGCCCAGGACGCCACCGTGCCCCCGCGGCGCAGCCAGCCCTGCACGTGGGTGGGGGGGCCTCTGAGCAGGAGCCTGACCCCCCTGCGCGTAGCCCTCCGCAACATCGGTGAAGTCGGTGAAACTGGGCAGCATTTGCCGCCCCAGGGCCGTGGTGATGTGGAGTCCTGGACGGGTCAGTTCAGGAAAAGGGAGCCGGGGGTGTTGATGAAGGACTTCTGGGACCGTGAACGTGCTGATGTGCGCAGGGCGGGTGGGGCGGGAGGGAGGGTGCAGAGGGGCCCACGCAGGCCTGCAGCCACCGAGTCCCTGAATCTACTGTGGGAAACCTTTCCTTAAAGGGACAGGCCCTTGGCCCGAGCCAGCCTGCTGCTCTGGTCCCCTCTCTCCATCCCGGGACACGGAACACACAGATGCACGGCTCTGAGGCGAAGCCAAGCCTTCGGCTTCCGGAGCGCTCCAGGGTTAAACCCTTTGGGTCAAACTGCATTTTCAATCACCCCCACCCCCGCCTCCCCCCTCCCCTAAATCAGACCAAGTCTGTCTTCTCACCCGTCTGGGGGCAGCCTCACCCAACCCTGGGCACAGGCTCTGGAGTGGCCGGAAAGGCTGTCACCATCCCAGTCCAGGATCAAACGCGGTGGGTGGTCTTTTTTTTTTTTAAGTAGAAGTAATGTTTGTAGGCATTTTAAAAGCAGGAAAATGCAACCTTTCACAAGAAAGTTAATGGGGTTTTGAAACACTTTACAGAGAGATACAAGGACCTAGGTAAATGCTGCCCAGGAGCTCGCGGCAGGTGTCTGCAAAGGCAGGCGTTTCAGTCCCTTGGATGCCCAAGTTAGTTTTCATCCCTTTACCTTTAGGGAGAGACTTTGCGAAAGAGGATTCATAGACTGCGGAACAGCACGTGAGAAGGTGTTCAGCACTGTGAGCCATAGGAAAGCGCCAGTAAAACCACAGGGAGACATCATGACGCAGAGCAGCTGGAACAAAGCCAGCGACGGCGTCACGTCAGACGGGGACGCTGGAAACGGGGACGCTCGTGCGTGGCTGGTGGGGATGGAAAACGAAGCGGCCGCCCCAGAAAGCTGCTTGGCGGGCTCTCACAAAGCCGGACACACCACTTACACGTGATCAACAGTGGCACTCTTGGGCATCTACCCCAGAAAGGTGAAAATGTATGCTCCAAGGACATCTGTCCATGCACGTCTGTGCAGCCTTCCTTTCCTCGCGGCACCTCCAAACTGGGAGCAGCCAGATGTCAGGCGGTCAGCCGGTGAGTGTCCGAGCAGACGGCGGTGCCAGGACTCCGTGGATCCCTGCCCAGCGAGAAGAGGAGCGACCGCTGCCGTGTGTACCCGTTTGGGTGAATTCTCAGGGAAGCTGTGTCCCCAGAGATGACCGACGGCACGGGGTGCGCGATCCCGCTGCTCCGGCGTTCGTGCAGACACGCGGCTGTGTCTGAGGTGGTCAGCGGTCACGTGCTGGCTTAAACTCCCTTCGTGAGGTTTGTTTTCCAGTCGCCTCTCTGTGGTCAGCACGGGCAGGGGACACCAGCTCTTCCTGTGGTGGCTGCGGTGGCGTCCCCAGCGCACAGCGCGGGGTGCAGTCCTTGGCGGGTCAAGTCCTCACTCCGCCCCCCACCTTTCCTTCCTGCTTCCCTCGAGGGCCAGCTTGCTTGGCTCTGAAGTGAGCCCAGGGACCCCCGGGCTGCCGGCGGGGGCTGTGCGGTGCTGAGGACGGGCGGGAAGGGCGCCTGGGGAGGCCGGCCGCGGCGTCATTGGACCATCGGCTGCATCGCGCCTCTGCTCACCCTGCCCTCTGTGTCCCCGGTCCGAGTTGGGAGCGGCACCTGCAGCTCACCATGGAGGCATCTTTTCAAGCCACCTGCGCAGACGTGGCTCGCACGGTGGGCGGGGGGGGGGTCCGTCATCATGTTGCTGTTGATGCAGTTTTGTTTTAATTCCTGCAGTGCAGGGAAGCAATCAGTTTTACTGAGGCTGTCGTTTGGGGCTCGATGTTCTATGAGGAATGTATAATTTATCGGATGGAAAAATGCTGTTTTTCTGAGTAAACACTCCACTGCCTTCTGCTTTATTCAAACACGTGTTTTAAGTTGTTCAAGTGGAAAATGAACCGACACAAAGGCCTAGTGAGCAACTTGACATATTACAGGTGCTCCGTAAATAAGAGTTGAGTTGGGGGGACAAGAGGAATCTCCTACTGGGAAGGACAGCATGAACCCCGCGGGCGGCCTCCACAGCCGGCCCAGCGGCCTCCACGGCCGGCCCAGCAGACGCGGGCGCTGCCCCTGGGAGGGGCAGTCTGCGGGGGGACGCTCAGACACGGCTCTCCTGGTGGGAGGGAGAGCCCCCCGTCCCGCATGGAAACGTGTTGTGCTGTGTTGACCTTCCTTTTCTGTTGCTTCTTCCCCAATAAAACCCAATGGCAGCAGCATCTCTTGGCGGGAGATGGGAGGGGGCGGAGTCACAGCGACGGCGACACAGCGGGGTCGGTCAAGACACATGCTCGTCCCGGGACCTGGATGCAGCGGGTCTGGGACGGGGTCCAGGAGTCCGAGTGTCGAGAACCCCCAGCGTGCCCTTCACAGAGAGTCTGCGCTTGGAAGAAAGCTGCGTGTGATTACGTTCACACGTTTGAACACGAAGGGAAAATGATACACAGAACCACAAAAGCGAGACCCAGACTGGACACTGACCCCTGGCAGCTGGAGCCTGGAAAGCTAAGGGTGCCATGGGGCACGTGTGTACCTCTCAGCGTTATTCCAAAGGCACACACCCCAGAGCTCACCGAGCGAGTGGTGTCCACATTGTCGCCGTGTTACAGTCACACACACACCGTGAAAAGCAAAGCTGACCCAGTTCATGGGTCACCCTCACGCGCTCCTTACGCCAGTCCACCCGACGGGTCCAGAAAGCAGAAGTCAGGATTCGCTTGACGTGAACACTTAATTACAGACCCAGGACCCAGGAAGGAACGTCTCCCAGGAGACCAGAACCCAGAGGGCAACCATGGACGTCACAGGACCTAGTTAGTAAATTGCCGCTCTGCGCCCTGAATGTTCCAGCCAGAAATACCCGTGTAGACAGCATCTTGAATGTGTCCCTGGAGCAGGCTGGGACCTGGGACGTGTCGGGCTGGAAGTGGGCAGGGCCTGGTGACAGCGGGGCCGGGGGCCACAGCACTGAGGTCATGGGTGGACCCTCAGGAGGGTTTTGGCCACACTTCGGGCCCTGGGCACTGGCTGGGGTGGTGCTGGTGTCCACGGAGTGGCCCTCCCAGGGGCAGGGCGGACAGCGGCAGCTGCAACAATGCAACTGCTGCCCAGGAACCACTGTCCTCGAGGGTGTCCGGCCACTGCCCATTCTCCATGCGCCCAGGGAGCATAGAGGTTTCCTTTGCCTCTGAGTGACTTCGGAACCCGAGCTCTAGTCCCCAGGGCCTCCATCCCAAAGCCCCCAGGCTCAGACACGGATGTGAGGCTCCCCCTGTCTCTCTGCACGTGGGAGGCTGGGCACCTGCTTTCCAGTGACTCACCTTCAGACGTGGAGGCACAGATGGAAGGTGGAGACCCTCAGGGAACCAATGCCTGGTTCCCCCAGGGCCCCGGGAGGTGCGGAGTCCCCAGGGACAGACCACCAGCAGTGAGAACGCCCTCTGCCCCGTGCTGGTACCTGGCACCTCCCTGTAGAAAAAGGGCTTCCCAGCTCCCAACCAGGAGTGATGTGGACGCACAGCCAAACCTGGGCTGGGAGACCCCACCCTCCTTTCCCGCCTGCCCTCCCCTCCTGCCACGGCCCCTCTGCTTTTCCAGTGAGGGTGCCCCCTTGTCACATGGAGACAGAAGGGGAGGGGAGGAGGCAGCTGTGGTGGAGAAAGTGACAAGAAGACGTGAGTGGGTGAGGCTGGGCGGACTGCCTGGCGGGGGGCGCGGTGACCGAGGCAGGCGATGTGGGAGGGTGAGGACGACACGGCGCAGGGGACGGGGCCGTGTCACGAGCCTTCCTTGCCTTCCAGACGATGGCTTCACAACTCGGCACCAGCCCTCACCACCGAGGACTCTCCTGGAGCACAGGACCGTCTGGCAGTTCAAGGAGAGAAGGTGTGCCCCGGGTGTGAGAAGCGCTGTGTCCTGGGCCTGCCCCTGGGGTCACAGGGCTGCCCCGCAGGCCAGCGGCTTTCAGTGCTCCGCAGGAAGCAAGCAGGTCTCACTTTGCTAAGCAAAGCGTTTCTCAAAATTTCTTGATCCCAAGACGTATTATTCATGCCAGACTTACTGGCTAGGATGCAGCAGCTATGATAAACAGCAGGGAAACGTTCCTTGGATCGAGTTCGGGGGAGACAAGTGGGCAACCGTCGGAGGTCGGCAGCAGGCGGGGGTGATGCTCCCAGGCAGCGGTGTCGCGGGCCCCAGTCCTCGCCCCCTCACTGTGTGGCTTTGCAAGGACCCCCACCAGAGTTGGGACGCTGGGCTGGCCAGTGGGGTGTAAGCAGACGTGGCGCCATCAAAGGCTGGACATGGCGCGCACACTCTGCCGCCCCCCCCAGGAACACGCCCTGGGGGGCCCCAGCTCCGAGGGGCGGGGACACAGAGGTGCCGACCCGGGCCCGACTGGCAGCTCAGAACCACGCCCCTCGGCCAGCCCCCGCCGCCCCCAGACGTGAGTGAGAATTAGTGATCCCGGGGCCGAGAGGCGTGGCCTGCCATTTGTCTAAGAAAATAAACCAAATTCTGGGTTGAAACGGTAGCCTGCAAAGAGGCGTCTGATCGTGGTCCCCCTGAGTCCCCACTGACCCGAGGACAGATGCAGTGTCTTAAAACAAATGAATCCGCAGGGCTGAGCAGGAGGAGAGACCCCAGCAGGAGATCCCGGGAACTGGGAAGAAAGTGGGTGCGAGCAACTGGCTCCCTCTGTGGGAAACTGGCTTCCGGACAGAAGTGGGAAAAGGGGGGACAGCACAGCTCACAGCACGGGCTGGTGGGGCCGGTCCCCTCGGGAGGGGAGGAGAAACCGTGCAAGCAGGCCTGAGCGCAAGTGGGGCGAGACGCGGCCGGCCCCAGGCCCTGCCCGGGGCTCGAGGGGTGCGGGCAGTGTGCGCCGGGGGCTCGGGGCCGAGCCCGCACGGACGGAGGAGACGGCCGCGTAGAGCCCCCGGCCCCTCTCCCCGGGCAGGAAGTTTCCTGAGGAACTCAGCCACCAAGGGGAAACCATAATCATGCTAACCTCAGGGCTCCCTCAGGACTGGGGGCTCCCAACCATTTTTCCTCTTCCTCTTCCTAATAAAAGGAGCACGCAGCCGAGGGTACCAGGTAGCGAGGGAAACCTCTAACCCAAAACGCAAGCAGAGACGGGGGAGGCCGTGGCGCTGGGAGGTGCACGGCTGCCCTGGACTGATGGGCGGGGCTGGGGGGCGGCCGGGCCTGCGTGTCGCCGGGGGCTGTGCCTGGTTCAGCCGCTTTAGTGGCAGTGATCGGACGGACGCCAGCCCCGGCGATTCTCGGGGCGGGTGCATGCACGTCTGCTACACTTTTCTGTGACTTTTTAAAAAATTAAGGCCAACAAAACATCTTAAAGGCAGCAGAGACCCAGGACGCTGGGCCAGAGCAGCGCGAACAGCGTGAGCTCGGCGTGGCGAGCCCCGCGGTCGGGCCAGCGACCGGGGCCCGAGGGACACAGGACATGAGAGGCCGAATCTGCCAGGCGGTGTGAGAACCGGGCGGTGCAGCCCCCGTTCTGAACACCGGGCTGGTGAGGACGCCATGGAGCGAGATAAAGAGCTCATCTGCGGGCGCCTTGAACTTGGCTTAACCTTCGGCAGCGGGCCGGACAGCAGGGAGCTGGAAGCGCTGGCCTGCAGCTCAGGGGAGGTCGGGGCGTGTTTATGTAATTGCGTCTGAAAGGTGTCTACAGAAGACCAAATACTAAGACGCAACAACAACTCGAGTTGGAGGCAAGAAGGAGTGAATGTTGGCAAGCTCACCTTTGTAGAAAGAGACCATGTGAGGAACCATTTTGAGACTGATAAAAAAATTCCATGTCAGTTTGCAGAAGAAAACTTTGAAGACTGGAGAGCGAAATCCCTTGCCCAGAGCGTGGCAGAATCGCGGGCACAGCTGGGTCTCGGGGCGGACGGGTCCCCCCAGGTCCTTTCCCTGTGTTACGGCCCCGCTGCCAGCTCACGTGCTGAGCCCTCGCCCCCAGTCCCGAGCGTGACCGTGTTTGGAGACCGGGTCTTTACAGACAGAGTCAACTTAACCTGAGGTCATCGGGGTGGGCGCTGACCTCGTACGACTGACGTCCTTGTGGAAAGGGGAATTAGGTGCAGGGACAGACACACAAGGAGGGAAGGCGACGTGGAGACAGCGGGGAGCCGGCCTCGGAAGAGGGCCGGGCAGGTCCCCCCTCATGGCCCTGGGAAGGAGCCAGCCCCGCCGGCCCCTGGACCTCAGACTCCAGCCTCCGGACTGTGACACACAGACCCCTGCTGTCTGAGCCGTCCGTCCGCCCCAGAAACTCAAAGACCCCCTTCCTGCTCGGCCACACCAGCCGCTTCCCCAGGTGTGGTCACCATGGGAACACTGAAATTCAGGCTCTCAGTGTAAGAGAAGGAGGTGTGGGTCATTCTCTGAAGAGCGTCAGGTGTGCCCGAGGACCCCGGAGCGTGGAGCCCGGCGGGTGCGAGAGTCCGCGTCTGCGGGGGCCGGGCCGCTGGTGTCGATGCCCGGGACCAAGTGTGCCTCCTCCTTCTAGGAGGCTCGGCCTGTGAAACACATTGGGGATTGTGAAGGTTATTGTCAGCGCGTGTGATGCTCTCAGAATGACACAGGTGTCTTTTCCGGAGGCACCTGCCCAGCCGGCCCTGATGGCTGAGACCCTGCCTTCTCTGTGAGCCCATCCCCGACCCCCCGTCGCGGGCAGATTGTTCTCGCGCACGTGGCAGGCCACTCCCAGCCTGCAGGGGCGCCAAGCCGGGCGGATACACCATTACGACCATTACAGGAAGATGGCTGGCATTTAAAGATGCTCCAAGAAATTTTATTTCTCCTCGTGGCCGAAAGGACTCTTTGGGAAGAGGCACCTCGCAGACTTTCTAGCAGCAATTCCATCAAACATGATGTGACTCCCCTGCTCTGGAAGTGCCTCTCACTCTGCAGCTGAACTCGCCTGGCAAATCGCGTCACAGTGTAAGTCAGCGCGGCTCGTCCTCACCTATGAGGGGGGAGGCCTCGAGGCAGAGGCCGGTGAGGGTCCCACCCCCTCCTTTCCTCGCTGACTCCCCACCCCCCGGTCTCAGTTCGCACTCACAGTTGTCAAAGCAGAACCCCCAGCCCCACAGGCCCATGTGCGCCTTGCCCAGGGCACGGTCAGGGGTCTCCTGGTCCCCTGATGCTGCAGCCATCGGGACGGTCTGGGGGCCGCTGTGGCAACAAATCACCCCAACCTCGGCGACAAGACAGTAACGCAACACCCAGCCGTGTGCACTACTGTTCCGAGAGGCACCGTGAGCCCTGGGGGGCTCTGGTCCACACTCTGCTCACCATAGGCCCGGGGACAGAGGCAGCGAGCCTGCTCCCCGAAGTCCCACCAGGTGTCACCGGCTCTTCTGCTCTGCTGGCCAAAGCCAGGCCCACGACGACACTTGTCACATGGGAAGGGGCAGTGCGGTGCCGTCCGGTTCTTGTGAGAAGAAAGAGGAGTGTCAGAGGGCGGCCCTGACGGCCACCATGCTGCCTGCCTGGGCGCCCCGCGGGTGTCTGCACCTCGCCAGCTGCCCGAGGCAGGAAGGCAGAGGGACAGGACCTGAGGGCCACCTTCCCTGCCCATAGCGTCCCCTTTCCCGGACAGCTCCGACACCAGAACCTGGGACTGGGGTCTGGTGTAAATTTGGATCTTGTAAATTCCTTATGTACAAAGAGGGCGTGTGACCCCATTCTGTAATAACCGAGGACCGCGTGGGCAGAGCACCTGGATGACCACTCGCTTCCCATCCACCCCGCCACCTGCTTCGCCGACGCCGGAGCCGCCTTCCC